>NC_085137.1:236782917-237141250 GCF_035046485.1 Aedes albopictus
GGGACCGGTAGTTCGATTCAAGAGTGGACTGTAAGACCCTTGCTTCCACTGGCACAAGAAAAAGACGGCTTTTCACTTAACTAAACTTAACTAAAGATACTGTATTTCGTTGTTTCGGGTCCGGAACGTCGGGGTCGAATCTAATAACTTCGGTCGGTTGATCGCGAACTGTTTCGGTCGGAGGTTGAAAGTTCACTCTTTTGCGGTGGCGGTGTCGAGCGTACTCAACACACTGAATGAGATGGAAGGAGATGGATGCACAACGGTGACGGCTTTGGAGATGGAGGAAAATTCCTTGCATACAAGATGCTGATTGGTTCGGGTGTTGACGATGATGGTTGCTGCTGGCACATAGATCACGAGGACGGTTGATGGTTTCGGGCATGATCAATCATGTCATCGTTCGGCGGGAAGAGATGGTTGAATGGGCAGATGGACGACGTGGCATGTTGTAAAGAAAATTGGGGCTAACACATTCATGGTTACCACTTTGCGTTGGCGCGAACAACCCCCTCAAGGCGAAACTGGATGCATTTCCTCGTTTTTTGGTTATTTGATTTTTTATTAAATAGAGATCTCCTTCTCTTTTATTATTATTAGATCTGCTCCATATCGTATGATGGGCGGGTATTTGCGTCGTACCCTATTGATTGATGCACCAAGCGAAAAGAAGAAGAAGTTTTGACATCCAAGCGGTGTGCCGTCGATTAGATCCTCGTCGCTGATTGGTCGATGGATGTAAACGGCACACCGCTTGGATGTCAAAATTCTTCTTATTACCGCTTGGTGCATCAATCAATTATAAATTGGGCATTTTTTTTTTTTTACAGTTATTGATGAAATTCACGGCCGAAGATTGAGAAACGTCTACAACGTCTTGAACTGGCTCCTGTATCAAACCCAAGTCCATGTTGTTTTTGGTAAATCTTCTACTAAGGACTGCAGATGCACCCTTCGAAGATTTGCCTGAATAATCTTTATATAACTAATTTTTACGATAATAAATTTTATTTTTAATTTTACGGCTTTTTTACCTTCTTACATGGGCACATTATTCCCTCTGCTGAAAACGGAATTAAACCGACGACTTACCGGCCTTTGTATATTGCATATTGCGCGGTGGTTTTCCGTATCCATAGGCAGATGATTGCCCTTGGACGTTGTGCGAAAATTACACAGAAAAAGATAAATGGTACTTCTCTTAAGGTTATGTCAAATGGCAATTATGCCAAACGACTATATGTCAAGTGGGGTAAACTCTTAAGATAAAACATCAAGGAATCCCATTACAATTTTGCATACAAACTTTAGAGGCACAAATCTGACGAACGAAGCATCGAAAAAAGCCGCACTTGTTTATCCTGGCTTTGCTCACTTAACCCTCGAACAATCGCGCTGTTGTATTTTGTACAACACGTTGAAAAAATCTCGCTTTTCCATTCAGCATAAGCATGGTGCTGACGGTGGTGGCCAACCGCGCGAGTTACGGAAGGTTAAAGACACGGACACGTATAGTACTTCCAGTGAGCTATTCGCTCTTTGAAGGAAGCACGACACTAGACAACGGACTAGCATGTGGTACAGCCGAAAACTTTTCCTGACAGCTGCGGCGGGAATCGAACCCGCGCTCTGTGAACCGGAATCTGTGAAAACCACCTAAAACACCCACGGCCGGACAGAAATTGTGCCAGATAAAGATCCACATCGCCATGCAGCCAGCTCGTCCATGTGCCTGTGTGACCATCTTTCCTTGCTGGAGGAATACTATTCCCTTCAGTCTTGCGAATAATCGCGACCATCACGAGAGAATCACTTGAACCGCTTTCTGGAGTCACCCTTCCCAAGGTGATACGAACCAGCTAGCATGTCATGCCTGGAATGACAAACATGTTGTGGGTTCCACCCTTCGCAGCTTTGCAGCGATAGCAGTTGCTGAGTATGCTTCAGGCGGGTTGCTAGAGAATCAATCTCTCTGAGCAACGATGCATAACGGGCGAAGTGAGAGCGTTTGCCGTAGCCAGGGCGAACTGCGTGGTGCGCTCAATGTGTGCGTTTAAACTGAGCTATGCGAAACGAATAGGGCACCGCACTGTTTTGATTTTGTATGGGATTTTGACGTTTCGTGGCCTTGTTGTTTACAAAATGTCTGTAAGAGTGAAAGAGAAGGAGATAATTTCATGCACTGCCCTATAGGATTTATGACGTAGTGCCGTGCTTGTGATAATACACATGCATGGTCCACTGCACGAATTTATGCTGGCCTGCTTACTCCCACAGGTAATTTGACGTTTGAGAGGTGCCGACAGCGCTCAAACGTCAAAATTCGTGTGAGAGTAAGCAGGCCAGCATTAATTCGACCATCCAAGTCAGGATGATTGTAGCAAAACAAGGGTGACCGGGTGACTATGATGGGATTCTGTCTTTTCTGGTGTTAGCGACTGTAGAGAGAGCGAATCAGAAACCGCAGAGACAGGGTGATACAAGTTTGGTGTTTATCAGCTTTTTTTGTGACTTGTACGCTGATGCTTCGCGACACTGATTCCCTTTGCCACTTCAACATAAACGATGCTCTGACTATCCGACCCGCGCTTCTTATTCCGCGTCGCTCTCTTCGTCCTTTGCCACCACTAGTGCTATGGGCATTATGCTCGCTAGCACACATACCGCGTCTTTTGAAACTGTGCGGGCTGCTCTGGCCACTAGTAAATTTGAAAAAAAAAAATATGTTAAAAATCATTGGGTAAATTACCCAAATGAAATGGGTTTAAAATTAGTTGATATTATTTGGTACCGTCAGTGTACCAGTAGCCGCTCGTATTCCCAAGGGTGGCGTACCGTACCTTGTCACACGATGCGTTCTGCGTATGGTGCGTATCGATATCCCTATCAGGGAGGACATTGAGTACTTCGAAATGCGCGCCACAAGAGGCATACGCAAGACTGCCAGAATGGCCTCCATGGACAGTTCCACCAAAGAGAGGTGGACCCACAGGTTGATCCCGAGGGTAGATAACTGGGTTAACAGACGCCATGGGGCAAGTAACTTCCCACCTGACTTAGGTCCTTTAGGCCATGGTTGTTTCCGACAGTATCTACATCGTTTTGGTCATGCGGGTTCTCCCGAATGTCCGGTTTGTGCTTGTTTAGAGGACCGCATGCTTGCCACATGCCGGGAGGACACAACTGGTTATTTGCGGGAAGGTCAAATCGCTGTGCAGTTGGAAGCTGGCGTGCTGTCGACCCTGCCTGCCTGCCGAGAACAAAAAGAGCGGTGAGGACCACTTGCAAAACTGGTTAAGCGCCAGTACAGTATGCTACCTTGGTGAACTCCCCAAAGCGAATCATCGATGTTCTTTGCTGCAGGCTACGCAGCTTATCTTGAGGGTGCGATATGCACTAGCCCGTCTCTGAAGCAATTCTTTCTTGGTGGTCCCGGAGAGACGAAGGGTGACCATGGGAATGTGTTTAGTGGGTCGAGAAGTGAGTAGTTTCGGCTTCTATTTTTGTTGTAGAAGACGGCTTTAACACCACACTACCTGGACCTGGGCCGTTCAGGTGTATGTTGAGCAGATAGAGAATGCCTTAGAAGAAAAGAAAACAATATTACCGGACCCAGGATTACCCCATGAGGTACCCTCGCGCTAATGCTGTAACTTCTCTCTCCTTCCTCGATGGCTTAGGGACTCTCTTGTAGAAGTAGCCTTTCTTTAACCGGAACTCCTTATACAAATTAATATTCACAATTTTATACTTGCGATTTCCATACTTAATACCAATTATCATTTTTCCCTCCCACAGGCTGGTGCCACAACCGCAACGTCCAAATCGAACAATCCCTTCTTATGAGTGCACTCGTAGGAGAACATCCGACGACCCAAAATGCCAGCGGCGGCCACAACGTGCCGCAGCCAAAATCCCAAACATATGCCCTACCCCTACAGAACACCTGACGATATAGGTGTGGACGGTGGTAGATGGTTGTGCATTAATACCTACGATACGATTTCGCGCGGAGAAATTTTAACCATCAGGAAAGGAGAATGCGCGTGTGAAGCTGGCGAGGACATGATTTCATCAGAGCAACAAATAACAAAGGAGTGATATCGTTTTATGTTTTTTAGACTTGTTTTTTTTTACTGGGAGGGATGGGACTTGCCCCCGGATGTGGCGGCAACATCGAATTGGCAGTGCGTAAATTCGAAGGTCTGTAAATCTGTATATTTATGGTTCTGTTTTAAGTGCGTGTGATTTCGAAATATATACGCCCACGCCACGCCACTGAACGGCGGCACATCAGAGAGCAACAGAAGTTCGAAGTGCGAAGTTTTTTTTCTGCGTGGGTGTTTAGGATTGAGAGGAAGTGACTTGGATGAGATTGTGTGATTGCAAGCGAGTGGATGGAAGGGAAAGAAAGTGATCGGTGTGCGTATCATTGCCAATGTGCCGAATAATGAAATGATAAATTCCATTACGCAAATTGCATGTAGAAGGGGGTGACATGGACGTTTTAACTGTGTTTCTTTGTTTTTACTTTTTCTGTTTTGTAATAAGAAAATGTAGATGTATCCGCTTTAGAGCAAAACAGGTTGGCTGCTGGAATGGATGGTCTACTGGCATACCTATACTCATGCTTAAATCACGGACAAACTTAACTTTTATGATAATTACATTTGTGTAGGCGAACTGACTCAATGAAGAAGTTTAATGCGCTACTGTTTAAAGGACTCCTTATCTTGTTCGTATTGTGACGCAGTGCTTGCTTTTTCTATAGCACCGGTTTCCAACTTTGGCGCTCGCGACCTCCCAGTCTGTTGTCACCCGCTTTTCGTAGAAAAATTGCAGGCATGCTACGCAATTGGGAGATCGCGAAACGAAAGTTGGAAAATTAAATATGTACTATGGGAAGTGGGATTATCGCAGTGACGATTCATACAAAATTTCAAAATTTTCCATGTAATAATAAATCTCGTGAAGAATCGAGAGCCGAAAACCTAGGAATAAATTCCTCGACAAAAAAAATTACCTAAGTACTGAACAATTTTGGTAGTGGACCGTTCTAACCAAATTTGGGAAAAAAAATCGAAAGCCAGCCTTAGTTATTTTTCAGCTAACTTTTTTGCGGAGTTCTGGCAACACTTTTAAGTTGAATCTCACGGTAAAAATTTTGGAAGCTTTTGAAGCGTTCGAGAAGAAATTGACTGCATCCTTGAAAAAGTGCTGATAGAATAGATAGATTTATATGGGATAAGCTCTAATGCATTACATTTCAGGTGAATATCTTGAGAATCACATAATATTGAAGCATATGCAGAAACTCCCTTGAGCATTTCTCCAGACATTTCACCAGCCTTTCTACTACAATTTCGCGTTTAGTATCATGCAATGATCGATTTCTCTTCATTGATTTTCTCTTCGGATTCTTCTTCTGTATGGCTCTACGTTCTCACTGGAACTTGGCCTGGCTCTCTTCAACTTAGTGTTCTTTGAGAATTTCCACAGTTATTAATTGAAGGGCTTTCTCTGCCTGCCATTGCATGAATTTGTATATTGTGAGGCAAGTACAATGATACACTATGCCCAGGGAGTCGAGAAAGTTTTCCCGACCGCCGTCTTCGGATTGGCGATCCACAGCCTTAATCACTAGGCTAACTGGAGACGCTCTTCGGATTATTCCGGGAAATACGACCAATATTCGGATGATCTCTCGGTGTATTTCGGTGAGGGGCGACTAGGACAAGCACATAAAACAACAAAATCAACCAAAAATGATTAGCCGGCCAAATTAATAACCAGAGAAAATCGATCATTGTAGATACGCCCGTATGATACTAAGCGCGAGAATGTATCCTCGTATTCATCTAAAATATTAGCTAAAGATTCATTCCACGATTGTTCTTCTAGTCATTGATTCAAGGAATCCTGCGGAAATTGTAACAAGGATTCCTCCAAGAAATCTGTTAAAACGTTCTCCCGAGATTCTTTTCACGGTTCTTTCAAAGAGTGTCTGGGATTCCTCCAAAGATTCCTGCTGGAATCTTCTTAGAGATTTTTTCCAGAGTTCATCCTTGTATTACCCTGGAGATTTTTGTCGGGATTTCTACAGGGATAGTTTTAAACATTTAGCTAGGGACACTTCCCAGGATTGCTTTTCAGGTCTCTCCAGGAATTCCTCATCAATTTTTTTCAGGAATCCTCCCGAAATTTCTACAATATTTCTTCTGGGGTTTCTCAAAGGACTGCTCAAGAGATTTCCAGACTCCTTTTCGGATTACGTTGAGAGGATCTCCCGAGATACCTCTCGTAATTTAGTTCGGAATTTATTGTAGACTTTCCTTATGGACTACTCCATGGATGTTTTCCGCGATTCCTCCTGAGATATCTCTAAAAATTTCTAATAAGAATCCAAGAAAATATTCTGACAACGATACCTCTTTGGAAGATATACTGAATTAGCGACCCAGAAGTTATTGATTATTACCTATAAGTATGGCTGAATTTGCAGAGGCAAAATCATTAAATAAATGGTGTTTGCAACATGTATATTTCTGTCTAGTAGTATATCTGTAAGAATTTGAGAAAGAGTCCCAGAATAAAATCAAGAGGTCAGAGGTCCTTTTTTCTCCATTCTCCTAATGCTAAAAAACATATAGAATTATGTGAAAAAAAATACTGTGATGTCGCTATTCACCGCTCATGAATTCCGTCCTGTCATAATCCTTGTCAAAGTTTTATCTAATAGTCTCACGGTTCTAGCAAATTCTCAATAGTGTCTTTAAATAACGTAACTCCTAATAGCCAATTGTTTGAACAGAAAATGTTGTCAACTCAGCAAACAACATAGTTGTTGATGTAAATTTCCTGCCAAAATTGACCCCTATTTCGAAATTATATCTTGTGACCAGTTTTCTTCGGAATGGGAAACTTTGCAATCACTGGGATGATCACATTCCTGAGAAATACCCGGATGTTTTCTCCAGCGTGTTTCTCACACCGTTCTCTTTTTTTTCCTCGTGGCTCTACCATCATTTGCTGGAACAAATAGAAATTTAGATTGAGCCACAGCATACGAATCTTAAGTACGTACTGTACACTTCTGATATACAATTTAAATAAGCACCTAAATCCTTTCCCAATGATTCCAAAATGAAGTATTCAACACCAAGCAGCCAGCCTGACCAGTTGTACATAGATCCATAACGAATTATTTACTCTTCATTTTCTCCTAATCAATGAAGTAAGATTTTACAAAACCAAATATAGAAGAAGAAAAAGTATTGAGGAAACGTCGCCATAATCAACAACACTTACTCAACTCGAACATTTACAATAAAGCAAGGGGTTGTGTAAAGGAAGCACTCAATCAACAAACACAAAACAAATCATATGCATAACTAGCAGTCGTTTAACAACTATATATCCAATTCTTTGTGAAGCGAATACGTTATTTTAAAAGTTGAGGTTAGGTAACGTTAGGCGTTCAATGATAATGCCGTGACCGTATGATATAAGTCGTTCATGCAATTAGTCATACACCACATTTCGAAGAAAAGATGAAAAACTCGAATTCTGCACGCCGTTTTACTAATACCTACATCTTAAAGCGTTAGAAAATTTCTGTCCGTTATTAACACAATTTAAAAAAAGAACTCTAAAAATAGAAATCGTTCAATCACGTGATATTTCAACTGAAATAAAAACTATGCTCAAATAAAAAGAAATTTACACAAACCCGGAAAAAGTAAATGCTAAGTTCCAACGTTTACGTTGAACGGCAAATTTAAAGAAAACTCCAACAAACTCTACATAGCTTAGAAGTTGATAAGTTATTCAAATTTCAAAAAGAAATTGAAGAAGAAAAAATGCTTGTGTGGCCTTACATAACCGAAGAGTTTTAACAACTAAAAATGTTTCGCAGTGGTAGTCAACAGTGCAAATGTAACTATAAAACAAAGATATACTAAAAGAAATATTTTAGGTTTTCTGTTTCTCTGGGATGCCAGCAACTTGTTTTCTTAGTCGGGAAAAAAATGTTCAACGTTAGTAGTCATTCGAGAGTTTATACCTGCGATCCTTTCCCCCACATTGTTAAAATGATCCCGTTGCTCGTTGCTTCACCACTGGCATAGCCAGTGGGTACTATATCATCATCCGGCACATACAGTGAGCTTTCGAGAATGCGCCTTCGATCGATGCTTTTGCTAACAGTTTTAGTGCGATAGATTTTTTGAAGCATTTTTGACCTACTCGAAATCGAAGCTTAGCGCGAACAACAACTGCTGAACAAATTTGTCGTGGATGGTGTGCTGCATCTACGCGTAGCACATAGAGCTTTCAATTCTATAACTAAACAAGATTCCTTAGCTGGCTTAGTCTAGGTTTTACTACTGAAAAACAAAACCGACGAAACAGATAGGACAAGTTTTAGGTAAATTTCAAATCATATATTTACTCGAAGCCAATCAAACGACACGAAATGTGTTTTCTTAAAGATGCTCTCGCTTTTTCCTCGTTTTAATGAAACGCTAAGAGTCATTTTAGAAAGTAGAAAATAGATCATGAAGGGAGGGTTACAAACGTTACTAAATGAAGTAAATCTGTTTCACATGAATACCTACATACCTACATTTGAAAACAAAAACGACTAACTCAGAAAATGCGGTCATTCAAGAGATTAGAGCATGGTTTGAAAAAAGTTTTAAATATTATTACTCCACACAGAAGAACAATGTTAGTAGTATTCATATGTAGCGAAGGGAAAAGAACAAATTACTATCTACAATTAAATACGTATGTAAAAATGTTTAAATAACAAAGAAAATGAACAATGTTTCAAATGCCGTAAATGATTAAAAAAAAGTTAATATTTAATATTTATAACGATAATTGACAGGCGACGTTTTATTCATCCGATCAGGCCTTATTTAGACATCGTCCGGGACAGTGCCACTATAGCTGTGAAGGCTCTTTTGCAGGCATAATCAACGTGGCTACCCAAGGTAGTAAGCTTATCGTCGATCATCACCCCTCAAGTGTTTGATGGAGCGCTTCGAAGAGATAGTGCAGTCGCCTATGTACTGCCCAACTAACATTTTCAGCGCTATAAGCTTCAGTCATTTGCTTTCTGTTGTGTAACCATCGAGTAAAAGCAGTCAACGCTGAATAAAAGGAAAGCTAGTCAAATATAAATCATAAGCTAATACACGACTGCAAAACAAGCACCATACAGCTACCAAACTCGGTTTTCAGAAATCCATTGCTTGTCACTGGGGCTGCCTTTACTCCACTCTATTCAAACTCCGGGAGATTTCCCGGAAGATGTGAAAACTTGAACACATCGAATAGGAGTCTCCACTAACAAAACAGCTGCTACTATACAGTACAATTCGTTATACTGACAAATCCCCAAACCAGCAGCGCTTTAAAGGCCGTTATGCGATTTCATTACGGCTAGAAGCTGTAATAAAGAAACTGCCCAACTAACATTTATTGTGAATGTAAACGTCAACAAAGCGCCCTCAATACGGCTTGATGCTGAGTTACTGTGATATACATATAGATGGAAGCTTCTATGCAAGCCCTATACCAATGAATCTGGCGAACTTAATCAGCATGTATATGCTGTGCGCAGTGTACGCAGAATATGCCACCGCAAGCGAAAAATAGGCAACAAAGAAGGCACGGCAACAACGCTTTGTTTTTTCGTTAGCAGATAATGACAAAATCGCTCCCGAGTTTGTTCGCAACAAAAACGGTAGGAACATTTGTCTCGTTCTATTCACCTCGTGATTTTCGCATTGTTTTACAACTGAAACTCGATTCTGAGGTTTGAAAGAGTCTTAATTCGTCCAAATGCTTATGAATTCGATGATTTGGGTCGAAAATTACAGCAGAAAAGCCGGAATATCAGCACACGCACGGCAAGTGATGTTTGTTTTATTGCTCTCATCGCCTGACATGCGTTTGTTGCGGAGCGCCTTTGTTACCAACATGCACCGCTTAGGACAAAGCGTTTGTTTTTCGGCGGGATCCGTTTTTCATACCCTGGCTGTGCGAGAAGCTTCTATGCCACCAAGTCATAGCTCTTTTCTCGGCTCCTATTCAACCACTAACTGAATAACATCTTAAGAAGGCGCTTTTTCAGCCTTTCCGCAGTTGTTAAATAATAGTTATACGGCATCCCCAAATTAAACGATTAAATATAGGTGGTTATGGATACCGTGACGCAATACATGGGGAACTGGAATTATCACTTTTAAAATTGAATAATTAAAGTACTTGCCGCTATTTGGAATCGAACTCCCGATCTCCGTATCCACTGGTCCCGATGATGTCCTCGCTGCCACACTGCTATATATAAATAACATAGAAAATAGCCCGTTTTGTTTTACTCCAGACAAGGTTTCATAATTGTGCCACAAGAAACCTTACCCAGCTTCATCTTGCTGCAAAAGCTTGTGAAACGTCAAACGCAATAATGTTTACATTGAACAAGCTGTGTGATTGCGCCAACAGATTCTTCTTCACAGCTTCTAGCTGAAAGAGTGTTATTTTTACGGTTACAAAGCGCTGCTGTTTTGTGTTTTGGCAACATTACAAAACGTACTGTATAAAAGCAGCTGTTGTAGTGGCTGGGACTATTAAATACTCGATTTGCACATCTTCCGGAAAATCTTCCGGCATTGAATTAAAGTACAATAAAAGCAACACAAATAATTTTACAGCACAGAGATGGATAGCTGTAAAGAATTTGTGTAGTAGCTATATATTCCGCTTAAAGTTTGTTTTGACAATAATGTTTACATCCGACAAGCCGTGTTGGTAAAACAACAGTTTCTTTATTACAGCTTCTAGCCGTAATAAAATCGCATAACGGCCTTTAAAGCGCTGCTAGTTTGGGGATTTGTCAGTATAACGAATTGTACTGTATAGTAGCAGCTGTTTTGTTAGTGGGGACTGCTTTTCGATGTGTTCAAGTTTTCACATCTTCCGGGAAATCTCCCGGGGTTTACTCGATGGTTACACAACAGAAAGCAAATGACTGAAGCTTATAGCGCTGAAAATGTTAGTTGGGTGTTGGTTTACCAACACGGCTTGTCGGATATAAACATTGTTGTCAAAACAAACTTTAAGCGGGATATATAGCTACTACACAAATTCTTTACAGCTATCCATGTATGCGCTGTGAAATTATTTGGGTTGCTTTTATTGCACTTTATTTCAATGCCGGAAGATTTGCCGGAAGATGTGCAAATCGAGTAAGAGTCCCAGCCACTACAACAGCTGCTTTTATACAGTACGTTTTGTAATGTTGCCAAAACACAAAACAACAGCGCTTCGTAGCCGTTTAAAGAACACTCTTTCAGCTAGAAGCTGTGAAGAAGAATTTGTTGGCGCAACCACACAGCTTGTTCAATGTAAACATTATTGCGTTTGACGTTTCACAAGCTTTTACAGCAAGATGAAGTTGAGTAAGGTTTCTTGTGCCACAATTATGAAGCCTTGTATGGAGTAAAACAAAACGGGCTATTTTCTATGTTATTTATATATAGCAGTGTGGCAGCGAGGACATCATCGGGACCAGTGGATACGGAGATCGGGAGTTCGATTCCAAGTAGCAGCAATTACTTTAATTATTCAATTTTAAAAGTGATAATTCCAGTTCCACATGTATTGCGTCACGGTATGCATAACCTAATTATATTTAATCGTTTAATTTGGGGATGCCGTAAAACAATTATTTAACAACTGCGAAAAGGCTGAAAAAGCGCCTTCTCAATATGTTATTCAGTTAGTGGTTACATAGGAGCCGAGAAAAGAGCTATGACTAGGTGGCATAGAAGCTGATCGCACAGCATGTACAAGCTGATTAAGTTCGCCAGATTCATTGGTATAGGGCTTGCATAGAAGCTTCCGTCCATATGTACAACACAGTAACTCAGCATCAAGCCGTATTAAGGACGCTTTGTTGACGTTTACATTCACAATAAATGTTAGTTGGGTGATCACCGGATGCTGCTCCGATTTCGACTACTACCTCCGGAAACTTTAACCTCAACACCTCGTCGTACATGACATTCCATAACACCGGACCCAGGATGGAACCTTGAGGGGCTCCTGAGATTATGGAAAAGCACTTCCGACTATACACGCTAACTTAATGGGAGCATGCCAGGGTTTAACACTGACCTGAACATTCCGGGAGCCTTTAAGCAACTTTAAGACCAAGTTCGGAACTCCGTTCGAATCTGGGAACTTACCTACGCTAAGGGACTTTGCTATATTCGCTAGTTCATCATCGGTGATCCTCTCATCATCGCCAACCCTAGTCTCCGGCTGTCCTGCTGCGGTAGGAGACCAAGGACTAGAATCATGAAGACCCTCAATGTTCCTCTCCAACATCTCTGTAAAGGCACGGTAAAGGCTGGGTAATTCGCGCAACACAGATCCCATTGAGATCACTAGCCTTTGCCCAGCAACTCCTATCCGTATCTCCGCGTAGCACCGGCCGGACTGCGAGCAATCTTAAGGAAGATCGGGTAACCAACCCCGGTGGAAGCTTTGGTCGTTGGCTGACAGGGAAAGGGGGGGGGGGGGGGGTTGCTTCTGCAAACCTGAGCGTCTGTTCTCCTGGAAGAGCGTCCGATCCCCATGTTAGGAGCGGCTGATCATCGTCCGAGTGCCAGGGAAGGACTCTAAGCTCAACTGTGCACTATGGCCCTCCGGAAAGTAGGGGGTTGGTGTCAAGCCCTAAAAACATTGTAACGGAAAATCAGCAACAGAATAATACGAACCGAGACCAACGGCAACGACCCCCTCGTCGATCTACTGAAGGACCACAGGTTCGGCATTGTAGCGCTGCAGGAGGTGTGTTGGAAAGGATCCATGGTGCGAACGTTTAGAGGTAATCATACCATCTACCAGAGTTGCGGCAACACACGTGAGCTAGGAACAGCTTTTATCGTCATGGGCGACATGCAGAGGCGCGTGATCGGTTGGTGGACGATCGACGAAAAAATGTGCAGGTTGGGAATCAAGGGCCGATTCTTCAACATCAGAATAATAAACGTGCACAGCGAGGTTGTGGAGGAATTCATCTTGTGGACTTGCCTAGGCCTCGTTTTTCAATTAGGATGTTTTCCACCTACGGGAGCCTGGCCTTGGCCTAGCCAGGGTTTTCCCCGTTGTCTATATCACCGCCAATTTGGACCCAGTTGCCATTACGCGCGTGTTCTCGGTATGAGTCCGCCATGATGGCAAAATTCGTCCCCCACCTAGTCCTCCACTCAGAAACTACCTGACAAAGCAATTACTCTGCTTCTGAACCACTGTGATCAGTTTCAGCTGCGTTTGTCAGCTGTGGCTCTTCTGAAAGGCCGGACACCTTGGACTTAAGTCGACGAGAATTCTCGTTAGGTGCTTACTGTTCAAAGATTTCCCGGTAAAAAAGGAACACTTGGGTGGATTCGTGTAGCCTAGTGGCCTTCACCGCCACATAGCTTGCACAGCTTGACCCTGTCAGGGCCGTTGCAGTCCCATGACTTGTATCCGTCACCTGAAGCAAGCCTCCGGTGGTTCGTGCTAGGTCAGTTGGCATACCTCCTCCAGACCTCCTTTAGCTTTCTTACTTTAACGGACTTATTAGCGGCGTGACGATCTCTTCCGCGACAGTGATCTCATCTAGATTCTAAACCATCAGAATCACCTCCGCTGTGGGAGCCCTCTATGAGTATTGTCGGGCCGCCACCAAACCGGACTTCGCACAATCAAGTCGCGACGCGACCCAACTCGCGACGTTTTTTAATCATGTCAAATGTAGTGCGCATCCTTCCCGTTGTTGTCAGCAACACAGCGCACTAGATGCGAAACAGTTGCGACACTTGTGGACCAAGAAAATTGCAATTTTTGATTGAATGTCGGTCTTGATTCCAACCGGATAGACAATACTTCTACAGTTTTTAACTGCGAGCTTCCTCTATCAATGATCATTTTGCATGTGTGGCAGGCACGAAGATATCTACTTCTATGCCCTGTGGCTTAATGGGCCTTCTCATGCGGTCAGTTCACCGCAACGAGCAACACACGCACAACAAATGTGGAAACTCTGTCATTAGGGTGGGGCGGGGCAAGATGGGTCGCGGGGCAAGATGGGTCAGTGCCATTTTCGGGCGCATTACTCATGTTTTGATTATGTTAATAATTTTGTTAGATGACCAGCATGAATATACAAAAGTTTAGGGCATTAATTGAAAAATTACTCACTCTCATTGGAAATAAAAAATAAAATAGTTTTTAGCCATTTTTCTTATGCGATACATTCCATATAATCTCTATATAAACGGCCGCGGGGCAAGATGGGTCACCTTCAATTTTGAACGTGTTTTTGGAGCATTCAAAAGATAATTATTTTTTATTACAAGACTATCTCATAAATGACTTTAATCAAGCGGAATGAGCGCTCAAAATTATAACATAAAATTATGATATTTTTTTAGTGAAAACATCGATTTTCAAGTCGCCTTAGGACCACTCAAATCGTAAAGTTTTTTATATTCCAAATAAATTTATAAATTGTTTACTCAGTATTGATATGGAGCATATATGAATGCGGAACAAATCTTATATTTTGACGTTTTTCGTTGAGAAAATGTGAATTACTTAAAAGGTGACCCATCTTGCCCCGCGCTTTTTTTACGGCGCAAAATCGATCACTTTTTAAAACTGCTTGTTTAACATCATGTTTTGTATTTAATGAACTTTTTATCGACTTTTAGCATAGCTAACTAGTGTATTAAAGAGTAGCGGACGAATACAAACCAATACGATTTGTATTTACAAAGTTACGGTGATCCATCCTTAGGTGACCCATCTTGCCCCGCCCCACCCTACTGTCACATTGGTCATTCGTTGGGAGTAGTTCAGACTCTTAGAACGCTAGCTGACGAAGCACGAAGCAGCCACCCTTCTAGGGGAACAAAGCCCAAAATGCCAAGATGGGGTAAAATGGCCCAACTCATAAAATCATTCCTGAATGGGACTTGATCATTACTATAGGTGAATGGTGTCAAAATAATGATTGCATCAAACATTCTTCTAGAAGCTAGGCCGCCAACCCCACGAAAAATCTTTTGATTTCCCAATGAAAATTGCCATTTTCCGGTTTTTCGTGCTTGCAATTAAGGTTTTCTGGTGATTTAGATTTTGTTACCAGCCAAGTGTTTTCAAGGAAATTGAGGCACACATGGAGGCGCATGGTTGTTGATGTCTACGCTATCCATGTTAGAGGTCATTCAAATATGACGACCATCGTTTTGTGGAGAAGGGGGTGGCACTCAATTTATTGAGTATACGAAAGAAGCAGGACAGATGGGGGAAACGGAGTCGGAAATGCCCTAAATATTGTCTAGTTGCTGTCACGCTGTCACCACTTTGAAAGCCTAACACATGAGGCTAATTATCATTGAATACGCGATGAAAGTTTGAAAAATGGCATCTTACTTCATTTTCCCGTACCTAACATATAGGAAGATCACCAACACATATGCACAGAAGATGCCTATAGGCTACCAACTGTCTCGAATCAGCGATTCTATAACATTCCCCAGAAAACCAATCCCCAGAATTCCATTCCCCAGAAAAAAATAAAACTATTGCTTTAATTCTGAATGGTTTATATTAATAGCTAAAAATCAAATATTTATTCGTAAAAAATCACCGGAATAAACATCCTGCCAAAAATTCTTATTTGACAAGAAAAACTTCGGAAATAAGCATGATTTGCCTTTACAATTTAGGCTATTGGTATAATTATTGGCATCGCAACTGCTTACTTTTTCAACATACATTTTTCCTTCTTTTCTGCATAGGCTGTTCTTTCGAATTGTACTTTTCAGTAAATTATCGGCATCAAAAATTCTTACATTTTCTACGTAGTTTTTTCCTTCTTTTCTGCATAGGCTATTCTTTCAAGTTACACTATTCAGGTAATTATCGGCACCACAAGCACAGGCGTTTAGAAATTTAGAAAAAAATATGAAATAAATATAACAGCAATTTTAACACCGGTGGAGGCTGTAATGCCCATAATTACCCGAAAAGTGCAATTTGAAAGAAAAAAAGAAGGGAGAATCTATGTTAAAAAAGTAAGCAGTTGCAATGCCGATAATTTCTTGAAAAGTGCAACTGGAAAGAACAGCCTATGCAAAAGAAGGGAAAATTTTTGATAAACATATAAGCAGTTGTAATGCCAACAATTCTTATAACGACTCAAACATTTTTTTTTTAACGAAGAAGGAAACGTAACACTCTGATAATTGCCATCGTACATCGATTTAACGGTTTATTTGAAAATTTGAGAGTTGGCCAACTGCCAATTCGCGGCGCTCGCATAGTTTTTGTTAGAGTTTGACGTTTGCTCACTACTGCCACCTAGTTGATGATTGGCCAAATTCAGTCCTTTTAGAATTAAGCGAACCTATTTCCGAGACTAAAATTTAAATCGAAAAATGTTCGAAGTGTTACGTCTGTTTGTCTGTGGTGACATTGTTTTCCTTGCGGCATTCAAAAACCCAACACTGTTCCTTTTTTTAAACGAGCTTTTTTTAGAATTTAGGCAATTGGTACAATTATTGGAATTATAACTGCTTTCATTTTCAACATAGACTTTTCCTTCTTTGCTGCATAGGCTGTTCTTTCGAATTGCACTTTTCAGGAAATTATCGGCATCACAACTGCTTTCTTTTTCAACATAGATTTTCCCTTCTTTTCTACATAGGCTGTGAATATGCGTTTTCTCTGTAAATTTTGCACATCACTTTTAAAACGTTATTCATCGTAAAACAAGTGCTGCACAATTTTCACAAAAACAAAACATTTTATAGCAACGCAACTGGAATGATAACAGTTTGTGAACTTTCAAGATAGGTTTAAAGATCAACATGCAACTGTGTACAATGGTAATTAAACGTTTGAACCATTGTAGAATATTTTTATGGATATGTATGTATGTATACATTTTTACCTTAATTTGTTACATATACCGTATAAGAAATAGATATTTGCTCGTAATAACACTATAATGTTAAAATCCTTGCCTATAATACTTATGACACACATGTGATACAAGAATCAATGTACAATTGCGCTTGAAATGAGTGCCATACTGAAAATTCTCTCAGTTCAAGTCAGTCTTGTTAGAATTTCTTGACACTGCGTACCGTTGTACAGGAATCATACTCGTATCACATGTCTGCCCGGGGTATAACATATCATTATGATCAACATTTTACTGTTAGTGTATCGAATTAAACTTTTTAGCAGAGTATATTAAGCCTTTCTGGGGAATGGTACATTCTGGGGAATGGATTTCTGGGGAATGGTTTTCTGGGGAATGTTATAGAATCGAATCAGCAATCTCATTGGTTTCATGTGTAAGTTTAAATAGCTGCTAGGGCGATACTAGAGTACCAGGCACCCCCATTAAACATTTTCCCGATGAAGTCTGTTGTTGATAAATCGGCTGATTGTTGCACAGACGCTTATGGAAGCTTAACTCAGGAATCAATCGATTAATCACCAGATTAACTAGGGTGTTCCGATGGAAACCGATCAAGTTAGCGGATTAGTCGGTTGATAAGATTTAGACAAACTAAATTGACCTACAACATACTAATCAGCCGATTGCATAGGTTGTTAATTCCTGTGTAAAGCTCCCATAACCGTCGGTGCAACAATTGGCCGATTGGGGACATAAAATAAACAAATAATTAATAACTGATTATTTATTCTGGGGATTTTCAGCCCGAGGCAGGCTCATCGCCAAACATTATAGGAATGCTATCACTTTTTCTACAGAGCAATGTTCTGAGATACTTTACCTTAGGGGGCGTTTGTTCATGCAGGGTGTCGACTCAATTTTGAAAATCAAATTCCCTGACTTTCCCTGACTTTCCAGTTACTTTCACTGAAAATTCCAGGTCATGTAAATCTAAGCATAAAGGTGTCTGTTCATGAGGTAAAATTCAATTTTATGAATTTTCCTGCTTTTTTTTTAGGAGTGGTAAAATAGAAAAAAAAAAAACAAGTGAACTGCACCAGTTTTTTTTCAATAGATTTAAAGCATATTTACAATTTTTCTTCAGAATTCTTCTACCTGTTACGCTGTGCTGGAAATAACTTTTGACAAGTCCACCAATAAATCCCTAATTCAGATGAAAGTTCTTTAAAAAGATCAACTAGCATTTTTTTAAATAAGGCCAAAATTACAACTAGGATATTCGAAAGACATTACTCCTAGAACATTATTAGGGTGACATTATAATTTTGTTTTATCAGAACTCCAACCCACCTTCCCCTTCGTAGACTTTTGACAATTTTTGAAATGTGTATGAAGCCCAGACTTTGGCCAGACCCCCCGTCCCCTCCTAAGAGTCTACGTAGTTTATGACTTTTCAAATGCTTTTCAGTCATATAACATATAAAAGAGAATTCTTTTCTAAATTTGTAATTTTATTGGGATGTTTGGTAAACTAGTCACTTGATTCTTTCCATATTCTCATCAAAATTCTCAATGGTTTCTTTACGGTAGACTTAGATTTATGAAAGACTTCTTGCAGAAGGCAAGACTCAGTTTTTTTTTCAGAATTTGTCCCACATAGGTATTTTTATCAAACAATTAAACCTGCATATAATACTATCTAGTACGCATCATTGATTATATCGGATGTTATCGACACAGATATTTTGCCGTACCAAGCAACACTTCAAAAGTTCACCCAATTTTCAAATTTACATAAATTTAAATAGTGTTCTGTTCGAGAACACGGTAGAAAACTATTATGAATCTTGAAAGAAAAAAAAACTCTAAAGAATTCTGTTTCATGATGTCACCAAATAATGTCACGAGTAATCTGAAAAAAAAAAAACCATTTGAATTCTGTGAGGACTATGCCAGGAGACCTTCAAAGATGGCGTTTGGATACAAAATAAATTTGTGAAAGACATGCGAAAAGTCTTATAAGGATTTGTCAAGGAAAGTTTGCTAAATAGTTTCAGGAAATTCACTGGAAATTGTATTTGAGTTTTGTAAAAGAAGACTACTTTAAGGATCTGGGTAAAATATTTTAGTTTTTTTATAAGGTTTAGATATCACCATGAGTTAAAAATGTATTAAAAAGGTGTGAAGTAACTTGGGTATCCAGTTCTCTAGTGCATACGGTTTTAATTGCTTTTAGAAGTGCTTAATCAACACTAATTTGAAGAGGCAGACCAAGCTCTACTGGGAGCGTAGATCTAGAATGTATCAGACGAAATACTACGCAATCATCTCGGGAAAATTGTCCTGGGATTATTGCTCAAGTTTCAACCAAGATATCTCCAGAAAATAATAAAAATCACTAGTAAGTGGTCTGAACAGCAAACTTCTGGGCATCGCAAGACTTTACCCACCAATAAATTCATCAGAAACCCATCAAGATGCAGAAGGGAGGCATCTCTGTTATTCTGTTATTCTGTTATAATCAACGCACCCCCGGACCGTGGCCAATCTGCGTTGAATCGCTGGGCGATACGTCTACCAGTAGACTTGTATCTGCCCTATGCTAAACCGATTAGCATATCAAGTCCTTTCCACTGATGAGTAGGCTCGAATGTCCCGCCCCTCCCTATAACCCATAGGGGGAAATAAGGAGTTTCCAGTTTCAAGTATTGTATTGATTATGACACCAACTCTTTCTATTCCTTGGGAAAAAAATCACTAGACTTGGATTATCAGACTACTATTAATAATGAACATAATTAAGATACAAGTTTACATACACAATTGTAAAAGCAGTGTCAGATACTTTAAAGTGAATTGAAAAATGTGAATAAGATAAATTGTAAACTATTTCGCGGCGACACGAATGCTTCAATAGTGTCATAAATAAAGGCGCAAACAAACAAATAATTGATATTGAAGTATGCATATTGAAGTATTTATCTATTAGCAAAGTAGTAGAAAGAGTTGGGTGCCTGATTATAAAATTGTTGTACTTATCTTGTGTGTTTCGGACAAGTCCCGCTTGTGTTGGCCATTAGGACACTTCTTGCTTCAAAACGGTCGTTTCTGGAATGGAAAGAGAATAATTGGCCGCACAACTCCGCAAATGGGCGGCCCGCACATATTAGTATAATGTTGCAATGATTGAAAATAATAGAGTATAATTGTTAATCTATTTGAATACTGCTACTAGTTCAGGTTTCTCACCCTCCACGATTCTCTAGATACTGTTATAGCGTGTTTGTTGTAAATTTGTTAAAAAGTGAAGCCTCCAAAACAGTTACGTGAAGTTGTATCAAACTTCTACAGAGTGTTGGGGAAGGGGAGGGGAAATAAACATACTTCTTCCTACACCTAGCAGTTCGGATCTTCTGTTCACACTGTCATTCCAACCTTCTTTCAGTGTGAAACGTTTCTGGATCTGGAACGGGTGGTATCACTTTACGCTACTCTTCTATCATGAACATAGATAGCTACTTTTAAAAATAAAAGTTTTGACCTACTACCTATTTTATACCTGAAAGATGTTAATTGATCAAATGTTTCGTTCAGCAAGTCTATGTCCATATTGATGATACAACCTTTTATTAATGAGTAATAATGTTGCTCACAGTTGTGAGGCAATATAACATTCAACTCGTTGAGGGCAAGTTATGAACCTACAGAAAATTTCTTATTAGGCTGTTACCTCTAAAACTACTAAACACATATTGAAACGTGAAATTGTATTGTAATAATTGATCCTAATCTTAACCCTATCACTGGAACGCGTTTGAAGCAAATTGATATTGCTAATGATTTGGTTGGGCATTAAAAGTTTTTTTGGTTTCGACAATAGTCACATACTATGCCCTACGACATTGACGATTCTATTGTCTATGGCTCACCTATTTCGTGCCACCCAGCAGGGACTTGGTCTGGTACCCAATTCAGTATATCCGCTCCACTTAATATACCGCACCTCTTTTGATTTGT
This sequence comes from Aedes albopictus, assembly GCF_035046485.1. Lineage (NCBI taxonomy): Eukaryota > Metazoa > Arthropoda > Insecta > Diptera > Culicidae > Aedes > Aedes albopictus. Next base: position 236,803,928 of record NC_085137.1, read on the forward strand.
GATATATTACGCGGAACATTACTCTCTTCATTCGGATAGCGGCTATGTAACCCATTGGATTAAAAGCCTCCATCAAACATGAAGCGATTAATCGGAGACTGAAGACTCTATACCAAATTTGGCTCAGAGACAGGTAATCAGTGAGGTCAGTTTTTCTCGTTTGTCAGAGACGATTGATACGTATTAAGACAAACTTTCCACTGCATCTGCCAGCAATAATCGGTGATCGATCAACACTCCGAGTACCCCAATTTACACAAGAATGCCAAGGATCACCGCTCATGCTTTACAATACAGTTGGAAAAACTAGAACAACACCTGGCCACAATGATGCATAAAGCACTAAAGCGGACCGGAAGTGTTGGTGAGCCAGCCCCACCAAGATGCAGAAGGGAGGCATCTCAAAACAAAATCACCAAAGAATGGACCAAAAATTCGCCCAACATTACATTGAGTATAGTGTCATGTACTTTTAATTTTTAGCTTATTAACAGGACTTATAATTTTGTTATAAAATCAAGCTTCATGATAAAATTCAGAATAGCATTATGTTAACTGAATGCTACAAACATCAGTATGAAGTTAATACATTGATTTGATCGTAAATCAGAATCATAGACGTTACAGTTTGAAGAAACAATTTAGTAAGTTTTTCAAATTCCATAACATGTTGTATAACTGGAATACATCGTTTTATGTTTATCGTGACAAATTTTCCCTGACCATCAACAAAATTCCCTGACTTTCCCTGATTTTCCAGGTACAAAAATAAATTCCCTGACATTCCCTGACTTTCCAGGTTTTTCCAGGTAGTCGACACCCTGTCATGTGATATTAACGGAAAAATCACTCGATTGTTACAACTTTCCATTTGTTAATAGACCTAGCTTTATTTCAATATTACTTTTGTTTACAGGCTAGTTTGTAACTATGCATTGTATTCGGTTGTCCCTCTTCAAATTGTAGTAGTATAGTGTAATGATTTTGTTCGCTTTACCTAGGCATTTTTTTTGTTTGTTTCATTTCGCATCCATTCGCGGTAATTTAATTGTAAAGTTTTGTCAGTTAGTTGGTATTGTTCTGCAAATCTGCTAAGCATATTGGTTTCCATGTGTTTTATATCTAAGCAATTTTCCGGTTTTAATGGTAGTTTGAGTTCATAGTACTCGATCCAAACGGAGCTTATTGGGAATTCTTAAAAACCGCATTGTAAAGTAATTCGATAAAGAAAATGATGGGAACTAACTTAACTGCCTGGAGCAGATTCAGGCGCGACTGGCTTATTTGCTGATCCTGTCGGCAATCTACTAGAATGCCGGACACCTTTGAACACACTAGCTAGCGTAAACCCAAACCAATTGGAACTCGTTCTTCCTTAGTAGATTTGGATGATGCCCGACTCGAGCAGTTTCTGAATCTTCGATGCCACCTGAGGATTCTTCAGATGCCTGTTGGGAAGAAGTAAATAATACGGGTTAGATACAATTCATGCACGATCCCAAAACGTTTACTCACTCTTGAACGGCCTTCGGATCGTTCTGCATCTGCTCAAGGATCAAACGCATGGCGGGATCCTTAAGAATTTGCTGCACTTCCGGATCGTTCATGGCCTTTTTCCAGACTTCTTTGGGGTCGGAGTGGACTGCCATCGTGCAGGCTCGGTAACCTTCCAGTGCTTCGGCGTTATTCGGGTCGATTTCCAACGCTTTCTGGTAGGCGGTATGAGCTTCGGACGGTTTCTGCATGACTTGCAGAATTTTCCCCTTGCGGATCCAGCCCTTGATGAAGGTTTCGTCTAGTTTGACGCAAGTGTCGCAGTCCTTGAGACCGAGGTCAAAAGCGGCCAGTTTCGTGTAGCAAGCTGCTCGATTGCTGTACAACTTAGCATCTTCCGGATTACGTTGGATAGCTTCCGTATAGTGTTTGACCGCCGCGCTGTAATCGCCCTTTTTGAAAAACTCGTTACCCTTCTCTTTCTCCTCTTCCGCCTTCGCCGGGTTTATGTAAGCCAGTCTTTCTTGTTCCTTAATTTTCTTCTCCGTGTCACTCAGCAGCGCTTTCACATCCGGTGTTCGATGCTCGGAAAGACTCTTTTCAAAATACGTCTTGGCCGATTTGTAATCTTCCATCTTCCGGTAGGCATTCCCGATTCGCGTAAAAGCTTTCGCAATCAGCTTGTAATCCGCACGGTTCTCACGCCCCACTTCGACAGCCTTTTCGCACTCGGCGATACATTTCTGGAACTCTTTCTGCTCAAAGTACACTGCGGCAATATTGTTGTGGAATGTGATATCCGTGGGATCCTGCTGGACGGCCGCATTGTAGTGGCTCAGAGCGGTCGCGAAATCCTTCTTCTTGTAGGCTTCGTTTCCTAGCTCTTTCTCTTTGCGGGCAAGTTTCTTGTTCTCTGGAAGATTCTCCTCCTCCTTGGATGCCATTTTGAGCTTTTATACACGAGACACTTGAATCACTTTGGCTGCAACGTAAATTTGCACAGTTTCACGTTCGCTGTCGCGCCTGCAAATCGGGAGGATTATTTATTGTTCAATTTCGACTTCACTGGTTTAGATTGCTTTTTATAATGCGGTGGAAACCGATTCGAACAATCGAGAATGAAAACATGCGCTGTCTGGCGTTGGGAGAAAAATTTTCATGGGAGAGAAAAGGACGGCAACTGCAGAACGAAAAACGTCAAAAAGCTGTCAGATGTTTTTCGGGCGAATGACGAGGCGAAATTTTGCTGTCAAAGGTCTTCTTCTTCTTCTTTCTCGTTTGAGCCGTCTCTTGACCGCTCTAGTACAGGGCCAGTGACTAAGACTATATGCCCTACGTGCTTTTTAACGTCTACTTGGACGAATCTTCCTGCTACTTTTGCGTTAGAGGTCTAGTTTGGTCGTTCTGATGAATTCCGCTACTTCCTTGAAAAGCTCCTTTTTACCAGTTTTAAACAATTCGGTGAGGTTGGCGAATTTGTTATCAAACGAAAACTGCATTCTTATTATACCGAAACGAGGGCAATGGAGCACCAAATGCTCTGACGTTTCTGGTTCTCCACACAGTTCACATTCCGCGTCGTCCGAGATTTTCATACGGTGTAGCCAGTATTTCGAATAGTCGTGGCTTATCATTAGACGATTAATAAGTTTCACGTCACTGCCCTTCATGTCGACCTTTTTATACCAAGCTGCGTTGTAGAAGTTCGGTTGCACTGTATAGAACTTCGTTCCCTTTTCCGCTGAATATTCTGCATACCATTGATTCGTTCGTCTTTCAAGCATGTTTTTAGCGTTCAGGAAGGCGTCCTTTAATTGGATTGGATGGCTTAAGACTTCGTCTGAAGCAGCGCCGGCCTTGGCTAGCGCATCTGCTGTCTCGTTTCCGCTTATCGACACATGGCTGGGAATCCACTGTATGGCGATGTTCCATCTTTGGCATTTGACCAGAATTTCGATCAAAATACCTTCGTCCGCCTTTGAGTCCTTTGCATTTGCAAGCATGAGGCAAGCAGATCTGGAATCCGTGTATATTACATAGTTTTGAAGACGATCCTCCTCCACTATGCTAGTTGCTAACTGAATGGCGATCAGTTCTGCAGATGTAACGCTGGTTTCCATTGCGAGTTTGTAGCTCATTCTTCTCCTAGTGTTCTCGACGTAAACTCCTATTCCACAGGCTGATCCTTCTTTCGAGGCGTCCGTAAAAATTCTTCCTCTTCCTTTATTACGACCATTCATAACAAAGAGTGCCATTTGTTTAAGCTTCTTAGCGTCGTTATCTTGCTTTGCTGACTGCAATCCTTCTAGGTAAGGTTCGATTGCCACTTCATCAATATGAACCGCTGTCGCTATTGGGCTGATAGCTTTGAAAGGTCAAAAGGCGAAATGCTGCGAGGGGTCCACCGATGACATTTATACACGCTACGAAAAAGTTACTCAGAAATGAGTAAGATTCACACCAAATCTGATCTAACAGGGACAACACAAGAAGTGAGTAAATCGCATTTCTAGCGATAGCACTGACCTGCTGACCTATAGGTCAGACCAGAGAGTAGGGTATCGCGCCACTTGGGCGGTGGCTTCTATATTCGTCTATTTTCGACTATAACTCAGTCAATTTTGAACCAGTTGACTTGAAATGTTGTACACGGGTAGATGCTATACCTATCTCACCGCATTCCAAAAATTGTGTCAATTGGTTCAAGTTTGACTGAGTTATAGCGGAAAACAGACGAAAATAGAAGCCACCGCCCAAGTGGCGCGATTCCCTACTGAATGAGACATAATCAGTTTAATCCGTATCAATTTTGCTGATGAGATTTTAGCGCTTTATGGTCCATTGCACGAATTTATTCTGGCCTGCTTACTCTCACACGAAATTTGACGTTTGAGCGGTGTCGGCACCTCTCAAACGTCAAATTTCGTGTGAGAGTAAGCAGGCCAGAATAAATTCGTGCAGTGGACCATACATTTTTGTGCTGTTCCACTTTGGCTCAGAAATGAGTGGATTTTCTTAACCGTGCAAACTTATTCAAAAACCAAACTACCTATTTTTAAGACGATTTAATTTTGAGAAAATGTGACTTGAACTCACGTTCTGTGGGTAAAGCGATCTTAGCGTGCGTTGAGTGAGTTCAATGCTTGCAATCCATGCGGGCGAACTGCAATTCGCCCTCGAGTTCGCCAAAAGTGCGAAAAAAAGGCTTCCGATGGAGGGCGACATCTTTTGTTGGACATGAATTAAGCTCAACCACGCCTAAAATATCATAGCCAGGTACTTTTACATTTTAACACCCAAGGGTTCGTTCGCATTTTACGTAACGCCAAGAGGGGTCGGAGGGGGTCCACTGCTGTGTTGCGCTCCATCTCCATACAAAAATTCAAAATTCCCCATGCAAACCTTGTTATGTGGGGGAGGGGGGGAAGGTGTGTCTAAAATTGGGAAATTTTGTGTAACATGCGAATGAACCCCATTGTCTCACTTTTTACAGTTACGATATCTCACTAGTGTTTTTCGTTCATAGCAATGGGATAATTAGACGCAAGACGCCCTCCACAAATTACGCACTCTTACTAAAATCATAGGGTAACCTGGGGTAATACGCACCCCCGGGGCAAAACGCCCTCACGCTATTTCATTATTTAAGTGAAGTTCCATTCGATGCAAGCAAACTAGACGTAAAACTGAGCCGGACAAGCCCAAGAATGCAAAGAATATTCGAATGAAAAGCGTGGAAAACGATGATTTTCCACATTTGGAAAGATTGTCTAATTTGAAGCGCACGTAATTTAAGCATGGCACGGTAAAGGCTGGGTATGCTGCGCAACTCAGATCCCATTGTGCTCCACTAGCCTCTGCCCAGCAACTCCTATCCCTACCTCCACGCGGTACCGGCCGGAAACTATGAGCAACCTTAGGGAAGATCGGGTAACCAACCCCGGTGGGAACTTTGGTCGTAGGCTGACAGGGAAGGGGGGGTTTGCTTCGGTAAACCTGAGCGTCTGTTCTCCAGGAGGAGCGGCTCACAACAGCGTCTGATCCCCATGTTAGGGGCGGCTGATCTACGTCCGAGTGCCAGGGAAGGACTCTAAGCTCAACTGTGCACTATGGTCCTCCGGAAAGTAGGGGGTTGGTGTCAGGCCCTACGAGCCAGCCGTAAAAACCCATTGTAACGGAAAATCAGCAACAGAATAATACGAACCGAGACCAACGGCAACGACCCCAGCGAACAAAAAGGACTTGCGATTGGAAACTCGGTACGTGGAACTGCCGATCTCTCAACTTCATTGGGAGCATACTCGCCGATCTACTGAAGGACCGCGGGTTCGGCATCGTAGCGCTGCAGGAGGTGTGTTGGACAGGATCCATGGTGCGAACGTTTAGAGGTAATCATACCATCTACCAGAGCTGCGGCAACACACGCGAGCTGGGAACAGCTTTCATCGTGATGGGTGATATGCAGAGGCGCGTGATCGGTTGGTGGCCGATCGACGAAAGAATGTGCAGGTTGAGGATCAAGGGCCGATTCTTCAACTTCAGCATAATAAACGTGCACAGCCCACACTCCGGAAGTACTGATGATGACAAGGACGCATTTTACGCGCAGCTCGAACGCGAGTACGACCGCTGCCCAAGCCACGACGTCAAGATCATCATAGGAGATTTGAACGCTCAGGTAGGCCAGGAGGAGGAATTCAGACCGACGATTGGTAAGTTTAGCGCCCACCAGCAAACGAACGAAAACGGCCTACGACTCATTGATTTCGCCGCCTCCAAAAATATGGCCATACGTAGCACCTATTTCCAACACAGCCTCCCTTATCGTTACACCTGGAGATCACCACAGCAGACGGAATCTCAAATCGACCACGTTCTGATTGACGGACGGCACTTCTCCGACATTATCGACGTCAGGACCTATCGTGGCGCCAACATCGACTCCGACCACTATCTGGTGATGGTCAAACTGCGTCCAAAACTCTCCGTCATCAACAATAGTGGTTTCTGCTTTTAGTAGTGTTGCGTGTACGTACACGCTGCATTACACGAACACCACTTGAGTTACTGGTTGAAAATAGTAAACAAAGATCAGCTGTTCCCAGCAAAATCAAATGGGCATATTTTCAACCAGTAGATTTGCATTAGTGTTCGTGACACCGCGCTGCGAAACCACTATGTACGGTACCGGCGACCGCCACGGTACAACCGCAGACAGACGTTCAAGTTTGACTCAGCAGCTTGTGTAAAAAACATGGCCGCCACAAATTGCCAAGTGGCAATCAGCGAACAGATGGCGTTAGCGACGTTCATATTCAATCGCTGCCTCACATGTGCGTTGCGACCAACACCTGTCACCACGGTCGTCTTCCAGCCGGATGGCGGGAAAAGATCGCACGTGTTGCACGCTAATAATGTTTCAACATAATTTGTGCAGAGTAAAGGATTTTTATTTAATGTCTAAAATCTTTTGCACAAACTAGCGCAGGACTCTTGTAAACTATTTTACACATTATAACTTTTATATTACATAGATTTGCTTGAACAGAACTGCATTTGGATGAACTTCACTCGCATTGGAAAATCTTCGTGAATGTGACGCAAATGTAGGAATGATTTTGACAGTGTTTGTTTTGATTTAATTTCTCGGTGGGTGGTGAATTGGGTGGTAAGTAAGCGGCTGGAAGCACGTGGTTTCTCAAGCTGTCAACTGCACTGTGGCAATCGGTTGCCTAGGTGTCGCTAGTGAAAATTTATATAGAAAATTTGAATAAATTTGTTCGAGCTAGAACGTCTGTCTGCGGTACAACCTAGAGCGACTGAAGCAACCGGATGTCGCCTCAGCATACGCGCAGAATCTCGAGGCCGCGTTGCCAGACGAGGGCGAGCTCGATAAGGCCCCTCTAGAGGACTGCTGGAGTACAGTGAAAGCAGCCATCAACGACGCAGCCGAGAGCACCATCGGGTACGTGGAACGGAATCGACGGAACGAATGGTTCGACGAAGAGTGCAGAACGGTTTTGGAGGAGAAGAACGCAGCGAGGGCGGTAATGCTGCAGCAAGGGACTCGACAGAACGTGGAACGTTATAAGCAGAAGCGGAAACAGCAGACCCGCCTCTTTCGGGAGAAAAAGCGCCGCCTGGAAGAAGCGGAGTGTGAAGAAATGGAACTGCTGTGCCGTTCCCAAGAAACACGGAAGTTCTATCAGAAGCTCAACGCATCCCGCAACGGCTTCGTGCCGCGAGCCGAAATATGCAGGGATAAAGACGGAGGCCTCTTGACGGACGGACGTGAGGTGATCGAAAGGTGGAAGCAGCACTTCGATCAGCACCTGAACGGCGTGGAGAACGTAGGCACGGGAGCCCACGGCAACGGAAGGAACGACGACGCCAGTGCAGCGGAGGACGGAAATGAACCAACTCCCACGCTGAGGGAAGTTAAGGATGCCATTCACCAGCTCAAAACCAACAAAGCAGCTGGTAAGGATGGTATCGCAGCTGAACTCATCAAGATGGGCCCAGAAAAGTTGGCCACCTGTCTGCATCGGCTGATAGTCAGGATCTGGGAAACCGAACAGCTACCGGAGGAGTGGAAGGAAGGGGTAATCTGCCCCATTCACAAGAAAGGCGACCATTTGGAATGTGAGAACTTCAGGGCGATCACTATTTTGAATGCTGCCTACAAAGTGCAATCCCAGATCATCTTCCGTCGTCTGTCACCTAAAACAAATGAGTTCGTGGGAAGTTATCAAGCCGGCTTCATCGACGGCCGGTCGACAACGGACCAGATCTTTACCGTACGGCAAATCCTCCAAAAATGCCGTGAATACCAGGTCCCAACGCACCACCTGTTCATCGACTTCAAAGCGGCATACGATAGTATCGACCGCGCAGAGCTATGGAGAATCATGGACGAAAACGGCTTTCCTGGGAAGCTGACTAGACTGATTAAAGCAACGATGGACGGTGTGCAAAACTGCGTAAGGGTTTCGGGTGAACTATCCAGTTCATTCGTATCTCGCCGGGGACTGCGACAAGGTGACGGACTCTCATGTCTACTCTTCAACATCGCGCTGGAAGGTGTGATGCGACGAGCCGGGCTCAACAGCCGGGGAACGATTTTCACAAAATCCGGTCAATTTGTGTGCTTTGCGGACGACATGGACATTATCGCTAGAACATTTGGAACGGTGGCAGAACTGTACACCCGCCTGAAACGCGAAGCAGCAAAGGTTGGACTGGTGGTGAATGCCTCAAAAACAAAGTACATGCTGATAGGCGGAACCGAACACGACCGGATCCGTCTGGGTAGTAATGTTACGATAGACGGGGATACTTTCGAGGTGGTGGAGGAATTCGTCTACCTCGGATCCTTACTGACGGCTGACAACAACGTGAGCCGTGAAATTCGGAGGCGCATCATCAGCGGAAGTCGGGCCTACTACGGGCTCCAGAAGAAACTGCGGTCGAAAAAGATTCACCCACGCACCAAATGCACCATGTACAAAACGTTAATAAGACCGGTAATCCTCTACGGGCACGAGACATGGACCATGCTCGAGGAGGACCTACAAGCACTCAGAGTTTTCGAGCGACGCGTGCTAAGAACGATCTTCGGCGGTGTGCAGGAGAACGGTGTGTGGCGGAGAAGGATGAACCACGAGCTCGCTGCACTTTACGGCGAACCCAGCATCCAGAAGGTGGCCAAATCCGGAAGGATACGGTGGGCAGGGCATGTTGCAAGAATGCCGAACAACAACCCTGCAAAGCTGGTGTTTGCAACGGATCCGGTTGGCACAAGAAGGCGTGGAGCGCAGAGAGCACGATGGGCGGACCAGGTGGAGCGTGACTTGGCGAGCATTGGGCGTGACCGAGGATGGAGAGCGGCAGCCACAAACCGAGTATTGTGGCGTACTATTGTTGATTATGTCTTGTCTTAATGATGTGGAACAAATAAATGTATGTATGTATGTATGTATGTAATTTAAGCATTTGTGCGCTGATTATATGGAATCGACCTATTAACTACCATCCGCCTCCTACTCCTTCCATTTGCTGCCGTAAGTAGTAAGCCGCCTGATATTTCATTAGAATAGGAAGCAATCAGTGAAGTACTAGATTGAAAGTAGTGAGCTGGATTTTTGTATGGTGAGATGATCAGTTCTCCGTTTCTGCAATGAAATGGTGCAAACAGCGTGGGTTATATGATTTCTTGCCTAATTTGATGTTGTTTAAGTAAAAGTTTGGGTAACTGTGTTGTTGAAGTTGCAAGAAATAAATAATACAACAACACAGTTACCCAAACTTTTGCTCAAACAGCATCAAATTAGGCAATAAATTATATAACCCAAGCTGTTTGCACCATTTTATTGCAGAAATGGAGAACTGATCATCTCACCATACAAAAATCCAGCTCACTACTTTCAATCTAGTACTTCACTGATTGCTTCCTATTCAAAGCGGAAAATGCCAGAGGTCGTATTGCCCCACCTCAAGGTGCGTTTTGCCCCCAACAGTTTTTCAGCACCCGAAACGTAACACTTTTTTAAATTGTTCATTTGATTCGGTAAAATCGATATCACGCGGACCAAAAGTTAGTGTCTCTTAGTCAAATAAGTAAACTAACTTTCAAAACGCAAGACACCCATAAAATCATCTTAATCTTAGCTATAGGGCCATGTTTGCTTAGGGGGTGCATATTACCCCACCTTCCCCTACCCAAAAGGATGCAAAGGGATTCCTTGGGAAGGGCTTCTGGAGTTTTTGAAGGGTTGGTGTAGAGGGGGATCATGAATGGTTTGCGGTGACTCAAGTGGGGAAGGAGAGTGATGTAAGAGGTCTGATTACAGAAGACCTGTAACTGTAACCGGTTCTGTAAAGAACTATGTATATGTAATTTTCAAAGATGATCTAGGGTAACCAAAAACTTCCGCGAGTAAAGGCCTGGAGATCTACAAGCATGGTTCTGTAGAGAGACTTAGTTCCAAAGACGTTCTAAGGTATTCAAGCGCTTAAGATCTACAAGCGTAATCAACTGCCACGAGTAAAGGCTCGAAGATTGTTGCTACATTAGTGATGCGGTATATCACCATACAGGTACATACATGGAACATAGTTCTGTAGAGAAGTGATTTTCAAAGATTTTCTAGGTCATGCATGAACATCCGCGAGAAAAGGCCTTAAGCCCTATAAGCGTAATCATTGGATTATTGTTACACTGATGCGCTGTAACATCCTGCAGGCGGGCTGAAAATCGCCTTAATAAAGCTAATAATAATAATAACATCCTGCAGGTCCATGAAGCATGGGTTAGTAGAGAACCACTTAGCGAAGATGTTCTAGGTCATCCTAGAGCATCCGCGAGTAAAGGCCATAAGATCTACAAGCGTATTCAATCAATATGTTGTTAAATACTACATCATTGAAGCGATACAACATTCTACAAGTCCATTGAAGATAGTTCTGTAGAGTAGAGATTTCCAAAGATGTTCTACTGCCGTGAATCGCAAGTCAGTCCCATATGCATTTTGGCCAAAAATGAGTTAATGGCCGTTTTCGGTTTTCTTCGGATGGCCTTTCAGCTGCGTGAATGAAAACATATAGTTTGTTCAGTAAAATTGAAAAACAACACCAAGTCAGATTGTCCCATAATGAAATGTAATCGCAAGTCAGTCTCATTACGAATTAGTGTACCCTCCAGTTCAAAACCTAACACTGTCTTAGCCAGTTTTATATTTTTCACTGTTACGTTTTCATGTTTGAAGCAATGTGTGAAAGCTTCATGTTGATCGTGGAAGTTTTTAACTCATGGCAATTTTTTAAAGTTTCACATAGAAATCGAATTTGAAAACTTCAGAGTCCATTTTCTCAATGCCTACTTTTTACATATGGGACTGACTTGCGATTCACGGCAGTCTAGCTCATCCAAGAACGTTACCACATAAAAAGGCCTTATGATCAAGATGTGTGATCAATATACTATTACATTACTAATACGATCCAAGATCCTACAGGTCCTTGGGAGAATCTTGTATAGAGTAGTTATTTCCGAAGATGTTCTAAACCATCTAAGTACGCTCACAAATATGGGCCTTGAGATCTACAATGGCCATTGATTACCATGGAGTAGTGATTCCAAGGATGTTGTTGGTCATCCTAGAACTCTCGCGAATACAGGTCTGTAGATCTACAAGCGTGATTAATGGGTTGTTATCGTATTACTAATGCGATGTGTCAACCCACAGGCCCATGGAAGATAGTTTAGTAAAATAGTGAGGTCATTCCCAACTAACATTTATTGTGAACTAGCTGTCCCGGCAAACTTTGTCTTGCCGTCTTGTGGTGGTTTGACAACTGTTTAGCTCAAAATAACACCGCACTCTAGATTGATTTCATTTTGGTCGTGTTGATTTCCTTCCCAGCTCTCGAAAATCAGTACTTTATCAATTTTCTTACTTTTCTAGTTGATTTTCGTAACTTTTTGTACATATAAACACAGCCAACACGAATACGAACCGAACCGTGCAAGAGTCAAGCTGATCGATTCATCCGTTCTTGAGTTTTGTTGCCTCAAAGGGACTTCAAACTCATTTTTATATATATAGATGTAAACGCCAACAAAGCGTCCTTAAGAGCCGATGCACACGGGCGGCGCGTCCACGCAGCGTGCACGCAAGTGCGTCCTGAGTTACACACAATCAAATGGGGTGATGCACACGAGAACGCAACGCTACCGCACCGCAACCGCGCCGCACCGTGTGCGGCACGCAATGTCAACGCATGCCCCACAGGAACGCTGCGGCGACGCAGCGATAATTCACGCGGCGTCAATTAACGCTCGTGTGCATCGGCTCTAATACGGCTTGACGTTGAGTTACTGTGTTGTATATATGGACGGAAGCTTCATGTCTCATGCCAATGAATCTGGCGAACTTAATCCACATGTATATGCTGTGCGAGCAGCTTCTATGCCACGAAGTCATAGTTCTTTTCTCGGGTCCAATGTAACCACCACTAAACTGAATAACATCTTGGGTGGGCGCTTTTTCAGCCTTTTCGCAGTTGTTAAATAATAGTTATACGGCATCCCCAAAATAATCGATTAAATATAATTAGGTTATGGATACCGTGTCGCAATACATGTGGAACTGGAATTATCGCCTCCTGGCTTTGAATTAAAGTGCAATAAAAGCAACCCAAATAATTTCACAGACCAGGAAGTTAATATTTATAATCAATGCATTCACAGTCTCAGTTATTACCATCCAGTATCCCCTCGTCATTTATATGTTATAACCATGTACCACACACACACACTCACTCATGTATAGCAATGTACGAAAAGAGAATCAAAGAATAAATCAGTTATTGTTAGCCACCCGACCGAGCAAGTTGTTTTCATTACATGGTGTCAGAGTCGTGGATTCGGCGCGCCCGACCGGCGGAATCGAATCGAGTTTCGGAAAGTCGTGAAGGTTACGAAAAATATTGAAATACCGAGCTAGTTTTGTGCGACAAAATGTCGAATGATGATTTGGGTGTTGACCAGAAGGCCATGTCGTCGCTGGGAGCGGTGATTAAGCCTCCAAAGCCATTGCCGATAGAAGAAAATATGGCGTCTAAGTGGAAACAGTGGTGGCGGCAATTCCAATGGTATGCAGTAGCTACCGAGTTGGACAAAAAACCATCACATGTACAAGCGGCAATGTTGCTGAGTTGTATCGGTGAAGACTGCATTCGTGTGATGGACACATTTGGTCTCACGGATGCGCAAGAAAGAGACATAAACACTCTGAAGGATAAGTTCAATGCTTACTTCGTGCCGAAGTCGTGTTTGACGTACGAACGGTATGTGTTTGGTAAAATAGTGCAAAATCCGGGAGAGCAATTTGACACGTTCTTAACTCGTGTACGCGAGCAAGCGAAAAAGTGCGCGTTTAGTGTGCTGAATGACTCAATGGTGAAAGACAAAATAATATCGGGGATCGTACACACGAAGCTGATTCCTCAGTTGCTCAACGATGACTTCGATCTTCAGAAAACAATCGATATATGCAGAAATCATGAGCAGTCAGTGAAGCAATCACAAGTGATGTTGGAAAAGTCTAGTGCAGAGGTGGATTCGCTGCGGCAGAAAAAAATCGACGACCGCGGCAGCCGTAGTGCCAGTGCTCAAAACGAAGAGATGTTTCAGTGCAACCGGTGCGGCTACGAGCACAGGAAGAAATCGTGTCCGGCATTCAATAAAGTGTGTGTGAAATGCAAGCGCAAAGGCCATTTTGCGAACAGGTGTTTTGGCTTGGCCGGCACGGAGAAACGAGACAGCAAATATGTACGAACGGTTTCGTGTGAAAGTGATGAAGATAAAACGGATGAACTGTCAGTAGAGGAACTGTACATTGGTGCGGTGGAGGACGACGATGAGGGTAATGATGATGTGTGGTTCGAAACAGTGCAAATCGGTGGAAACAATATTCGTCTGAAGTTGGACACCGGTGCGGCGTGTAATGTGCTGCCGTACAGTATTTTTCAGAGGCTAGGGGAAAGCTTGAAGCCGTCACCAACGAAGCGCTTAGTTTCGTATAGTAACCACAAGTTGGCGGTAAGGGGGGAAGCAGCCCTAAAATTAATCGTCAAAGGGCGTCCTGAGAGTGCAGTTTTTAAAGTGGTTGATGGAGATGTAACGCCCATTCTTGGTCGCAAAACGTGTGTTCGGTTCAGGTTGGTTGCAAAGGTGGAGGAGTTGTCAATGGGTAAGTCGCTGTTCAGTGGATTGGGATGCGTAACTGGTTTTGAGTATGACATAGATTTAGCAGAAAACCCTACGTTTCAGTACAATCCTCCTAGGAGGATTCCGCATTCACTTCGGGATCAAGTGAAAGCTGAATTGGACACTATGGAGAAACTGGGTGTGATTGAGAAAATTAGCGAACCTACTCCGGTACTAAACTCCATGGTAATTGTAAGACAAAAAGGTAAGCTTCGCATTTGCATTGACCCGTCCCAGGTGAATAAGAACATTCTTCGTCGTATTCATCCACTTTCCACCATTGAGGAGATATCAAGTCGGATTTGTAACTCAAAGTGGTTCACTGTACTGGACCTTAAAAAGGGATTTTGGCAAATTCCAGTCACTGAAAGAACGAAGAGGTATTTGGCTTTTGGCACTCCATGGGGGCGATACACGTGTAAAAGGTTGCCGTTTGGGCTCGCTTCCGCGCCAGAAGTGTTTCAAAAATTGATGAACTCAGTCTTGGAAGGTTTGGAAGGAGTAGAGAGTTCTATGGATGACATTCTGATTCACGCTCCTACAGTGGAAAAGTTGAACGAAATAACGAAACAGGTTCTGCACAGGCTAGAGTTAGCGGGGTTGAAACTTAATAAGGAAAAGTGTTTGTTCGCCAGGCCGTCTTTGAAGTTCTTAGGGCACATAGTATCACAGGAAGGACTTAAGGCAGACCCTGAAAAGCTCGCAGCAATACAACGTCTTAAACGTCCTGAGAATAAGGTTCAACTGCAACGAGTTCTGGGAATGATTACTTATCTGGGAAAATTCATTGAAAATCTTTCTGCAATCACAGAGCCTCTTAGAAAATTGCTGATTAAAAATGTAGAATGGGAATGGAGCTTTGAGCAGGAAGAATCTTTCCAAAAAATCAAAAATTTAATGCAGAATCCTCCAGTGTTGGCTTATTATGATGTCAATGCGAATGTTACTTTGTCAGTGGATGCGAGCTCAAAGGCATTGGGGGCTGTGCTATTGCAAAATGGTAAACCAGTTGCGTACGCCTCAAAATCTCTCACAGCCGCTCAAGAGAATTACCCTCAAATTGAAAAGGAGGCTGCGGCAATTAGGTTTGCTTGCAACAAGTTTCACGAGTACGTGTACGGGAAAAGTCTAATCATTGAAACAGACCACAAGCCTTTGGAGTCTATTAGTAAAAAAACGTTAGACCGCGCCCCTCCTCGATTGAAGAGAATATTACTTGATGTGTCCCAATATGCTCCAACCATAGTGTACAAAAAAGGGTCGGATATTCCTATCCCCGACATATTAAGCAGGGATGTCGACAACTGCCAAGAAACAGACGCGTATGATGAACTGGAAGTACATATTGTGTTGCAAATGTCTAAAACTGCTAGGATAGAGATTGTCGAAGAAACTTCTAAGGATCCGGAACTGAACCAACTAATGTCTACAATAATGAAAGGATGGCCGGACAGTAGACTAGGTGTGCCTGAAATCGTTAGGAAATATTGGAACTTTCGTGATGAA
Organism: Aedes albopictus; assembly: GCF_035046485.1. Lineage (NCBI taxonomy): Eukaryota > Metazoa > Arthropoda > Insecta > Diptera > Culicidae > Aedes > Aedes albopictus. The sequence continues at coordinate 236,819,697 of NC_085137.1, forward strand.
CTGTCAGTCTATGAAGGGATTGTATTTCGATCGCACCAAATTTTGGTACCGACCACTTTGCGGCAAAAGATGTTACGTTCGATACATGTGGGACATACAGGTATTCGGGGATGTGTGAGTCGCGCTAAACAAATGCTTTTTTGGCTAGGGATGGTTAGCGACATCACCAGGATGGTCGAAGGTTGTTCAGTCTGCGAGAAACACCAACGTTCTACGACTACACACGACATTTTGCAGACCGAAGTTCCAACATTGCCTTTCGAAATTGTAGGGTCGGACCTTTTCCACTTTCAAGGGAATGATTTTATCCTGATTGCTGATAGCTATTCTGGGTTTTTCGATTTCGTGAAGCTAAAAGAGACATCGTCTAGGGCAGTAATAGTTGAACTGAAAAGGTGGTTTGCAACGTTCGGAATTCCTAGAGTATTACTTACGGACAACGGTCCGCAATACTCTTCAGCGGAATTTTCTAGCTTCAGTAAGCAATGGAGTTTTGACCATGTTACGTCTAGCCCACACTTCCCGAGGAGTAACGGCTTATCCGAACGGTTCGTACAGACTGCGAAGAATTTGTTGAAGCGTTGTACAGAAGATAGCTCCGATATTCAACTTGCTCTTCTCATGCATAGAAACACACCCCGGGACCAACAGCTCTTGTCTTCCAATCAGCGATTGTTAGGTCGAGTCTTGCGGACAACTTTGCCGGCGACGAAAGAGGTTTTGTTGCCGAAGTTAGTTTCTAATGTGTCAGATAATTTGCAATTTCTGCGAGATAAACAAAAGGTATATGCTGATCGTGGTACTTGCAAAGCTCCTGAGTTTGTGGAAGGTCAAAATGTAGTTGTACAAAATACGAAGACTCACTTCTGGGAAAAGGGAACAATAGAGCGCAAGCTAGAACAACCGCGTTCGTATATTGTAAAATTATCTAACGACCAGCAACTACGCAGGAATGTTCGGGACATAAAACAATCGAAGACATTGCCAACCACAACTAATGATGATGATTCGTACTTTGTGCCGTTACCAAGTCGTCGAGAAGAAGCTGAAGCACGGCAGCCGGTTGCTACCGTTCCAGAAGGAAGAGAAGGAGACAGTTTGGTCCAAGTGCCACCAGTAAGTGAAGGACCAGTTAGAACGAGAAGCGGCAGAGAAGTTCGAATGAGAAGAGACCATGATTTTGAATATTATTAAGTTTTTGATTGAAGGGGAGATGTAACGGAAGTTAATATTTATAATCAATGCATTCACAGTCTCAGTTATTACCATCCAGTATCCCCTCGTCATTTATATGTTATAACCATGTACCACACACACACACACTCACTCATGTATAGCAATGTACGAAAAGAGAATCAAAGAATAAATCAGTTATTGTTAGCCACCCGACCGAGCAAGTTGTTTTCATTACAAGATGGATAGCTGTAAAGAGTTTGTGTAGTAGCTGTATATCCCGCTTAAAGTTTGTTTTGACAATTATGTTATGCCGTGTTGGTATACCAATAGTGTCTTTATTACAGCTTCTAGCTGTAATGAAATCGCATAACGGCCTTCAAAGCGCTGCTGGTTGGTGGACTTACTGTACCACTGTACCACGCATAACTTAAGAAATTTTACTGTATAGTAGCAGCTGTTTTGTTAGTGGGGACTATTCGATTTGTCCAAGTTTTCACATCTTCCGGGAAATCTCCCGGAATTGGAATATAGTGGAGTAAAGACAACCCCGAGAATGTCCCTGATACTCGAACTACGCACATCACTCGATCCATCGTCGCCTTGATCAATCGTATCAGTTTATACGGGAATCCGTATTCGTGCATAGTCTGCCATAGCTGTTCTCGATCGATTGTATCATACGCCGAGTTGAAATCGATGAATAAGTGATGTGTGGGCACGTTGTTTTCGCGACATTTCTGCAACATCTGGTCCGTTGTAGCGCGTTCACCCATGAAACCAGCCTGATATTGCCCCACGAACTTTCTTGCAATCGGTGATAGACGGAGGCATTAAATTTGAGAGGGTATCTTGTAGGCAGCGCTCAGTAGTGTGATCGCGCGGTAGTTTCCGCAACCCAACTTGTCGCCCTTTTTGTAGATGGGACACACGATACCTTCCATCCATTCCTCCGGTAATACTTTCTCTTCCCAAATCTTGGTAATAGTCACAAATGGTTGCAAATGGACCCAAATAAAGCCCTGCAAAATATAAAAAATTCTAAAAAAAATCGGTAAGCTAGTCCGCAATTGGCTTGAAGTTTTATATGGAAACCTTAATTTTTTAGTAATGGGGAAAGCACACTTTTCAAACTTTTGAAGAAAAAGGCAACTTAAGGACAGACTTGTTAGAATCTCAAAATGGCCGACTTTGACATCTACTGACGATTTCGAGCGCACAAATCTCTTCGTAAACAAAACCAGCGCACCTGATCTTCTTATTTTAAGCTTACTACAAGTGAGCAAGAACAGTATCATAAAATGTACTATTGATTGAAGCTTGCTTCTTGAGATTTGTGCGTCTGAAGTTCTGATGCACTGTTGAAGCGGAATTTCAAGACGTTTGTCCTTAAGGCAACTCTAAAAATCCACAAACCTTGCACTACAGGAACCATATTCGGTAGTCATAGTAAAGCAAACGTTACGATATGCTCAAGACCCTGATAATTTGGATGATGGTGTCTTAGGAAAAGTTGTTGGGTACGCCAATTACATACTTACAGATGATGAGTAGTGAAGTTCGGAATTCCTCCACTGGGCGGCGCTGTAAATTTTAAATACCTCATATCTCAGAATTCCGATAACTTAAAAAGTTAGTGTCTTCTTGCAAAGTTGATCAGTATGACATAGACTTACATAAAACGGGAAACTAGTGTCGCAATTCTACCACCAGGCGACGTTAGTGAACATTACAGTTTAAAAAATATTTATTATGGCTCAGAATCCCGATAACTTAGAAAGATGGTATCTTCGGCCATCCTACATTCATGTCGTCAATGTCGCCGACAACGATTTTCACGTCACGCGGTGAGCAACCATCGTATGATTGCTCTAACTGCGCGTAGAACACTTCTTTCTCGTCATCAGGCCTCCCTTCGTGTGGGCAGTGCACGTTAATGATGCTGTAGTTGAAGAAACGGGCCATAACTCTCAACAAGCACATCCTTGCGTTGATCGGCTGCCACCCGATCATACGTTGTTGGATCTTATTCAACACCATAAATTCTGTTCCCAGTTCATTGGTGGTGTCAAAGCTTTGGTAGATGGTAGCCGCTCGATGCCCGCTTCTCCACACTTTCTGTCTAGTCCAACAAAGTTCCTGCAACGCGAAGATGTCGAAGTTGCGGGGATGTAGGGTAATTCGCTAATTGTTGAACACTACCCAAATGTTGAACAGTTTCTGAATATTTTAGTATAAATTGTACTTAAGTAATTTTCGCCCAACGTAAACGTATGATGTAGATGCATATTAGACTGGGTCAACAAAGTCGATTTTTCGGAACAAAGCTTTTTCGATTCCTTTTAGCGTCTAAAACAACTGTTCAAAATTTGGGAGCGATTGGTTGCTCCCCCGTATTCCGCATTGCAATTGAAATTAGTATGGAATATAGTATGGGAAAACGTGCTTTTTTGCATTTTTCTCATAAACCGATTTTTTTCGTCTAAAACAATCTAACTAATGACGTTGAAGTATACCCTAGGATATGCCGAGAAACTTTGCCGAAGACTGCGAAGTGATCCGACACTTGTGAAAAAAGTTATAACGTACAGATTGCCCGGTGGTGCTTAACGTTTAACATGTAAAGGAATAACATCAATAATAAAATCTTTATTTTTGGCCTAAGTTACCAGGCGAATAACTTTTTTCACAAGCGTCGGATCACTTTGCGGTCTTCGGCAAAGTTTTTCGGTATATCCTAGGCTATACTTTAACGTTATTAGTTACATGGTATTAGACAAAAGAATGCAACTTATGAGTAAAATGCAAAAAAGTACGTTTTCCCATACTAACTTTTATACAAATTTCAATCGCAACGCGGAATACGGAGACGCAACCAATCGCTCCCAAATTTTGCACAGTTGTTTTGGACGCTAATATAGATTGAAAAAGCTTTGTTCCGGGTTGCTACGATCAAATTTAAAGTTTCTCCATACAACGTTGACCCACTCTAATCCATATACATGTGGGTCACGATATTGCTTCAATTAAGTTACAAAATTATACATATTTTACGTCAAAAATATTGATTGAAAATTTTGTAGCACTGATGACACGAAAAATGCACAATTCTTAAGTTTGATTTTAAGAAATTGCTGTTACGAAATAAGCTTTGCGGGCAAATCGACCACAAATATCAAAGGCACACCATAGTTACAAGAACTGGATGGATGTCATTAACCGTTTAACATTGTTTAAAATCACATTTTCATTGTAATTTAATTTGAAAAAAATATTTTTATTATCACACTATCATTATGCATCCATGATCCAATTGTTGAACACTGGCATAACCTACGATGTTAACATGACCGCCAGATTTTTTTTTTACTTTACTTAACCGTGCATTTCATGGGGTTTCAAAGGCGTTCCAGGGATGTTCCAGCGGGCTTCAGAAAGGTTCCAGTGGTTTCCAATGGGTTTCAAGGGCGTTCCAGAGGTGTTCAAGATGGATTCAGAGTGTTAAGGGGGTTCCAGGAGTATTTCGAGGCGTTCTAGGAGGTTCAGGAGTAACCCACGGGTTTTCAAGGGATTTCAGGATCGTTGCATGAGTGTTATTGGTGGTTGAGTGGGTCCCATGAGTTTCCAGGATTATTTTAGGGGCTTTTAAAGGCGTACTTTTCTTCTGTTGTTTTTGCTTCTAATGATATCTTTTCAGCCATTTCTGCATCTAGTCATGTTTAAAACAATTTCAGTCCACTAGAGCTCTCTTCAAATGAGCGATTCCTTGTCATTCAAAGGAATTGTCTCTAGCTCGGACTAGCTGGGCCCAAAACGAGAAAAACCCGGAAATATTTCGCCAGAGTGAAAAAATATCGGATGTCGGGTCAAATTTCATCAAATGTTAGACCACTGTTGGACCCACATCGGATAACTGTTGGGTCTATGTTGGGTTTGGTGCCCAAAATAAAAACAGGTGAATGATAGGTTGATGTCGGGTTATACGTCATCAATTACGAACAAAGCTTCAACCGTTCAACAATTAGCGAGAACCGTCCAACATTAGGATGAGCTAGCTTAAGGAAGCGTTCAACATTTGGGTTACAGACTTCCCATACAAATGTTCTATTTTCTCTTAGAAATCGGAATTTAAGGGAATGCAAATTCAATGGACAGTATAAGGGGTAAGTAGATCTCGATGTTCACTGGATATTTTTCAACTAAAGTGGAATTATGCACGGAAAAACAAACGAAAACCAAAATGCCAGTACTAACCGTTCAACAATTGGCGAATTACCCTAATTCATCGTAGATTATTCTGTCACATCCTGATTAAAGTGATTTACAATTCCATGTTCAAATTTTTCAATTGTAGTCCTTATTTTGTCGCGTGGATTTTTGCCTATTGTTTCGAGCCACACCTACCTTCTTGGTGAACATATGCTGGGGTCGTACCTCTTCAATCTAGCTGAAGTCAGAAGGACAACAGTGCCCAGGCTGCACTACCAGCTGCACACAACTCTTAACTGGAGGTCTTTGTCTTATCGACTCACCGTTTTGCAGCCCAAATCCAGATTTAAATCTGGTTTAAAACTATTTGGCTTGTTAAAATCCTTCATTAATGTTCGTATTCTGCGAAGATCTCGAAGCTGAGCTGGATTTTAAGTTAATGATGTTTACAGATTATGGTAAATGCATTCTTCATGTTTCTCTAGCATTTGCAAAGGTCTAGCATTTCTTTGGAGGCATGCTTTTCTATTTTCGGTTTTTACATATTACACATTTTAATATTTCAATTCTTGTTATCAGACACTTTTATGGTTCGCTTCGACAGAATTATCAACTGCAAAATTTCACCTCATAAATAAATAATTCCTTCAAATAATTTACCTCCAATATCGATCTAATTTAATAGCCGCGCAATAAATCGTGACCAAATTGAATTGAATCAATTTCAATTACGTTCCAGATAGGCAGAGACACCGGCCAGCAGCAGTCAGTGTGGTGACTAGAACGAGAGCGAACAGGACGTCAAACCGTCCATCCATGGTTTAATTACATTGTAGAAGGATCTGCTCTGCCGCCACTTCGAATCGAGCGGATATTTTAATTTACTAAATCCTGCCGCTATCACGCCACCACAGAGATTGCCAAATCGGTTAGCCTGCCGGATACGTGACGATATCCCGTCACCATTGTGCCGTGCCGCCCACCAGCCCACGGATTGACGGTCATTCGAGTCGGCCTAACCGCAGTTGTACGCCATCAGGCCGGATTATCGCAGTCTCAGCCACGTGGCAGCTGGAAAACCGCACTCACGACGGATTCAACATATACGGCCAATTTACAATTGATTTCATCTCACTTTATAATTCCGGCATTTTACCACAGACTGCAGTTTTTTTTCTGCAATATCGTGCACAGCCATTGCTGTACGTGCGTCGATTATTGCACCAGACGGACTAAAATATAAACGGCACACTAAAACTGAAATTCTTTATGGCACTACGTCCCCACTGGGACTTGGACTGCCTCGCTTCAACTTAATGTTCTTTAAGCATTTAAACAGTTATTAATTGAAGGGCTTTCTTTGCCTGCCATTGCATGAATTTGTATATTGTGAGGCAAGCACAATGATACACTATGCCCAGGAGTCGAGAAAGATTTCCCGACCGGAACGGGAATCGAACTTGCCGTCTCCGGATTGGCGATCCATAGCCTTAACCACTAGGCTAACTGGATACCCCATATTTATACTAATCTTCATTCAGGGCGATTGCCCGTCATCGCATTGACCTGTGGCCAGGTCAAATTTCTGTCGACTTGCTTTATTTCGTTGTTGAGGCTGCGCCACTATGAGCCTCTGAGCCTGCCTCTACTGCGATGTCCTGCTGGGTTCCAATCTAACGCTTGCTTGCCGATTTCGTATCATCTACACCTTTCGCTCCCGAATTTCTGTCGCTATCGCCTTTTGATGACATCAACGATGGAGTTCCACGTTGGAGATCCAATTGTGAGGCCACCATGTACGAATTATATATTGCAGGCATCTATTGATGAAGACTTTCAGCCGTTGAGTGTTCTCCACTGATACACACCAAGTTTCACTGGCGTGCAGCACAGATTTCAGGTTCGAGTTGAACATTCGGATGTTGCTGCGTCGACTAATCTGGTTGTTTTTCCATACCTACTTTTCTTAACCTTCCGTAACTCGCGCGGTTGGCCACCGCCGTCAGCACCACACTAATGCGGAGTACAAAAAGCGAGATTTTTTCAATGTGTTGTACAAAATACAACAGCGCGATCGCTCGAAGGTTAAACACGCAAAAGCAGCCCTCGCCAAGGCCCTCGCTTTCCGTGCACCTATGTCGACCTTGGTGCTGCCATCGGGCGCCATTTGGCTACCAAGATTCAGGAAGCTTTCACCAATCTCCACTGCTGGTCCAGTTACCGTAAAGCTCTGGAAGTATTGACCATGTTTACGTCTAACGATTTGGTCTTGTTGACGTTGATGGTAAGACCTGCCGCCGAGGAGCGATTGGTAAGATCGTCGAGATTGCTCTGCATATCAGAGCGCCGTTAATCTAGGACAGCAACGTCATCAGCCAATTTGAAATCATTTAAGTTCTTCATGGTAATGGGCTACCACAGCAACCTAAGATTTGATTCACGATCAATCGCACCTACCAGGATCTCGTCGATTACGATGAGGAACAGTAGCGGGGTAGCGGTGTTAGTATATACATCCTTGCCTCACTCCAGCAATGACCAGGATGTGATCGGATAAGACACCGTTGTGCAATAGGGTAACGGTCGAATTTTGGACCCCTAGAGGACATAAGTTTGAATTCAAGTCAAAACCCAACATATTCAGAGGATATTACACATAATGATGGTGTTAGTATACTCGTAAAAGCCTCCACTGTCCATTAAAAATACCCACAACGTCATATCTGGCTGAAAATTTGATGAAAATAACTGATTTTTGCAGCATCAGTTTTCGCTGTTTTGGACACCCCTATATATTTTCGACCCTCTCAAGTATGTATTTTGGACATCCGGCGTTTAAACCCGTTTAAAACTATTTTTGAAGAATCTGCCACATTAATATGATGGAACACATCCTAATTACTGGATTGACAAAGGCTGATTAGACGAACTTTGCGAATTTAATGCGCTAGATTGATAAACGTTTTTGTTTACATCTCCAAGTTTCCTCAGCACCGCAATCTCTTTTTGTAAACATGTTGCGGCACTCGCACGAATGACGAGATTGACAAAAAATAATTTCAAGGCAAATATTGATTTTTCCAGTGAGGAAATGATTGCTGCTCCTGCCGAGCAATCTAATTTAGCGAATTCCCCTAAAAAATGCGTCATCTCTTCATTAAATCTGTTTAAGATGTGATAATACGACCCAGGGGGTCCAAAATATATGGGGGTCCAAATTATATTGGTTACCCTACTCTGCACGAAAATGCCCTGTACTGTGCTTCAATGAGGCCGATGATTTTCTCAGGAAGACTCTTGCGCTTGAGGGCTTCCCACATGTTTTCGTGATTGAGACAGTCAAAAGCTTTTTCATAATCAATGAATAGGTACCAGGTAGAGAGACTCTTGGAACTCATTGATTTGGCTCCAGGATGATATAGTGACAATATGGTCCGCATAGGATCGTCCGGCAAGGAATCTTGTTTGCTGTCGTCAGGGAGTTGCGTCAATCTTCTGCTGTATCCGGTTAAGTATCGTCCTTCGCGAATTTCCTGCAGTTCCGTCGATAGTGGCCCTCCTTGTGGCACTACAAACCTTCTTCTGCTTCTCGGCTTGTTTCGATCCTCCATATGTTTTCAGTGATTTATCACTATCTCGTCCACATTCTCCAAAGCGGCGCTTCCACTCATCTACCAATTCTGCATTAACATGTCTAAAGGGTCTAACTCGTTTTGTAAACAAACATTGTTTCTGTCGCTGTAGGGTTCAACTCGATCCACCCACGCATCTGGGGGCCGTTATCAGAAAGAGCGAAGATAGATCTTTCTGATAACGGCCCCCAGATGCGTGGGTGGATCGAGTTGAGCCCTACAGCGACAGAAACAATGTTTGTTTACAAAACGAGTTAGACCCTTTAGACATGTTAATGCAGAATTTGTCTTTGATGAACTCCAGATCAAGTTCCTCGTCGGAGCGACTTTCGAGAGCGGTTATGAGGTTGTCGTAGGAACTGTGCAGACTAGACAGCAAAATGGCTACGATCCAATGGTTGCTAAGCGACTCACCCAAGGCTTCCAATCGGTTGGCTAATTCCGTTACCGTGGCAACGTGTTCGGCCAAGTTGCCGTACTCGTCCAGCTGCAATCGAATCAATTTTCGCAGCACGTAGATTTTGTTCACCATTGACCGCCGCTGATGAAAATTTTTCAAGCTGTCCCACATTTCACGTGCCGTTTTCGCCTTCGTCACATATGGACAAGCTGTGTGCTTTGCAGAGCAAGGCCAATTGCCGCACGAGCTTTCCCATCCTTCGACAGCCATGCCGCGCTTGGGTTTTCCGGCTTGTCGCAGGTCACCATCTCCAGCAAAACCTCCTTGATTGGCACCAGCTCCATGAGGTAGCTCCACGTCGCGTAGTTGGTTTCTCCCAGCTTTTCCATCAGCACCTTCGCATCGGCCATTTCTTCCAAATTTGCAGGTCACTTATTTTCGCAGAAATCTTCTTGGGCTCATAACCTGATAAGCCAAACCGTAAGAATAGAACAACGCGTGTATGAGTCTTGCGTCTTCTTCTGACAACGGTTAGGCCGTTTTTTTTGATCCAGTTCCAACCTGGGTTGGAACTGGATGAGATCACAGTTTCAACCCCAACATGACTTCGGTTTCGCTTGTACTAAAGTTTGCTAAAGTTTGTTTGACGTTTGTTTGTTTACACAGTTCCAACCCAGGTTAAAAAAGAAATACTTCATTAGATTCGAACTAAAAACTTAGAGGCACGCTGCACGCGTGAGTGGTCACCACCACGGTGGTCACTATGGTTACGCATGACGGTGCTGGCGCATTCAAACGATGATTGCCTAGTATTGCTGTGTGCATTCAAAATGCAATTATCAAATGCGGGAGCACCAAATGCGGTAAGATTTTCTAAGATTTTCGAATTCTAGGTTGGCGGTGATAGTGGCTATGGTTGCTACGTTGCCTTTGGTAACATGTGTTACCGCGTTACGATGGTTTCATCAGAATTGTGATAACTTGATTTCAAAGCGGAATCAGGCCTTCCTGACCTTCGGAATCTTGACCTTGATTGTAAAAGGTTGCACATTGCTGAACAGAAGGAATGGTGTCGGTATGTAAATGTAGGGGAAAGAGGGGCATAACGCCCCGGCTAAGCATATGTGGTCATAAACCTCAAATGATGCTAATTTTAAGGTCGTATTCTGCCTTGTGTAGAGTGTATAAACACTATTGATGTACCCTGCGGTAATTAGATTTGTATTATATTTGTCATTTGTATGTCTATTGTCTGTGACGCTTTGGTTCAAGCTTTGGTCGTCTATTTGTCTATGGAAATGTCATTATTGAGAAGCTCAAAATAAACAATAATAGTAGAAGTGTAAACACATCGGAAAGCGGAGTGACTAATAAATCGTTGTTCGTAAGTTGAGTGAGATATGTGGAATTTCTGCAGCATCCGAAACTGCACGTAATCCGGAGCGACTCGACAATTTGGCGCAGCCGGTACGATTTGTTTGCTACGGTAAGTTTCCTTTAAACTGCGGTTCCGGTTTTTGAGAGGGGACTTGAAAGGTGAACGATAATAAATGGATGTTTTGAAGTCTTGATGCTACATGTTCGGTCAGTACTCAGTGATCATTGTGTGTATGCTTGAGAGGATTGTGTACGATGTAGATTATTGATTGCGGGGACGATTTGAAAAATTCCATAGCATCGTGAGGGATGTCGCAAGTTCTACAATGAAAATCGATTCTCTAGAAGTTGGAAGCTTAAAAGTGAAATCGCAGTGAAGAAAATAAGAAAGAAAAGATGCGAGTCCGGTTGATAACCGAAGCGCACACCGAGGATGAAGTGAAAAAAAAATGCGAGTCCGGTTGGCGACCGTAGCGCACAACTGAAACTGAAGAAGAAATGAAAAGATGCGAGTCCGGCTGAAGACCGTAGCGCACACCGAGAGTGTAACGAAATTGAAAAGATGCGAGACCGGTTGAAGACCGTAGCGCCAAGAATAGTAAAACTCTCTGCGATTGACAGTTTACAGCGTATGATTCTCAGGAACCCTTGCGGGGTTTGGCCATTTTTGAAGCTTGGATAGCGATTCATGATACAAAGCCCAAGAATTATGCGGATTTTTTATGATTGGAGGGGCACAACGATGTCTGCTTAGCAAAGAGACGACTGAGGATCTCAAGGTGTTGAAAGTAAGGTTAGAGGTTTAAATACAGTGTTGTCCAAAAGAGGGTTACGTTTCAAAAATTTCCGAACGTCCAGGTGGAGCTGTCGATTGATTACACCATGCCTCCAAGGAAGTTGGCTTACCTCAGAGTCCCTGTGGCAATGGAGGCTAGGGTCAATCAGGGGCTTCAGGAAGTGCTCGATGCCGATATGATTGAACCAGTTATTGGGCCATCTAACTGAATTTCTCCAATGTTAGTGGTCCCCAAGGGGACTGATGATATGCGGCTATGTATTGATGTGCGATATCCCAAACAAGCGATACAACGTGAGCACTATCCACTTCCAATTTTCGATACTTTGCTTAACCCGGGAGCGGTCGCTTCGTGTACTGAGTACACGCACCATGAAAAATGCACGCATGTGGTACACAGCGTGAGCGCGGCGTCGCTGCAGATAGTCAAAGACGCGACTGCTCGAGGGTTAATAAGCTCAAAGGAGTGGTTGTTTTCCCAAAGCTTGATGTTTCCTCTGCCTACTACCACGTGGAACTACATACACCCTGAATCGCGAGATGTAACAACCTTCATGACGAGCGGGGGTCTGATGCGTTTCAGGCGCCTAATGTTTGGTATAAATTGCGAGCCAGAGATTTTTCAACGAATAATGAGCGAGATGTTGGCGGGCATTGATGGGGTGATAGTTTGTATCGATGATGTTGTTGTGTGGGGAGCGACTGACCGAGCACAATAAATGGTTACAAAAGGTGTTGGCTGTCCTTGAGAGAAATCACGCTTTGCTGAACAAGGATGGATGCTTGTTTGAGGAGGAGAAGCTGGAGATACTTGGTTCCAAGATCAGCGGCCATGGTATAAGTCCTGCCGACGACAAAGTGGCAGCAATCAGAAGCTTTAGGGTGCCGGAGACAAGGGGAGAGGTTCGAAGCTTTGCGTCGTTTCGTTAGGGGTGAGGTGGATTTGTTTGGTACTGAGCAGAGGACAGCATTTGACGAACTGCGAAGCGAGCTAGCCAGCACTGTTTATCGTCTGGGATTCTTTGATCCTAATGACCCAACCGAAGTGTATGTGGATGCGTCAGCAGTGGGTCTTTGCGCTGTGTTGACGCAGTTGTGTATGTTCTTGTAGCCGACGATATCTCGGACATCTTCTCGAGGCTGTGGCAGCGGACAGATCCACCATTCGATGACACTTCGGAGCACTATGTTTGTCGGCCGTCACGTTGGATGAGATTAGAAAGAAAGCCAGTAATGATGACGTACTCACAGAAGATGCGAAGGCTATTGAAACTCAAGTGTGGCCATCACAGATGTTTTCATATCAGGTTTCTCCGAAGGAACTGGGGGTCATAGATGGTCTAATGGTGAAAAATGGCGGAGTCATTTTTCCATCGGGGCTTCAGCAGGGTGCGTTGGATATCGCACATAGGGGCCACCCTGGAGTTGTTTCAATGAGAATATGGCCGTATATGGGCCGTTCCGTGGAAAATCGCGCGCAAGAGTGTGAAGAGTGTGCATCAGTAAGCCAATAAGGAAATCCTCAGCCGATGCTACGTAAAGAAATGCCTGATGGTGCGTGGTGGGATTTGACATTGGATTTTTTTTCTGCAAAGGAGTGTGTGACACTTTTGGTTATAGTTGATTGCTGCAATCGATTTTTGACTGTGATTGAGATGAGGACAGCATGTGCGCACAGGAGTGTCGAGGCACTGAGCGAGTGTTTGCGGAGCACACTTGTCCTGAAGCGGTTCGAACGGATGATGGACCTCCATTTGCCAGCGAGGAATTTTCGAGCTGCTGTACCAGCGGAAAGCATCCGACTAGTCCGTGCCATCCTTGGTGCCATGCCCTACTGGCCCCAAATGAATGAGTTGGTCGAACGACGGAACCAGGGGATGCTCCGAGCGTTGCGAGTTGCGAGGTCATTGTGGGAGGACCTGTAAAGGACCTGCTGCCTTCATTAGCACTTCACTGCAGGGGAGGCTGTGCGCCGATTAGCGACAGCACGCCAAAAGGGCAGATGTAGCAATTGGAGACGCCGTCATGATCAAGGGTTATGAGACGGGAGAATTGGAGCCCAGCTTTCGACCGGAGTGTTCGGTGATTCAGAGAGGCGGAAGTGACGTTGTTGTTCTTGTTGGAAATGGAGTTGGATATCGCCGGCCTGTAGCGCACTTGAGGCGGATGGCCCATTCCGCATGATGCAACGATCGATCCAGATCCTACATATCCAGCTACGACAGATCCCGCTGTGACAGGTGCAGCTACGGCAGATGCAAAAACAGCTACCGAGAATAAGATGACTCGAAGCCCGATTTCTAAGGAAACGCCACTACCCAAGCGCTCCAGAAGAATTTCAAAAATGCCAGCGCGCTATAACGGATGATTGAGTCAATTTTATTTGTCAACACTATGTCGGTATCAATAAAATTCTTTGTTTTTATGCATATTTCAATCCTCGGACCAGGTGAGGAATGTAGAGTGTATAAACACTATTGATGTACCCTGCGGTAATTAGATTTGTATTATATTTGTCATTTGTATGTCTATTGTCTGTGACGCTTTGGTTCAAGCTTTGGTCGTCTATTTGTCTATGGAAATGTCATTATTGAGAAGCTCAAAATAAACAATAATAGTAGAAGTGTAAACACATCGGAAAGCGGAGTGACTAATAAATCGTTGTTCGTAAGTTGAGTGAGATATGTGGAATTTCTGCAGCATCCGAAACTGCACGTAATCCGGAGCGACTCGACACCTTGGAGAGCAGTTTACTCCTTTACCTAAGAGACTCCAACTTTTGGCCCGCGTGCCCACAAAATTTCCCATTCAAATAAACGATTAAAAAAAGTGTTACTTTTTAGGTGCCGGAAAACTACAGGAGGCAAAACGCCTTTTTGTTTTTTTTTTTTTTGGTTTGTATTTCTGTGTATTTTAACTAAAGCTAATTCTACACGCCTTTTTGGGTGAGGCAAAACGCCCGCTGGCATTTCCCGCTTTGACTTGTTGTGAAATACCAAGGGGCTCCATCGAACTCTTCCTAGCAGCAAATGAAGGAGTAGGTGGCGCGTGGTAGTTTCATGGGTTCTTTCCATATAATCAGCGCGCAATGTCTTAATTTCTGTGCGCTGCAAATTAGGGAATGTTTCCAAATGTGGAAAATCGTCGTTTTCCACGCTTTTCTTTCAACAATAGCAGCCGTTCTTGGGCTTAACATGCTCAGTTTGAGTTCTAGTTTGCTTGCGTCTTACGGAAATCTCCACAATATGATGAAATCGCGTGAAGGCGTTTTGCCCCCGGGGGGCGTTATGCCCGCAGTTCCCCTAAGCTTTTTATGTGTTATCCATTAACCAACATTGTACAACACGTTGAAAAAATCCCGCTTTTCGTACTCAGCATTAGTGTGGTGCTGACGCAGGTAGTCAACCGCGCGAGTTACGGAAGGTTAAACTGTCGTAAGGACTGTTCATTAAAGAAAGTGGGCATCTGTTTACCAATAATTTAGAGTTAAAATTAAACAAAAAATTGTGAATTTTTGCTCAGTGTGTAAAAACATTGTTCACTTCGGCAACACACTCAAAGAAAACGGAAAAAGTAAGAAATTTCGAGCGATAGGTCGCATAGTTTTGCGACTAGCATATTAATTCTGCACAAATGGTGTTCCAAAAAGTTGTCGTTTCGAGAATTAGCTTACTAATACACTTCCGGGACCGCAATTTTTTAACGCTAAGCTGGGGACAGTTGTGCGGGATGATGTAGGGTACATCAGAACTGAAAAATTTGGGAAGAAGTTTTTAGTGTGGCAAGCCAATTGTTCATGTGGCTTAAAGAGTTCTTTGTATTTCACAACGGGAACAACCAACGGTGAAAATAACAGAAAGGAATGCATCAAAAAACGACTTCTACTTGTCTACCGAAAGCATACGGATCCTCTTTTGTTTTAGGTGGATCTGGCATCCGCTTATTACGCTTCTCCTACACTAGAGATGCTCAATACGGAAAAAGTCGATTTTGTCGAAAAATGGCAAAATCCACAAAACTTCTCTGAACAGCGTCCTATGGAAAGATACTGGACAATAATAAAGCGGCATCTTAAGAAAGATGGAAGAGAAGCAAGCTCTGTTGATTGGTTCAGAAAAATTTGGCCTGCGGCACAACGAAAAGTTACGGAGAAAGTTGTGCAGAATCTAATGGGAGGTGTCAAGAGGAAAGTCCGAGCGTTCTTCCGAAAAGCGAAGTAAATGTTCAAAATCACGTGAATTTGGCCACATGTATGTTGATTGTCATTTATAAAAAATAAAATTATGAATTTGTTCGAAAATACACATTTTCTATTAAAAAACAGGTGTCCACTTTCTTTAATGAACAGTCCTTATCAGAAACCACATGGGTTACAACCAATCTAATTCTGCCGTCCACACTATGGTGGATGCCGACAGAGGAAACGTATTGAGGGATTTGCACAAAAGTGCACGCGGCCTATCGCTTCCGAAAGGTACAGCCGCGGTTTTCACTCCCTGTTTACTTCATCCTTATGGGAAATAACATTGCGGCGTTTCCTACGGTGCGGCTGTTCCTTTCAAAAACGATAGACCGCGTGAACTTTTGTGCAAAGCCGCTTTTTGAAACATTTCAACGGCCGCGCGGTGTTTACGTTTCAAGAAATCTGACAATAAATAGGTAGTGAACTTTTTGTTTAAATGTTGCTCAATGTAAAAAATGTGAAGAATTCAATAATTTTATTTTAGACAGCTATATTGCTTATCCAGAGAAATCTTCCAACCTGGCGGAGTGAAGAAGACAAAGAAGACCTGTTCCGCAAACGTCAAACTGCTGCACACTTCAAAAAGTATGCACACAACCTTGAAACGAAAATCAATAGTTGAGAATCTAAATTATGTTTAATGGCGTACAGCTGCATACTAAAGTGCTAAAACTACACCTAATATAGTTTAGAAATAAGTTACATGTTGTGGCAGCAATTGCGATTACATAAACCATAAATGAAACAATTTTCATTATTTTTGAATTTTATGGCAACCAAGTGAGTGAGAGCTTTTTAGCGTGAACCGAGCACTTTTGACGTTTGCGGAACGACTTCGGCGGTCGAAACCACCGCAACCCCGTTGGATTTTTTCTATTTTACCGCAGTACATTCTGTTTTCTAACCGCAAAGCAAACCAGTGATATTATCTAACCACAATGGATCATTGAAGCCGACTTTTCCGCTACTCATCGCATCAAAACAAAAGCGCCACCGTATATGGACGGTAACACAGTGACAGCAGTCGAGTTATGTCAAACACACAAGGCTACGGTGGCGCAATCTGTTCATTTCATAGCGGCCGTTTTAGTTATTTTAGTGATCCATTTCTATTGACATAGTTGCAAAGTGAGCGTGACATAAACGCGTATAAAAGTTTGCAATCGAAAATAGAGCAGAAACAAAAAAAAAATGTAGGTAGTTCACTGGTGATTCTTTTGATATTCCATAGAAAATCAATATAGTGAATCTCGGAATGTCGCGATACTTGGTTTTGTAGCTCATTGAAAATAATCCGATCCGTTTTATTATTTGGCCATTGGGGTGACCAATTTGAAGATACATAGAATGGTAAAACGCAAGATAAATTAAAACTTTAAATTTTCAAATCATCGGAGATCATTGCAGCAAACGGAAACGCAAATCGACCACGTTCTGATTGATGAACGGCATTTTTCCGATATTATCGACCTATCGTGCCATCGACTATGACCACCACCATGGTCAAACTGCGCCCAAATCCGTCATTATCAATGTCTAGTACCAGTGGCCGCCCCGGCACGATATAGAGCGACTAAAGCAACCGGATGTCACCACTGCATAGGCGCAGAATCTCAAAGCAGCATTGCCGGACGAGGGTGTGCTCGATGTGGCCCCTCTGGAGAACTGCTGGAGTATAGTCGAAGCAGCCATCAACAATGCAGACGAGAGCACCATCTTGTGCGTGGCGACGGAAAGATTGATTCGAAGAGGAGTACAGAGCGGTTCTGGAATCAAAGAAGAACGCAGTGTGGGCGGTAATTCTGCAGCATTGAACCCGACAGAATTGGAAGTAGCAGAATCGCTTCTTCCAGGAGAAAAGGCGCCGCCTGTAAGAAGCAGAGTGCGAGGAATTTGTATTGCTGTCGACTTTAAAACCTTGGACAGACTGGTGGTGTACGTACCATGGTACAATTATCTTGAAATGAGTTTCATACTGATTATTGTCTTCAATCAAGATAGGCTTGGAATAATTTTCTTGACAACTTGTACCATGGTACGAATACCACCAGTCTGTCCCTGACTTAAGATGCACGTAAGCTCCACCAAAGACGCAACGTATCCCACAAAGGCTTCGTGCCGCAAGCCGAAATCTGCAGTGATGAGAAGTGGAGCCTCCTGACCGACAAACGTGAGGTGATCGAAAGATGGAAGCAGCACTTCGACGAGCATCTGAATGACGAAGAGAATGTAGGCACAAGAAATCAAGGCAGCGGCCCAGCGGCGGAAATTGGGTTTTTAAATTAAGAAAAAATCTATGATTTTTTATTTTTAACCGAAAGAGCACCTTTTTCTGATCCACTATGATTTTTTTCAGATTTTTAGAACTTTATTTTGGTATCTAAAACCAATTTCAAAGAGATTTTTTGAAATCACCTTTTGACAGCTGGGTAACTGCTTGACAGCTCCGTTCAGTACAAAATGCGATGAGGGGTGATTCGACAAATCGCTCCCATACAAATTTCAAATTGATTTTTAAATAGGTTCCCGGGCACCAAAATTGATGAAAATTTGGATTTCGGCCAAGATTTCGGCTCAGTTTGGCATGCAGATTCAGAATATGGAATTATCTCAACACCACTAAAGAAGCCAATTGTTGGAGTGGTGTAGTGACAGCCCCCTGGTAAGATCGACAGAGCGAAAAAGAAGTCAACCCCCTGGTCAACATGACAATTATATGAGTGTTTGCATGTGTGTATAAATACGATGACGAAGCATAAGAGCTAATATGCAATGAATGTATTTTTGTTTATATTTAGTCTGTACTAGTCCGTTGTTGTAAATAGACGTCGTTAAGAAGCGCAATATGTGATATACTTTCTTTATATCACGCGAACCTCGGGGTATGCTATCTAGTCTGTTTTGTGAGACCGTGTCCGCCCGCTGCGCCCTGGGATATCAACAGGTTATGGCCCAGTTTCTGTGAAGAAAGTGATCTGAAAATGTTTTCTGTTCGAAGAAGCATTTGTTGAACTGCGCTAGGTGAACGTTTTCGAAAAGTGATTTCTCCCCACGACGAGCAGCTGCTATCGAATTGCAGCTTTTAGAAGAAGGTGTTTTGTTTTGGTCAGGAGTAGCGCTGAAAGATTGGCTAACCACGGACGGAAAAGATTGGATTAGCTACGGGCACAAAGCAAATTGTGTTGTTTGAGGAGGAATTATGATAGCCATCGCGCCTTTGATGGTGTTGTAATCAATTGAGACTGACGAAGTGAGATTGCAAAGAACACTCCACAGTAGCTCAGAAAGGTGATTTTTTGCAACAAAAAGTGAGTGATACTAAAATGACTGAAACGAAGATAGTGTTTGATCGGTTGAACGATTTCAACTGGTCAACTTGGCGATTCCGGATGGAGCTCTTATTAATGAAGGAAGATGTGTGGTCAACGGTGAAGGATCCGAAGCCAGGAGCGGCCGATATAACACCAGCCTGGTTGAGAAGAGATGAGAAGGCTCGAGCGTTGATTGGTTTAGGATTGGAGGACAATCAATTAAGTCACGTTATGGGAGTTGAAAGCGCGGCGGAAATGTGGGACATGCTCAGAGGATATCATGAGCGTGGATCTTTGTCAAACAAGATCCACATTTTGCGGAAACTGTGTTCAATGCGTCTAAATGAAAGTGGAAGTATGTCCGAACATTTAGTGGAGGCTACGGAGCTTGTTCACCGATTAGCCAGGATGGGGGAAGCTTTACAGGAGCATTTGGTTGTTGCAGTTTTGCTGTCAACCCTGCCGAGTTCGTACGATCCACTTGTAACCGCTCTTGAAGGCCGTCCGGAAGGCGATCTTAAGCTGGACTACGTCAAGGGCAAGCTTTTGGATGAATGGCGAAGAAGAAATGAGGAGCAAAAACAGAAAACAGAGGAAGCATTGAGGTCAACAGTTCAGTATAAAGAACGAAGAAATTGCTTGTGGACGTGTTTTTACTGTGGGAAAGCAGGTCATTTGCGAAGAAATTGTCGTGAATGGTTGGAAGCTCGGTTGGAAGAAGTTGAAACCCCGGCTAGAGAGAAGAAGCAGCAACATGGAGTGAACTCACAGTGTTCGGATGGAGAAAGTGTTGGTGTTAGCCGAAACGTATGTTTCACAACTGCAACTGGAAATGAAAGAATGAATAAGGAAAGATGGATAAAAGATACTGGCTGTTCTAAGCATATGACGGGATCAGTGGCATGTTTCAGTAACAGAAGGACGTGTAGTGAGAAGGTATCGCTGCCAGATGGAAAGAGTATGTCTGCTACAGAATGTGGATCAGGAAAGATTATTGGACGTGGACTAGTAGGGGAACCTGTGGAAGTTAGACTAGAAGGCTTGTGGTTTGTTCCCGGACTTTCTGGAAATGTACTGTCAGTCAGCCGAATAACCGAAAAAGGCTACAGTGTGCTGTTTGGTCCAACAGACTGCAGGATTTTTAAAGGTGAAGAAGTTATTGCAGTTGGTGAGAAACAAAACGGACTATACTATTTGAAACAATAGTTAAACAGTGTTTCGAAGCAGGAGGAGGGAGCTACCGGCTACAGAATTTGATGTGAGCATGGGGCTTCACTAAGGAGGAGTGTTGGAGTGGTGTAGTGACAGCCCCCTGGTAAGATCGACAGAGCGAAAAAGAAGTCAACCCCCTGGTCAACATGACAATTATATGAGTGTTTGCATGTGTGTATAAATACGATGACGAAGCATAAGAGCTAATAGAGATAAGTGACATTTCAACACACGAACACTAGCGCAAATTTTTCCTCACACAAAAGTGCACGCCGATTGAAAGGCTATTCAGATTGCATATGCAAATATTACCCATTCGAATTGGGTAAAACGGGTAAATAATGATAAAACTAACGTCCGGGGTAAGAGTGCAAATATTTTCCTCGCAGTTTCACAACTACATCTACAAAAAAGGCACGCATACATTTGAACGTGATTACCACTATATGCAATGAATGTATTTTTGTTTATATTTTGTCTGTACTAGTCCGTTGTTGTAAATAGACGTCGTTAAGAAGCGCAGCGTGATTTACTTTCTTTATATCACGCGAACCTCGGGGTATGCTATCTAGTCTGTTTTGTGAGACCGTGTCCGCCCGCTGCGCCCTGGGATATCAACAGAAATGTCTACGTTCGAGCAGCAGAGGACGGGAACGACTAACTTCTACGCTAAGGGAAGTTAAGTATGCTATCCACCCGCTCAAGAACAACAGAGCAGCTGGTAAAGATGGCATCGCAATAGAGTTCTTCAAGATGTACCCGGAAAAGTCTATCTGAATCGATTTTTATTATTTCCTCCCCTGTTGGGGAAAAGCCATTGCGTCCAATAAGCTGAACTTTTTTGGCATGTCCTGTTTTGATATTCGCATCTAGCTAGCTAACCATGTGTCAAGTAGTCAGCTTCTGCCGCGACGCGTCGTCTCCCAGTCAGGTGCAATGGAGGTGAATCGGTTAGTAGTCAAGATCTGGGAAACCAAACAGCTACCGGAGAAGTGAAAACAATGACCAATCTGTCCCATCTACTTAGAGAAATCCGAAAAATCACCGACTTCGGTAATAAAAAAAATGTATTTTTGACACGCAGGTGAAAAATAAAGCCTGCAAAAAATCTTAACTGCTACAGCAAATGAAATGTAATATGTTATTAATTAATATTGGTAATAGCTTAAATTTATTTTAGCAAATAAGGATGATAGTGTGTAATAAATAACACACAGAACGCCTAGTTTAAGTTGAAGAATGTAAAAATTGATTGAGATGCCAATAAAGATTATAAAGTAGAAACCAACCTCGGTAATGTTTTACCGAAATCTCAACCGTTAAGTTTGTTTTACAGGAAAATTCGGTAAAGCTTGCCGAATTTCGTTAGAGTTTGATAGATAAACGATAAGATTTTATCGAAATTAGTATTTTTTTTCCAGAATTAAAATCCCGTTACCGAACGCTCAGCAGTTGAGATTTCGTTAAAATTTACCGAACGCGACTAGCTGTGTATAAGAAAGGCGACAAGTTAATGCGAGAAAACTTAAGAACGGTTACGATTTTGAATGTCATCTAGAAAGTGCTATCCCAGATCATCTTCCGTCGTCTGTCATCTAAAACAAATAAGTTCGTTTCACTAAGACGGATTCATCAACAACGAACCAGATCTTCACCGTACGGCAAATGATCCAGACATGTCGTGAATACCAGGTCCCAACGCACCATCTGTTCATCGACTTCAAGTCGACAGTATCGAGCGCACAGAGCTATGGAAAACCATGGACGAGAGCAGCTTTGCCGGGAAGCTTCCCTGGCTGATGAAAGCAACGGTGGCCGGTGTACGAAACAGCGTAAGGACTTCAGGTGATGATTGACTTTCCTCCCTACTATTCAAAATATCCCTGGTTGGTGTAGTAATGCGATGAACTTAGCTCAACAGCTGTATCCATTTTATTTATTATTATCATTTTATTCTACTTGTTTAGTTTTATTTCTCTGAAAGAGTTCACACTAAAACGATGGTCCTATTTATTAAAGTTTTGGTTCTGCTCTGAATAGATCTACGAACATGTGAAACCTGAACTGTGTTTTAATTTTTACGCGTCAATTTCTGTATTGCTTTTTGAAAGGAATTCAGTGTATACATCTGGCTAGGTTCTTCAACCTTTCGATGTATTGAATTAAAATACAATCAAGAAGTAATAAAAAAATCAATAACGAGTAT
Organism: Aedes albopictus; assembly: GCF_035046485.1. Lineage (NCBI taxonomy): Eukaryota > Metazoa > Arthropoda > Insecta > Diptera > Culicidae > Aedes > Aedes albopictus. The sequence continues at coordinate 236,842,256 of NC_085137.1, forward strand.
TTATGTGCTTCACGGATTGCAGTTCAGTTTTTGAAACATTCAATTTTGTGGTGGTTGGTTTAGTTCATGCGATTCATCAGTGGGTGCGTTATCCAATTCATTCACAGATGGCATGTCTCCTTTGCGTGACTTGTACTGAAGGTTGTTTGGGCGATTCTTGTGCTTGGATGATGACTTGGAATGCAGTCGCGCCTTACTATTTTTCATGACAAGCTTGAAAAACTCATCGCACTTCAGCTCCGTGAAATCCTTGTCTGCCAAAACGGATTAGTTTCAAAAACAGAGATCGAAAGTTTGCGTAGAATTTCCATTGACCAATCCAAAAGCCTCTGTGGTAGTGATTTGTGTTCAAATTTCCCGTGCATGAAAAACTGTAAGAACTTTGTAAACATCTTTTGTTCTCCCGTATCTGGATAGGCTTGCAATAGGTTTCGTGAGATAACATTTGGAGAACTCAATGGAACTTTCCCCGAAGCTTCAGATTGTGGTGTAGGCAGGGTATTCATTGGATTGTTTTCGTCGGTTACCTTCCCGTTGCCGGTCCATGAGCATGTATGCATAAACTCTCGTGTGATGAAATGGTCAATTTGCCTATAGGAGCAATCCATACCATTAGCCTTGCCATCTGTGCCACTAATAAAACCCATACTGGCGATGTATTTCCCTGCTACATCGGGTTCTTTCAGACTCTCCTCCAAGGAATCCAACATCTCAACTGAGTCTACCGGTTCAAGTACAACCTTGCTCGGATCTCTGGGTTGAATATTTTTGGTCGTGTCCTTTTCCATCATATAATCAACTTGCAACTTTGCAACTGCTCGCATTATCTTCAGTTGGTTGTTCACGATTACTTGTTGGTTTTCCAAAATCGTTTGGTGGATTTCGTTTGTGTTGACGTCCGCTTCATTTGCTTGCATCAAGTCCGAAGATAGTAGCATTCATGATGACATTCGTTTGCGTCGGTAGCGAACAACATGATTGTATTGCTCGTCGAACTGTGGGTCTGAAATATTTAAAACATTAATCTTTAAATAATACCAGAATGCTGTAAACCTGCATCATTACTTGGCTTTGTGCTGCATCCATGTTGACGACGTCGACTGGCTCAATCTCTTGGCCAGGGACGAGGAATGCGTCGTTGAAATTCTTCACCATGTTGTCGTTCGGGACTGTTTCAGGGCGCAGTTTTTTTCAGAGGCGCCGAAGGAATGGTTTCGTCGGCTTTCGTATCCGAGATGGATTCCATCCTCTCCAATTCCCTTTCAGCTTCAATGCGAGTCCTAAATTCTCTTTTTTTCACGCAGTTGATTTTGTCCCACTTTGGCGAAGGCTCCGAAAACTCCGCTAGAGAAAGCTTCGCAACTGCATTCTTCAGTTGCCAATGAAGGATTCCGTTTTCTTCCCACGTAGAGGGCACTGCGGTGAGACATGTTTCACTTCGTTCGATAGTCTGGACCACTTTAAACGCCATCGCTTTTCACGGGAAACGTTTTTTACAACGAACTTATTGATGAGTTGCACGGCAATGAACTTATCCACGATGACGTCACATGCCAACTGACAGCATGCTGTGAAACGGTAACTGTGGGCCGTGTTTACTAAAATCACTGTTCACATCTTGCATCCGGCGAGATCCGGTGAACATCCAGTGAACTTTCGGTTGCTGGATGTAATAAGTCATTTTTTGTAAACAGTGCCCTCAGTTACAGAAGAAAAGAAGAAGCAATCCTGAGGAAAAAGAAGACCGTGGATAAGTCCACACTGAGTTGTAGCTTGTAAGAGGAATTCGATACCAAATATTGTAAGTAATATAAAACTAAAATAACATTGTTGAATTAGTAATCAAAATTGAATTTACAGTTTGAGCTTTAATTACCTAAATATAATTGCAATTTGAGACCTTCATCAATATGGCAATGAGCTCTTGGTATTATTAATAATCATTTTTACCGAGTATACTCATTATCGGTGTAATATGCAAACTATTCCATTGCATATCCATTACAGCCCATTTGTTTTCCGAAAATATAATGACAAAACTTAAAAGGCACGTTTAGCCATTCCGGGTGCTGCTTATGCAAGCGTTTAGTGCTGCCATAATATCATAATTTTGTGTCACCCAACAGCCATGTCCTTACACCAGGCTAATCCTAAACCATTTCAGCCTGTTCCCGCAGGGTTTTACATACTCTCGGATGGAGATGAGTAGACGGCTTACAACCATAAACCTGGTGCATGTGCTGTGTAGTCGCGCTGCTGAGCTCTTCAATTTCACTTACCAACCGTTTTGTCGTCCATAACAACACCTAAACAAGTGCAGCACATAACTAAGCAAAGCACACTACTTCTCAACCGAGCAAAAGCAAGCGTCGGTGTCGTCATCGTCGTCGTCTGCCCCTTGCTGCCAGGACCATGGGTTTTAGCAGCGAAAATGAACATATAAACAATATAATATCACTTATGCTGCACTCGTAAAAGTTTTGCTTCTTCACCGTATCGAAAGAGGACATAGACAAAAGCACCCCGTTTCCCCTAGAGGAAAAAGTGTGATTCTGGCGACATGCAGACGTTGGATTTTGTATTCGTACGAGGGGCAGTTATACTTACTTCAAAATCAAATGTGTACAAGAACATGAACTGTTATAGACATACATCGAATTTTACAAACATCAATATTACTTCAATTGGTATCAGGTCGACGGAGTTAAAAATGAGAAAGCAGGCGCTGCCAAGAAAGTAATACAACTGAAGCGCCGAATAGCATGGAACAAAATGATATGCGGAAGTTTTCTTTAATCGTCGTTTATGAGCACTAGCTATTACTAGAAGCAGAAACAAGCTGAAAATGTCGTTTCAATTCCTTCCAACATCACAGGGCAATAAATCGGTGCTGTGTCATTAATCCGAAGTACGCTTGGCCGAAATAGTTCGAGCCGAACGTGTCATTAGGCCGAATGAGTTCAATGCCAAAGGCGGTCAGCCTAGTTGAATGATTTGATTATGTTATATGCATAATGCATATTCATCAAAAGAACAGCCAGCGACACTGAATGTGGCATGAAATCTTATCATACTGTTGCGGTTATAAGCGAAAAAAAATAACGCTTGAGGTTGTTTTCCATGTTTCAATTAATAAAAAGATAGTATATTTTTCCCAATTTCATAGATAAAAGTAAAGTATTATTTTGTAAAGTTTTTCTGTTTACTCATGAAATCATTAGTCTGCATAAAAGTGACTGTAGTTGTTGTCCCCATCACGATATTTGGGGTTGGTTGCGACAACTTTTTTGCTGTTGGCAGAGCTATATAGACACAGTGCAGCAGCCCAACCATGCATCTCATTGCAGTTGAGTTCCGTAACATCGTCACCTGAACGAGGACACAGTTGTTATTCTAACGGCGGCGGTGTAGTGTAGATGAATGCGAAAATCCGTGCTCACAGCAGTTCTGCTCTGCGTATCGAGTGTGTTGCTTCTTGTTCGGTAGGGGGATTAGGGGCATAATGGACACCCTAAGCAAATGAGTATGTTAGGCCTGTGTAACAGACAAAAACTTATCATATTATCAGTTGGCTAACAACTTTAACTTGTTTCCTACGTATTTCAATCATTTACAGCTGCTAGAATGTCATGATTGTGAAGAAATAATGAATTGAAAACCGTGTGTTTTTTGGGGCTAGCAGGAAAGGTATGGGGCGAAATGGACACCCATCGGGGCATAATGGACACCCCTGCATATTTTATGCTGTATCTTTGGGAATAGCGACCAGTTAAGTAATTTGCCTACGGAGATCAATACACAAATATAATACTCCATCTTAGACGAGTTTACATAACTTCAAAGTTAATTAAATAAATTCTAAGCTAAAATAACCGGATTGATTTTTTTCAAACTTTTTAAAACGCCTAACAGTATGCAACGCGCGTACATCCATTCATAATTGCCGGTGTTCATTTCGCCCCGAATCGACTACAACATTGAAATTGCTATTTTCAGGAAGTTCTGATCAAAAATATAATACTTCATCCATTGCTAAATCTGCGTATACATGTAGATAAGCTAACAATTCACTTGTTTATATGGTAGACACACTCAAACACTCGTAATACCTTATTTGCTGCTGCTTTGAAATTATAAGAAATCCACCATATGAAAAACCTACTTCAATTTCAATGATATTTTCGTTATTTTGAATGAATATAAATGGTACTTTTGAAAAATATAACAATGACTTGTTCCTTTACACTTATGCATTAAAGGTTTTACAAGTCAACGGTTTCCGCAAAATGAGGGGTGTCCATTTCGCCCCGGGTGTCCATTATGCCCCTAATCCCCCTATCTACTTTGCGGTGATGAAGATATGGAGCGAGAATGGTGTAGGGTAGGTAGGGAATCGCGCCACTTGGGCGGTGGCTTCTATTTTCGTCTGTTTTCCACTATAACTCAGTCAAATTTGAACCAATTGACACACTTTTTGGAATGCAGTGAGATAGGTATAGTATCTACCCGTGTACAACATTTCAAGTCAATTGGTTCAAAATTGACTGAGTTATAGTGGAAAACAGACGAATATAGAAGCCACCGCCCAAGTAGCGCGATACCCTATAATGTAATGAAATTATGGGAAACTTTCCGCCACCATTGATGACATGCGCAAAGTGCAAATGTGTATGCCCAGAGGCTTCTCCAGCATAATGACATCAAACTAACATACGGTTCAGCAGAGGTATCACATTATCAATGGTGACAATGGTAATTAATTGTGTTCTGTTTTACATGACGATTGCAGTGTGCTCTCAACTATCATATGTTTTACATTCAAACTGATGTGGTTATTATAGCCACAGAGAACAGACATTCAGGCTAGAACAAATTTCATTCGGAAAGTTGTGTAAGGATTTGAATCTTTACTTGAGTAAGGTTGCAAACCAATACATGATGACAACACTAACGCCACCAAACACCATATTGCCACAGTCAGTGGTGAATTGAAACATTTCAAGTGGTGAATTAAATTAGTATGGGAAATTAACCGATTGCAGCGCCACGCTATTGCCACTTGAGTTGCCGATTTCAAATGGCCGTTAAATTCCTTACACGGTTTCGGAACTGGACTTGGATGTCTGTTCTCTGTGTTATAGCGTTCGAGTTGGCTAATATCAGAACAGGGTAATGCCATTTCCATGTGTTATCCGATTAAGCTATCGAAAACATAATATGTTTTAATACATATCTAGGATTTAAGTACCCTTTTTGTTCTCATCGATGGATCGTTTTACAGAAAATCATCCAAAGTGCAATGGATCCCGATCAGGAATTAAAAACATCAACGTTTGTTATGTTTCGACATAGGGTAGTGGACGTATTTTAGTCCGCGGCAGGTATTTTGGTCCACCTTGGGAATTATATTACATTTACCATATAGTATCTACAAAATCTTGGCATTTTTTTTAAAATTCTTTTTTATTTGTGAATTTTAACTCAGGCTAATTCTTCACACATGCGAACTTTTTCCCCGCACTACTTTATAGGCAATTGTAAGCAAATTACCTCATACAAATGCGAAAGTATAAGTAATTGTCTTATTTAGAAAGTCAAAATGATTGACCTATTGAAGACTGTGAGAATTGAATTGTGGAATCAAAAGTGATAAAAGTTATTGAGGAAAAAAAAAACACTTTAAAGGGGCCGCCGGTAATAAAAACGTAACGTATCTTGAAAATTAACGGAGCTACGAATTTGACATCTTCGACAAAATTATTATGAACAGCATTTTCTACAACTCTTGTGAAGACATCAACCTTGTATCCTGAAACATTCAAAACGTAAATTTTCTATCTCACTTTTAGGGGGATTGATCATTTTTACCAATAGGTTACAAGAAGCACGTTATTGTAGTGAAAAACTTCCTCGAAGACACCATGATGCTAAACGGCATGGTTAAATCAGCAATTGTGCCATATAGTAGGGTATTTGTGCCTATCTTAGTCTCATTAAGGATGTGTAACATGAAAAAACACTCACAGCGCAATGAATACGCTTCAAACTTAATGATACAAACCTTTAACACACGTGCTCACTTCCACTGTTGATCTTACGATGCACTAGAGTGGGATTTACCTTCAATATTTGATTTAATTGCGATCGCAAATCGCGAGCCACTCGCACCTATCTTCAGCACACCGTAAAATTTTCATCTCATCGCGGTTCACCGGGTGGCCCCTTATTCATCTCAACAGTATTTACAGCAAATCCACAACCACTCTCACATTTTCTCATCGTAGAGCATTCTGCACTCACCCACTAACGCACTCCCTTTCCCTAGCAGGTGACAGTTTCATTGTGATTGTTTTCCTCTCTCGCAAAGGAGAAGTCACAACAATGTGCGGCGCGACGAATCGTCTATGCTCGCTCCCCACGTTTTGCACTCGCATACATTCACAGCTGATTGGCAAATCAGTGCTGCCGAACTGGATGATAGTTCGTAAAGCTTGAGCGGTAGCAGCATATTTAGATGAAAACCAAACCAAATATTTTGAAAGAAATGGCGTTGGAAAATGAAATTATTGATCGATTTGCGTAGAAGTTCGATTACCAAGATGTTAAACCAAGAAACGACCATATTCTGATTGAAAAAAACATCGTATTTGTAGTGACCAAATCTCATTCAATTAACTACTTGTTTCTTGATGTCTGGCACCGCTGTGATGCTTGCTTTGGTGCTTCGGTAGAGATGTGCGCCGCGGTTAAAACATCATTTTTGGTCGTCGGCGGCGGCGGCGTTAAAAATGAGAATTCAATATTTCGCTCTTTTACATCTCATATAGCGAAACATTTTAACAAACTATACTTTGCATATGAGAATGTAAATACACTAAAACCTCAATTTATGCATGTTATTTTAATGCACTTTTTAATTTATGCACCTTTTTTTATGACCTGCATAAATTAAGGGAAAGCTACTCAGAACCAATATTGTGCATAAGAATATTTAATAATGACGGTAACTATTGCAACGGCGGCTAAAGGGTGTTTATAAGGATGAGCGAATGGAAGTCACAGGGGAGTTTCAGGGGGTTCCCAGGGGTTTCCGCGAGGTACCAGGAGATCTCCGGGGGGTTTTCGGGGGTCTGAGGGGGTTTTCGAAAGCAGAGACTTCCAGAGGATTTTCGACGGGGTTTGGAGGCGTTACTGGTACGTTTTCGGGGGTTTCCGAGGATCTCACGTGCGTTAAACGGGTGCAAGTGGATCTTAGATGGATTCGGAGGCGTTAGGCAGGCGTTTTGGGGGGTTCAGATGCGTTACATTGGGTCCGAGGGGATTTTAGAGGGATTTTGGAGGCATTTCAGGAAGCTTCAGAGCATTTTTGGCGGGATTCAGAGGCCTTATGGAGGCGTTTCGGGGGTTTCGGAGCGTCGCAGGTGCGTTACATGGGGTACGAGGCGGTTTAAGGGGAATTTTGGAGCCATTTCAGGAAGTTTCAGAGCATTTTCGGCGGGATTCAGAGGCGTTACGGAAGCGTTTTTTTTTATGCACAAATTTCCCTCATTTTATGCCTTTTTTAATTTATGCACCCCCAGCCATGTGCATAAATTGAGGTTTTAGTGTAGTAACTTGTAATTGCGCACTCGTATATAGTGCGGCAGACAATTAAACGTTCCATAATAAATAAAAAAATCCATTAGGCGCAGTCCACAAATTACGTAACGCTCTTGGGGGAGGGGGGTAGTATGGCCAAGCGTTACGGCCCATACAAAAATTTTTGGATTTCCATACAAAAAAGCGTTACGGAGGGGGAGGGGGGGGGGGTCGCAAAAATATAAATTTTAGCGTTACGTAATAAATGGATGCTGCCTAAATAATTCTTAAGTTATGGCATTAATTGAATTATTAGAACCTGAATTCTTCAGATTTCATTACATCGGCAATGAATGACATGCATTCATTTTGGGAGCGTTTAAACTTAAATCGATTATTTTCTGAAGATTATTGGGGAAATTCTAAGTTCGGCGGCGTGATGAGTTTTAAGCTGGCGGCGTGCTAGAAAATCAAAACATCCGGCGGCGTGAAGTAATAAATCTCGACGGCGCACATCTCTAGTCCTTGAGACAAAATGAGATGAATATAGGTACTAGGCCGAAGAAGGGGGCTTTTACCCTAGTTGGATTCTTTGCGTGCAATATAAGAAATCTTTGAAACATCATTTCGTAAAAACACCGTTTCTCGAGAATGGCTTGACGGATCTTCGTGAAATTTTGTTGGTAGTTGCACAGCCCCTTAAGCTTCGTGGTCAACCTTTTCCTTTTTCGATATCGAGCATTTAGCCGAAATGGCGATCGAAAAACCACGGAATTTTTCGATTTTTCAAAATTTCAAATCAATGCCCCTCCCCTCTCCCTGGAGGGGGAGGGTCAGAACTTCAGATTTATGAGTTTCTAAGCGGGAGCAATCAGAAAAGGTGAAATTAAGAGCTGGGCAGAATAAAATTTGATGTTTTTTCGGACCGTGTTATTTAAGTTTAATTCACTTTGATGTTATGTAACCTCTTCTTAGATGGAGTATTATATCTGTGGTATTGATCAACGTAAGCGAGTTACTGAACTGGTCGTTGTTTGCAAATGTAGGGGGATTAGGGGCATAATGGACACCCTAAGCAAATGAGTATGTTTGGCCTGTATAACAGATAAAAATTTAACATATTATCAGTTGGCCTACAACTTTAACTTGTTTCCTACGTATTTCAATCATTCACAGCTGGTAGAATGGCATTATTGAGAAGAAATAATGAATTGAAAACCGTGTGTTTTTTGGGGCTGGCAGGAAAGGTACGGGGCGAAATGGACACCCATCGGGGCATAATGGACACCCCTGCATATTTTATGCTGTATCTGTGAGAATATCGACCAGTAAAGTAATTTGCTTACGAGGGTCAATACCACAGATATAATACTCCATTTTAGACGAGTTTACATAACTTCAAAGTTAGTTAAATATATTTTAGGCTTAAATAATCGGATTGATTTTTTTTCAAACACTCTAAAACGCCTAAGACCGTTCGCAATGCTGTTTTATTTTGTATGGCGAGTTTTAAAATTTTTAAAACTCGCCATACAAAATAAAACAGCATTGCGAACGGCCTAACAGTATGCAATGCACGTACATCCATTCATAATTGCCAGTGTTCATTTCGCCCCGAATCGACTACAACATTGAAATTGCTATTTTTAGTAAATTCTGATAAAAAAAATAATACTTCATCCATTGCTAAATCTACGTATACATGTAGATAAGCTAACAAATCACTTGTTTGTATGGTGGACACACTCAAACACTCGTAATGCCTTATTTGCTACTGCTTCGAAATTATAAGAAATCCTCCATAAGAAAAACATACTTCAATTTCAATGATATTTTGGTTATTTTGAAGGAATATAAATGGTACTATTGAATAATAGAACAATGACTTGTTCCTTTACACTTATACGCGATTTTCTTTTTATTTACAGATATTCCCCTAACAAGCCCAGGTTAAAAATCATCCTACAGAAATGTTAGTGGCTGAAATGCATATAATTTCTATAACACTATAATGTTTATTTCAATGAGCAGCAACAAAGGCTCATCACACCAGCTGGTAACTTGGCCAACTAAATTTGTTGTTCATTCGACCTTTTGTCTTTCGACCTTCTGTCCTAAAGCCGCTTAAAGCATAGGTTCCCAATCTTTTCTTGTGGCGACCTACCTAACTACCGCGCGATCTTTTCGCTAGGGAAAACCTAAACTAAAAAAAAACATTGTGAAACAGGAATTGCAGAACTGTTCAGTAGAATGTTTTCATTTAACTATTGTTTTTAATGGCTTTTGTTTGGTTTTACGATCATAAACACGGAACTATTTCATGTTTACGTCAAATCCCATCAATTTCAAAACAATATTAATTCATAAAAAATTTCAAGGGCTTTGAGGAAAACGGATTAGTGTTTGTTACTGTTAGTATTGATACTTTTGAGAATTTTAGGAATTCTTCCAAATATTCATTTCAGATCTCATGTCCAAAATCCATTAGGAATTCAACTCAGGATTTTAAGGACATTCATAAAAGAAATTTCTCGTAGAATTCTTTCAGTATTTCCAAAAATATGTTCAAAAATTTCTCTAAGGATTCCAATACATTTTTTTCAAGGATTCCTTCAGTATTTCCTTCGATGATTTTTTTCAGTGATTCCTTTAAAGATTCTCCAGTGATTTCTCCAACAATTGTTTCAGGTACTCCTTCAAGGATTTCCTTCACAAAGATTCTTTTCAGAAGTTTCAATTAAACTTCTTTCAGACAGTAGGGTAACGGTCGAATTTTGAACCCCTAGAGGACATTAGTTTGAATTTAAATCAAAATCAAACAGATTCAGATGGTATTACACATAATGAAAATATACACAAGGTCATTTCTGGCTGAATATTTGATGAACATGACTGATCTTAAATATATATTTTTTATATTCGGTGTTTAAACCCGTTTGAAACTATTCTCGAAGAATCTGCCACTTGAACAAGTTGGATCACATCCCAATAAGTTGATTGATAACGGCTGATTAGACGAACTTTACGAATTTAATGCGCTAGAATGATAAACGTTTTTGTTTATACATCTGCAAGTTTCCTCAGCACCGCAATCTCTTTTTGTAAACATGTTGCGACACTCGCATGGATGATCAGATTGATAAAATTTAATTTCAAGGCAAATAATGATATTTCCAATGAGGCAATGATTGCTACCCCTGAAGAGCAATCTAATTTAGCGAATGATTCTAAGATTTTGCGTCATCTCTTCATTAAATCTGTGTAAGTTGTGATAATACGACCCAGGGGGTCCAAATTATATTGATTACCCTACTACATGTATTTTCTCAGGAATTTCTACAAGGATTCCTTTAGGAATATCCTCATCGATTATAAAAAATATCTACAAAGATTTCCTGAGCAATTCCGCTAAATATTTCTTTATAAATTCCTACAGAAGGATTGCAGAAATGAAATTAACGGTTGTGCAATGAAAATGTATTTATAGTATTTCAAACGACTGTACAAAACTACATTTTACAGACTGATGTCGATGATGGTATCCGTCGAACAGTGCAAAATATTTTATGTACAACATCAATAGCACAAATTGACGTTAGTGAATACAACAGGGAATACTCAAAATAACTGGGACAGGTAAAATTTTCAATTTTCAAAAAATGTTCAACTCGCTGTAACTTTTCGAAAAGGGCATCAAATATTCTCAAATTTTTACTGTAAGCTCATCAACTAGTTGTGTATCAGTGGTCAAAATTTTGGAAAAGATCGGGCCATTTTACACAAAGTTATAAAGGTTCTAGAAAAAGGTATAATTGTCCGATAGCCAACTTTGGGCTGTTATACTCCGGATTCAATGATCCGAATGCAATGAAATTTTGATCATTTATGATTTATATAATGAGCTATTAAAAACATTTGACTAAACTTAAAATTCTTCAAACGAAAGAAAATTATTTCGATTAGTTTATTTTTTGAATATAACACCAATTTTTTCAAAACGACATCATCGTTTCAAAATTCGAGATAGTAATTATAGTTCATTTAAATTCCCTCTTAGGCCGGAACAAATCTCATTTTCTTCTTTTGTCGCCGTTTTCGTTGGCTAGTCAAGGGGGAGGATAATAAATAATAAACGTATTTGATGGAAAAATACCCAAACAATTAGGCAAAAACGCTAAACTCATCGGATTTATTAAGAAATTTTCTGAGCGACTCTGATTTCACTTTGAAATTTCAAATTTTTTGAATAATTTATTTGTTTCCCCCCTCAAAATGTTGAATTTGACCAAAATTTTCCGAGGGGGTGGTGACATAAGAGAAAATCAAAATTTGTGTCAGCCTTATTGATTTGAATATAGGCTCAGTGTACCAGTTATGGCTATAGTACCTCAAATTGGCTATAGTTGTTTTTCAACCTTTAACGATGTAAAACAACTTGAAACATTTTTGTGAATAAACGTCACATTCACAAAAGATGGTTGCACTCATTTAAACTTCACAATTTGCTTAAATTATGATTAATAAAAATCATTTTCCTTAAAAATTCGGCTTCCTTGCTCCCTATTTCGCCATAGTGTACCAATTATTGCTAATCCCATAAGGAATGCATGTAAGTAGTGCGAAGTGGAACCGAAATAAGAAAATGTGTCCATAACTGGTACAGGGTTCCTATCATTGGCACAAGCCGTAATAAATGGAAAAAATAGTTTTGGCTCTGTTTCTATATTTTTCCTGTAAAGTATGGAAACTTACCTATCATTTAAAATATCGATGACATTCGTCGGTCTTCTTCTTATTTTTGTAGAAAAAGTTTTCCTTAGGTAGTGCCATAACTGGTACAGGCATCCTATTTATATTTCAAAGGAAAGCAACCAACACAGGGCCCATATAGCCGAGGCGGTAAACGCACGGGTTTTCAGCATGACCATGCTGAGGGTGATGGGCTCAGTTCCCGGTCGGTCCAGGATCTTTTCGTGAAGGAAATTTCCTTGACTTCCTTCGGCATAGAGTATCTTCGTGCCTGCCACACGATATACGCATGCAAAAATGGTCACTCTCCTAAACATACACGAGAAAGAGCGAGATGAAAGAGAAGGCAAGCTGCCCCCTCTTCTATCTTTCTCCTTCTCGTGAATGTTTAGGAGAGTGAGTGAGAAAAAAGAAAATGCTGGCTCCGCCAATGGATGCATATGACAAATAGATAAATTTACTGAAAAAAAACAAGGAATAAATAAAATCGCCATAATTTTGACGTAAACTACGTCTATGGGGAAGGTACGGTACTGTACCACGGTACCGGGTGCAAAATGAAAATCTAAATTTTGCGACCGTCACGAAATTGCATCAGATTTCAAACGCTAATAACTCAAAAATTTATCGATGGATTTTTCGGATTTTAGCACGAATCGATAGGAAAACTTCATAACAATTTTCTACAATACACAAAAGTTACTATTTTCAATAACTAACTATTGAAAATTTGGAAATAGTGAACCCATGTTTTAATTTTATCCAGCCAATCACGTGCGAGCACAAGTTTGAGGAAGAAACGGGCAGTATAAAAGATTACTGCTTCTTCTCATCTTCCATCAGTCCTCTTCGACTACTCGATGGGAACGCATCGGCAGAGCGCTGCCGGTCTGAGTTAGTGTTCTTCCGAACGTCGACCGCGGTGGAGCGGGAGAGAGCATTTTTGCTCGCCCATTCCGCTTCACTCTGCCGAGCGCGTTGGACGTGCCGTCGGCAACCAAGCAGCCCGGCGGTGGTGACTCAATCGCATTTTCCCAGTGCGGTAACGCATGTGCCCGGCAGCAACGGAAAGGAAATTTCAACATCGGATCCAACATCTTCGCCGGAGGAAAATATCCCTCCTGAAAGTGGAATATATTTTGGTTTTGCGAAATCAAATTTAAACAGCCCTTTTGAGGGTTACAATTTTAAATTTCTGCACAAGAGTTCATTCAGAATTATCCTAGAAAGTACAACGACAACGAAAGCGTTGCCGAGCGCGGTAGCCGCACCGACAGCAACCGAGTAGCAGCAGCAGGGATGGTGGCTCATTAAGATTTCCCCTGTGCGGTAGTGGATAGGTATGACACAGCAACTTGGAATTTTCATCGCAGAGAATTTAACCGCTTGATGTCGAATCAGTTCAGAATTCAATGTTCTGTGTGTAAACTTATGCGCGCATCAAACATGAAATTTGTCCAACTTAGAAAAGTTTGCTGGTTTGCTGGAAAGTGAAAATTGTTAACCAGCGTTGCCAAATTTCAATAAGAATTTTCGAATTTCAAATATTAGTAATCTTTAGTAATTTTGACCGAAAATACATGGAATTTGTAGTATATGCAGTGATTCTTTACTAAATATTATAATATTTGTTAATCCTATGTCTACTGTTCAGAATAATAATTATCATTTTAAATTATTTTGAATATTCCGCAAAAATAAATGATAATAGATAAATTTGTATGGCATCATTGATTTTGACTCCCCTCGTATCTAACCAATCACGTTCAAGAGGGGAAATCATACCTTTGTGCAGTATAAAAGCAAACTGCTTCTTCTTATCTTCGCTCATTATTCTTTAATCCATCGATGCAGAAGCATCGCCGGGCGGAAAGCGGAGCTCAGTTTGCTTTGGTCGCCGAGTCGAACCCGAACGGTTACCCCGCGCACCGGACAGTAGGCCCGGTTTATTGGTGGTGGCTCAAAATCTCCCAGTGTGGCTGCGGATGGGTACGGCAGCATGCGGAAAAATTTTCATCATCGGATCCAACGCCATCAGCGAAGGAAGAAATCCCTCAACAGTAAACAGATTTGGTTTTGCGAAGTCAAATTTAAACAGCCCTTATCGGGGCTACAATTCAGAATTTTCTGCTGGAGTTAAAACCGAATGCTCGCGGCAGAAGCTCTGCCAGCAACGTAGGAGCGGCGGGGTGGCTGATTCGCATTCTCTCAGTGCGGTAGCGGATGAGCACGGCAGCAACAAAATGGAAATTTCAACATCGGATCCAACACCTTCGCCGGAGAATTTCACCTCGTGTATGCAATAATTGAACAAATTATTGTTCAGCATATAGATTTAAACAGCCCTTCTAAGGGCTTTGAAAATGTTTTCCACAAGAGAGAACCGAATAATTTTCCAAGAAAGACGCCGGGTCACAAACTTCTCTTATTTCATCATTCTTTCACACCTCGAGGGGAACGCATCGGAAGACTGCTAGCCAGTTTCTCCGTTTGCTTCTTTCTTCAGTATGCTTTGGCTAGCCGAGGGCGGTGGTCGTCGGCTGTTGCTAGTCGTCTTCGCATCGCTGTGCGACATACCAGTGGGGCTGCTAACCAGTCCACACCGGATCAGATCTCTGGTGCGGCAGAAGCGAAAACTTTCTTCATTCTGGCTTCATCGGTCGTCCGGGCAGCTTTGCACAAGCCAACCAAATTACACAGCGCGATCCAGCTTGCAGTAAAACAGTCCTTGTAAGGGCTACGAAAATGTCCCACAGGACCAGGAGCGAAAGAATAATTTTCTTGGGACGAAAGCCCGGGACACAAATGTCAATCACTATGAGCGCTGTGTGAAAATTGAATAGCGCACCGTCGCAACCATCACGCTAACGCCGCTCAGCACTAAAGTGCATAATTTCCAGACTACACCAAAAATGTGTAACCCTTGCACATTTACAAAATCAGCTCCAGTGTCCGCAAAATTGTTAAAATCGCAAAAATTTTTGTACGCCAATCTAGGTAGGATTACTAGTGACCTTTGAAAACAAAAAAAATCAACATTTCGCATCTAGACGAGTGTACGAGCTGTTTTTTTAAGAATGTGTAACTGCTACACATTTTTGTGTGGTCTGGAAATTATGCACTTATGAGTAGGTCTTACACATTTTAGTGCTGAAAAGTTTTAGCGTGATGAGACATTCAATTCAAATTTGTGAGAGCTGTGCTATTTGATTGGCAATTCGGAAAACGTTTTCTTCTTCTCAGATGATGAAGAAAATTTCATTTTAATGAAATGTATTACTCAGTGGTGCCACATTTCAATGCGTGTAAGTTTTCGCAAAATTCGTAAATCTTTACAATTTTGCCTAAATATTTGCATGATTTATCCAAATTATGCAAATATTCAATGAGATAATTATTCGAAAGCATTTGGTGTGCATTGTGAAAGTGTCGAGACCACCAAGAATTTAAAATCAACTGCATCAAAAGCGCGGCACGGAAATTTTACCTTGTTTTGTCGCATAGGAGCTCAATTTTCTGTAAAATTGTTTCAAACAGTTCTTTAAAGGACCAACAATTTTCTGAAAGAGGGTACAGTGAATTTTCCGTGGAAGTTGCTACGGCCAAGAATTCGAAACCAACTACATCAAAAGCACTCTGTGGAAATCAAACCGCATCTTGTCGCAACATTTCTCTAGTGCGCCTATTGAACTATTGCATTCCTTTTCATCATAACAAGTGTTTGGAAATTGAAACTATCAAAGCCTATCATCGTCGCTGTTCTAACACGTGCAATATTTTTAACAAATTCTGGTCCAAACAACCCTTTTGAGGGCTTTATCAGCAGTTTTCAGAAAGAGTAAACGGTAGATTTTCTGGCAAAGTGATGCTGGTCACAGAAGTGTCAAAACCGCCGAATTTTAAAACCTACTCCTAAACTAAATGCAACAGCTTGTCTTATCACCTAGTCATGTCATCGAATCTGGCGAGTACGCTTCCTTCTTGCGTGTACAGTGTAAAGTTATAAAGGGATTTCTTCAGGCTTCAAACTTTGTTATAAATATTTTCAACACAAATCTTGTTAAAATTATCGATTTTCAAAGCTTTTAGCCACTACAAATTCTATTGTTGATCCAATGAAATTGCATAGAAGTCATTTGTCGTTTATAACAAACTGCTTTACGTAGTTTACGTCATGCGGTTGTGTCTTGTACACACCCCTCTGATTTTTTTTTCTTAATAATAATTTCAAATTAAGCCAACTGTTTTTGAAAGTTCTTTATATAAGCCATAAATGATCAAAATTTCATTGCATTCGGTTCATTGTATCCGGAGATATAACAGCTCAAAGTTGGTTATCGAATAATTATACCTTTTTCTTGAATCTTTATAACTTCGTGTAGAATGGACCGATCTTTTCCAAATTTGAACCACTGATACACAACTAGTTGATGAACTTACAGTAAAAATTTGAGAGTATGTGATGCCCTTTTCGAAAAGTTACAGCGAGTTGAACATTTTTTGAAAAGTGAAAATTTTACCTGTCCCAGTTATTTTGAGTATCCCCTGTACATGTGCTTCTCTCCTAGAATAAATATGTATGAATGTGTTACTTCGTAAGCAACACTTGTTCATTCTGTAAATATTACAGCTTTCATCGTATACGTATGACGAACAATGAAGCAAACGTGCCATACTAATGAAATGAAACCGAGCATCAAATTTTGCCACACTATTATTTTCCCATGGAGGGTCTGGAAACCGAGACAGATAAGAGCAACATTTTACAGTCCCGACTTCATCTGCAAAATGCCATCCGAATGTATTGTTGTGTGAATGTTTGCTTCGGTAGGAAAAGATTAATTTGCCAAGGGTATGCATTCCAGGGGTGCAGTTATAATCTAGGTACACAGTACAGCAGTAACTGGTTCGGTTGAGGTTCAGCAGATGGACAGCCAGACAGACACCCATGGACTCTCTGGGTCAGTCAAGTCCATGCCTTTTGATGACCAGGCCAGAAGTCAAAATCAGAAAGGAATGCAGCTCTCGTACTGTGCCGGTAGAGGTCGGCAGCATCCAGCCAGTAGTGCCATGAAATAAATCTGATGAGAATTTGTTCAACTTCTCGGATTGACAAATACATGTTACCACCCCGGAGGCAAACCAGAATTTGCAGTTTGTAATGCAAGAATGATTGAGAGGAAACAGTATCGTTCGTTCGGACCGTTGTCGGTCGGCCTGCTGGCTGTCGGGTGCCAGAGTTCATTTTTCCGGCATGCTCCATAACTTCCGGAAATGTCAGCCAACAAAGACTGTTGATTGTTGATTCAATTTTGGCCTGGGGAATACTGACTGAACTATGTAGCGTGAAACGTCCTAGATTTGTTCGTTGTAGTTGGATTGTTAATTTTAAATTGAAATGGATCCTCTTGTAAATTCAGTTATGAAAACTAGATTTGCAGCTGAAATACCTCGTCTCTCAAAAACAATGATCAGTAACTGAACTTACTGAATAATTTACTGTTTTACAAAATTCTCTAAAGTATGACAATTCGCAGTACCTATTCCCAAAACAGCCTCGCTAATAGTTACACCACGAGACTAATACAGCAAACGTGAGATCACATTCTGACTACAAAACGTGGCCTCCCAGATTATTCGGTGTTAGATTGTACTAACATCATCTTCAACCACTAGGTACTTATGTATATATGTACTTTCAGTCCTGAGCACCCACGGTCGAATTGAAAGATCTCCATCCGGGGCCGTTGCCCGCCATCGCCTTGATTTATGACCAGGTCAAATTTCTGTCGACTTGTTTCATTTCGTTGTTGAGGCTGCACCACCATTAGCCTCTGGGCGAAGACGACTAATAACAAGACAGACATCTACCTTCTTGCTCCATATACTTTGGGAGCTACAAGCACACTAGCGCCGCGAACGACTTCAGGGAACAACATCATGAATGAGTGTGCGTGCGATGCTACGATTTCCATGTACGTATTAGCATGCACACGCACACAATCATGTTTTAATGTTCCTGTGAATCGTTGAGGGCGTTTCAACCATGTCGCCTGCTACGGGGTGGGAGCTGTCTGTCTTGTTATTAGCCGTCTTCGCTCTGGGCCTGCCTCTGCTGCGATATCTGTTCTGATAGGTTCCAATCTAACGCTTGCAGATTTCGTTTTTGCCCCTGGGTGGCGACTCACCTCCACTTTCACTCCCGAATTTCTGTAGCTATCACCTTTTGATGGCATCGGCATGGAGCTCCACGTTGGAGATTCAATTGTGAGGCCACCATGTACGAATTATATACCGCAGGTATCTATTGATGAGGACCTGCAGCAGTTGAGTGTTTCCACTGATACACATCAAGTTTCACTGGCGTACAGCAGCACAGGTTTCACGTTTGAGTTGAAAATTCGGATTTTGGTACGTCGACTAATCCGGTTGTTTTTCCATACATTTCTTAAACTAGCAAATCAGCCCTCGCCTTCTTGATCCGTGCACCCACCTATGTCGAACTTGGTACCGCCAGCGGCCGCCATTTGGCTACCAAGATATTGGAAGCTTTCAATTGCTTGCCCAGCTACAGTAAAACGCTGGATTGACCGTGTTACATCTAACGATTTGGTCTTGTTGACGTTGATGGTAAGACCTGCCGCACGCTATGTCTGAACCAGCAGATTATAAAATTGAATGTACATCGGGTTTCTTTCCATAAAACATCAGTATTCAAGCTATATTTTCATTTGCAGAAGGTTTTAAAATATTCTATCGGTGAAAATTTTTTCATACATTTTGTATGGGAGAGAAATTGACCGAAAATGAGGATTTTAAGCAAATTTGTATGAAAAACGTTCAAAAAGATGGAAAAATCAAAATTTTCCCGATAGAATATTTTGAAACCTTCTGCAAATGAAAATATAGCTTAATTACTGATGTTTCATGGAAAGAAACCCGATGTACATGCAATTTTTATAATCTGCTGGTTCAGACATAGCGTGTGCCGCTGAGAAGCGATTGGCAATATCATCGAGCTTGCTCTGCATTTTAAGGCGCCGTTGAGGTAGGAGAGCAACATCATCAGCCAATTCAAAGTCACTTAGGTGCCTCATGGTAATGGGCTGCCACAGCAACCCACAATCAATTGCATCTACCAGGATCTCATCGATTATACGATGAGAAACAGTAGCGGTGATAGTATACATCCATGCCTCACTCCAGCAACAAGACGGATGGGATAGGACAAGACACCGTTATGCAGTACTATGCACGAAAATGCCCTGTTGTGTGCTTCAATGAGGCCGATGATTTCCTCAGGGACACCCTTGCGCCTGAGGGCTCCTCACATATTGTCGTGGTCGAGATGGTTGAAAGCTTTTTCGAAATCAACTCTTAGAATTCATTGATTTGATCCAGGATGATATGGAGTGTGACAATATGGTCCACACAGGATCGTCTGGCTGCCAGAGAGTTTCAGAGAACGCCCAAGTAACCACAAGCATTATATCATAACATTAATTCAATCGTATTATAGTTTAGCTAATGCGAGATAACTTTTATTCTCCACCTGTCAAGTAATAAAGCGTTTAATCTACCTTATGAAAGCATTGAAGCATTATAGGATTTTGACAGTTTGGTAAAGTTCTATAGGGACGTTGTTTAATGCTTCATTGCATTACCATGTTAAAAGCTTTATGGCAATCAATAATGCAAGGATTTATTACTTTATATATGCATTTACTAATGCTTTCATAGTTGTAAACAGAAAAAAACATCAGCTCGAAAAAAATCTGTACAACCTTTTTAAAAACACAACCATTTAAAAAGAAAAGAAAAACAAACACAAATTTTCATGGATTGCTGCGTAGAACTTGGCTCGGAACTTGGATTATCAGCTCAGATGTTGCTGAAAATTTATATTGTGTATGTTTTTTTATTCTGGTTGGGACATAAAGACAATCAGATGCATTGGCGTATCTAGGATTTTTTCCCAGGGGGTGCCTAGGGGGCAGTGATGGAAAACAGTGAGGAATGCAGCTGAGTAAACACAAACGCAAAGCTATCCTACTCGTGAACAACAGAAGCCAGAATATATTCGCACTGCCTTCACTCGCGAGCTAACGAAGCCGGTCGCACTCGTGATTAATTCGCGAAGCAGCTCTGAACATTTTTCAATTTTGTGAAAAAACGAATTTACACGGCCGGCAGATTAACTTTTCAGGATCAATAAAGCACAAAACACTACTATCTGATGGATAATTACTTGTTTTGCTATTAAAATCGCACTAAAATGCAATTCCCGCATCTCCACTTGTTCTTCGCGAATAAAAATTCATGAGTGTTTTTGTTTTTGTTTTGCTTCATACTCGTGAAGCAAGCGGGTGTGAATAAACTCACATACGGCTTACTCTCGACACCGTGAGTAAACCGTTTGTTGCTTTTACACTCGCGAGTTGATTCACGATGAGAGTGTTTCCATCTCTGCTTCTAGCACAGAACAGATGTTTATCTTCGAACAAATTTGAAGTTTCGAGGTGAAAGTAGTGAAATAGTCACTTGGAAAACTATATTGGAATGAATTTGCATGGGAAAATAAAAAATCATCAAAGCGTGCTACGTCGTCTCCCTATGCTCGCTGCAGGAAAAAGTTTGCCTTCCACCACCAGGTTCGCTAGTGTTGAGCTATCAAACGAGCAGTGCTTTTCGTGACGAAGATTCACCCCCGTGCTTCTAGGTTAATTTGTTTTTTTTTTTGTAAAAGGAAGTACCGATCCACCCTCAATTTCTTAGTATAATGATATACTGCGTCGCGGAAAAAATAGAACGTAAATTTAAAAGCGCTATATTTTAAAGAACTGTTTTTTTTGGAAAATCTAAACCGTTGTACTGATGTGGGGTTTGGAAACTTGATAATTTGATTGCGTATAATACATGGAATTTGTATTTTAGAAATTGTTTTGCAATTTATTTCAATTAAGACTTCTTTTGCAAATCTCTCAGAAATTCCTTTGGATTTGGAAAATTTCTTCGGAAATATCTTTGGATCCCCTTTGGCAATTTCTTTAAGAATTTATTTGGTAATATGTTTAGAAATTGACACTAAACACCTTTCACGCATCTTTTGAACATTTTATCGGCAATAACTTTGAAAATTTATTGGGAAATTCTTTCCAATCGTTCCAATAACTGTAATGAAAATTCTTTAGAAAATTTCTTCTAGATTTCTTCTGTAATTATTTAAGGAATTCCTGCAGCAGATAGTTTTGGAATACCTTCGGCAATCCCGATATTACTTGCATTGAAAATGTATTTGGAATTCCCAATTATCAGCAATTTCCTTGGAAATTTTGGTAACTTCGATTATTACTGTGGAAACTTCTTCGGTAATTCATTTGGAAATTGATTCGGCAAATTTCTTAAAGATTTCCTTCGAAAATTTATTTGAACAAAAAAAAATCTTTGGTGGTTCTTTAAAAATTCTGTCACGATGATACTACGACAATTACTTTTGGAATTCTTTCAAAATTTTATTCAGGAACTCTTTTGATGATTTCGGAAAATTCTTTAAGGATTTCTACAAAAAATTTTTGTGAATGTTTGTGAAAATTTTTAAAGAATTTATTTCGGCAATTTATTTTGAGATTGCATTTAGCCAATTAAAAAAAAAGCCTTGATGTTTTCTTTAGGCATTTCACCGGTAATGAATTCCTTTGCAACTACTTTGAAAGATTTTTTTATCTGTATTAACGAGATTTTTAGCCCTTTTTTTAATTTCTGTGGTAGTTTCATTGGAATTTAATTTATTTAATTTCTTTAGTTTTTTTTATAATTTCAATAGCTATTCTTCTGAAATAATTTTATCAATTTTTCCAGTTTTTTTTGCAAATTTCTAAGGCAATTTCATCGTGATTACTTTTGCAATTGGAGATGAACCAGCCTCGGGCTGAAAATCTCACCAATAAAGCTAATAATAATAACTTTTTCAATTCTTTATGATTTAATTCTAGTTATATCTATTGCATCAGAAAATTGCTGAATTGAAAAATCAGAAATTCTAAACTGGGCTTGCTTGAAGAAAATTCTATGAAATTCACGGAAAACTTCCCGACAAATTCCAAAAGAAATTATTGGAAAAATTTCCATCAAAATTACTTTAGAACTTTCGAAGTTGTGGAGTGGACCTGGTGTGATGGTTAGATCACTTGACTATCACGCCGTGGACCTGGGATCAAATCCCACTCCCGACAAACTCACAAAACAATGTGAGTTCTTCCTTCGGATGGGAAGTAAAGCATAGGTCCCGAGATGAACTCTTCGTTTTTAGACGTGTACGAATAACGTACGAAAATCAACACAGTCAGTCGGACATTGTCCTGTAGATGGGCTAGATCACGCCTGAAACCGGCAATTTTAATCTTTTCTTGATGATTGTAAGAACGATAAGTGTTGAACGATAATGTCTTGTCTCATGTCGCGTCTCGTGTGTGATGCTGAAGGAACTTGCAAAGAAATGACCATACTGTGGTCTAGCGAACGCGGAGTCGTGGGTTCGAATCCCATTCATCTCTCAATTTGTCAATTAGCTATAATCTGTGCCTTCTAATTATTTATAAGTTTTTCCCGTGTATCCCTAAGCAATTGCACTAGAGATTTTTCTAGTAATACCTCCTGGAAATTCTCTGGAAATTCCAACTATTCCCGAAATTCGTTTAGGGAATCCTCTAGAGATTTATATTGGAATTTCTTCAGCTGGAATTCCTTGAAGAAGACCAAGCGGAGTTCCAGGAGTTATATCATGATTAATTTCTAGAGCAATCCATGAATAAAATCTCTAGAGGATCTCCTGGATGAGTCTTAAGAAAAATACCTGGAAGAATCAAAGGCATTTCTGAAAGTATCCAAGAAAAATTGCCTAGAAGAATCCCAGCAAGAATACCAGAAGAAATCCCTAGAGGGATTCCTGCAGGTATCACAATAAGAATTTCTGGAGGAGACCTAGGAGCTGACACATGAGAGGCAGCAGAAATCGCTTATGGAATCCCAGGAGGAGTTCCTGGATGAAAGTCAAGAGGGGTTCCAGGAGGAATCCAATGACAAATATTTGGAGAAATCCAAGGAAAAAAATCCTTTAAGATTTCCAGAAAGAAACACTGAAGGCAATGCTCCTATGAAGATTGCCTTCAATAATCCCAGCAAGTTTTTGGAGGAATCCCTGGAGAAATTCTTAGAAGAATCCCCAGAAGAATTTCGTGAGGTATTTCAGTAAGTATTTCAGGAGGAATCCTAGGAGGAATTGCTGGAAGAACCACAGCAGGAATATCTTGAGAAATCCAGCTGAAATCCCTGGAGGAAGATCATGAGAAGCTTATGAGAGAATCCTTGGTTAAAAATTCCTGGAGGAATCACCGGAGAGCTTCTAAAGAAATCACAGAAAAAATCTCAAGAGGTATTATTTGTAGGTTTCTGGGATGTATCATTGTAGAAATCTCAGCATAAATCCTAGGAGTAATTGATGGAGGAAAATACACAGGAAATGTCTGGGAAAATCCAAAGAAAAAATCCTTGGAATACCTACAGAAGTCCCTGCAAGAACCGATAAAAGTATTTTGAAAGAATTTATAACGAAGGCCCTGATTGAATCGCAGAAGGAATTTCTGAAGGAATCTAATGAAGATTTTCCGGAAGAATTTCAGCCACAATGCTAGGAAAAATTCGTATAGGTATCACTAGAAGAATTTCTATGGAATTTCTGGAAGAATCTCTGGAGGAAGTCCTGGATAAATTCTTGAAGAAATCTCTGGAAGAATCACCGAAGGGATTGTTAGAAAAATCCGGAAGAATTTCCTGAACTTCCCTAGTAGAATACCTGAAGGTACCATATTGAGAATTTTCGGAGGAGTTCTAAGAGAAATTGCTGCAAGAATCACAGCAGGAGTTGCTTGAGGAATCCTAGCCACAATTCCCTGAGGAAGGCCAATATCAGCTGCTGGAGGAATTCCATGAGAAATTTCTGGAAGAATATCTGAATAAAATCTCTGAAGGAATTCCTGAAAGAATCACCGGAGAAACTTCTGAAAGGATCCCAAGAAGATTGTCTTGAATAATCCCGCAAGAAATTCCTAAAGGAATCCCAATAGAATTTTTTAGAGGAATCTCTAGAAGAATTCCGAGAATTTCCTAAGAAATCCTAGGAGAAAAAGCTGGACCAATCTCTGCAGAAATTTCTAGTATGTACAGGGGGTGGCCAAAATGTTTTTTTTAGCATGCACACGCACACAATCATGTTTTAATGTTCCTGTGAATCGTTGAGGGCGTTTCAACCATGTCGCCTGCTACGGGGTGGGAGCTGTCTGTCTTGTTATTAGCCGTCTTCGCTCTGGGCCTGCCTCTGCTGCGATATCTGTTCTGATAGGTTCCAATCTAACGCTTGCAGATTTCGTTTTTGCCCCTGGGTGGCGACTCACCTCCACTTTCACTCCCGAATTTCTGTAGCTATCACCTTTTGATGGCATCGGCATGGAGCTCCACGTTGGAGATTCAATTGTGAGGCCACCATGTACGAATTATATACCGCAGGTATCTATTGATGAGGACCTGCAGCAGTTGAGTGTTTCCACTGATACACATCAAGTTTCACTGGCGTACAGCAGCACAGGTTTCACGTTTGAGTTGAAAATTCGGATTTTGGTACGTCGACTAATCCGGTTGTTTTTCCATACATTTCTTAAACTAGCAAATCAGCCCTCGCCTTCTTGATCCGTGCACCCACCTATGTCGAACTTGGTACCGCCAGCGGCCGCCATTTGGCTACCAAGATATTGGAAGCTTTCAATTGCTTGCCCAGCTACAGTAAAACGCTGGATTGACCGTGTTACATCTAACGATTTGGTCTTGTTGACGTTGATGGTAAGACCTGCCGCACGCTATGTCTGAACCAGCAGATTATAAAATTGAATGTACATCGGGTTTCTTTCCATAAAACATCAGTATTCAAGCTATATTTTCATTTGCAGAAGGTTTTAAAATATTCTATCGGTGAAAATTTTTTCATACATTTTGTATGGGAGAGAAATTGACCGAAAATGAGGATTTTAAGCAAATTTGTATGAAAAACGTTCAAAAAGATGGAAAAATCAAAATTTTCCCGATAGAATATTTTGAAACCTTCTGCAAATGAAAATATAGCTTAATTACTGATGTTTCATGGAAAGAAACCCGATGTACATGCAATTTTTATAATCTGCTGGTTCAGACATAGCGTGTGCCGCTGAGAAGCGATTGGCAATATCATCGAGCTTGCTCTGCATTTTAAGGCGCCGTTGAGGTAGGAGAGCAACATCATCAGCCAATTCAAAGTCACTTAGGTGCCTCATGGTAATGGGCTGCCACAGCAACCCACAATCAATTGCATCTACCAGGATCTCATCGATTATACGATGAGAAACAGTAGCGGTGATAGTATACATCCATGCCTCACTCCAGCAACAAGACGGATGGGATAGGACAAGACACCGTTATGCAGTACTATGCACGAAAATGCCCTGTTGTGTGCTTCAATGAGGCCGATGATTTCCTCAGGGACACCCTTGCGCCTGAGGGCTCCTCACATATTGTCGTGGTCGAGATGGTTGAAAGCTTTTTCGAAATCAACTCTTAGAATTCATTGATTTGATCCAGGATGATATGGAGTGTGACAATATGGTCCACACAGGATCGTCTGGCTGCCAGAGAGTTTCAGAGAACGCCCAAGTAACCACAAGCATTATATCATAACATTAATTCAATCGTATTATAGTTTAGCTAATGCGAGATAACTTTTATTCTCCACCTGTCAAGTAATAAAGCGTTTAATCTACCTTATGAAAGCATTGAAGCATTATAGGATTTTGACAGTTTGGTAAAGTTCTATAGGGACGTTGTTTAATGCTTCATTGCATTACCATGTTAAAAGCTTTATGGCAATCAATAATGCAAGGATTTATTACTTTATATATGCATTTACTAATGCTTTCATAGTTGTAAACAGAAAAAAACATCAGCTCGAAAAAAATCTGTACAACCTTTTTAAAAACACAACCATTTAAAAAGAAAAGAAAAACAAACACAAATTTTCATGGATTGCTGCATAGAACTTGGCTCGGAACTTGGATTATCAGCTCAGATGTTGCTGAAAATTTATATTGTGTATGTTTTTTTATTCTGGTTGGGACATAAAGACAATCAGATGCATTGGCGTATCTAGGATTTTTTCCCAGGGGGTGCCTAGGGGGCAGTGATGGAAAACAGTGAGGAATGCAGCTGAGTAAACACAAACGCAAAGCTATCCTACTCGTGAACAACAGAAGCCAGAATATATTCGCACTGCCTTCACTCGCGAGCTAACGAAGCCGGTCGCACTCGTGATTAATTCGCGAAGCAGCTCTGAACATTTTTCAATTTTGTGAAAAAACGAATTTACACGGCCGGCAGATTAACTTTTCAGGATCAATAAAGCACAAAACACTACTATCTGATGGATAATTACTTGTTTTGCTATTAAAATCGCACTAAAATGCAATTCCCGCATCTCCACTTGTTCTTCGCGAATAAAAATTCA
The DNA here is from genome assembly GCF_035046485.1 of Aedes albopictus. Taxonomy (NCBI): domain Eukaryota; kingdom Metazoa; phylum Arthropoda; class Insecta; order Diptera; family Culicidae; genus Aedes; species Aedes albopictus. The sequence goes on from NC_085137.1 coordinate 236,869,164, forward strand.
TGAGTGTTTTTGTTTTTGTTTTGCTTCATACTCGTGAAGCAAGCGGGTGTGAATAAACTCACATACGGCTTACTCTCGACACCGTGAGTAAACCGTTTGTTGCTTTTACACTCGCGAGTTGATTCACGATGAGAGTGTTTCCATCTCTGCTTCTAGCACAGAACAGATGTTTATCTTCGAACAAATTTGAAGTTTCGAGGTGAAAGTAGTGAAATAGTCACTTGGAAAACTATATTGGAATGAATTTGCATGGGAAAATAAAAAATCATCAAAGCGTGCTACGTCGTCTCCCTATGCTCGCTGCAGGAAAAAGTTTGCCTTCCACCACCAGGTTCGCTAGTGTTGAGCTATCAAACGAGCAGTGCTTTTCGTGACGAAGATTCACCCCCGTGCTTCTAGGTTAATTTGTTTTTTTTTTTGTAAAAGGAAGTACCGATCCACCCTCAATTTCTTAGTATAATGATATACTGCGTCGCGGAAAAAATAGAACGTAAATTTAAAAGCGCTATATTTTAAAGAACTGTTTTTTTTGGAAAATCTAAACCGTTGTACTGATGTGGGGTTTGGAAACTTGATAATTTGATTGCGTATAATACATGGAATTTGTATTTTAGAAATTGTTTTGCAATTTATTTCAATTAAGACTTCTTTTGCAAATCTCTCAGAAATTCCTTTGGATTTGGAAAATTTCTTCGGAAATATCTTTGGATCCCCTTTGGCAATTTCTTTAAGAATTTATTTGGTAATATGTTTAGAAATTGACACTAAACACCTTTCACGCATCTTTTGAACATTTTATCGGCAATAACTTTGAAAATTTATTGGGAAATTCTTTCCAATCGTTCCAATAACTGTAATGAAAATTCTTTAGAAAATTTCTTCTAGATTTCTTCTGTAATTATTTAAGGAATTCCTGCAGCAGATAGTTTTGGAATACCTTCGGCAATCCCGATATTACTTGCATTGAAAATGTATTTGGAATTCCCAATTATCAGCAATTTCCTTGGAAATTTTGGTAACTTCGATTATTACTGTGGAAACTTCTTCGGTAATTCATTTGGAAATTGATTCGGCAAATTTCTTAAAGATTTCCTTCGAAAATTTATTTGAACAAAAAAAAATCTTTGGTGGTTCTTTAAAAATTCTGTCACGATGATACTACGACAATTACTTTTGGAATTCTTTCAAAATTTTATTCAGGAACTCTTTTGATGATTTCGGAAAATTCTTTAAGGATTTCTACAAAAAATTTTTGTGAATGTTTGTGAAAATTTTTAAAGAATTTATTTCGGCAATTTATTTTGAGATTGCATTTAGCCAATTAAAAAAAAAGCCTTGATGTTTTCTTTAGGCATTTCACCGGTAATGAATTCCTTTGCAACTACTTTGAAAGATTTTTTTATCTGTATTAACGAGATTTTTAGCCCTTTTTTTAATTTCTGTGGTAGTTTCATTGGAATTTAATTTATTTAATTTCTTTAGTTTTTTTTATAATTTCAATAGCTATTCTTCTGAAATAATTTTATCAATTTTTCCAGTTTTTTTTGCAAATTTCTAAGGCAATTTCATCGTGATTACTTTTGCAATTGGAGATGAACCAGCCTCGGGCTGAAAATCTCACCAATAAAGCTAATAATAATAACTTTTTCAATTCTTTATGATTTAATTCTAGTTATATCTATTGCATCAGAAAATTGCTGAATTGAAAAATCAGAAATTCTAAACTGGGCTTGCTTGAAGAAAATTCTATGAAATTCACGGAAAACTTCCCGACAAATTCCAAAAGAAATTATTGGAAAAATTTCCATCAAAATTACTTTAGAACTTTCGAAGTTGTGGAGTGGACCTGGTGTGATGGTTAGATCACTTGACTATCACGCCGTGGACCTGGGATCAAATCCCACTCCCGACAAACTCACAAAACAATGTGTGTTCTTCCTTCGGATGGGAAGTAAAGCATAGGTCCCGAGATGAACTCTTCGTTTTTAGACGTGTACGAATAACGTACGAAAATCAACACAGTCAGTCGGACATTGTCCTGTAGATGGGCTAGATCACGCCTGAAACCGGCAATTTTAATCTTTTCTTGATGATTGTAAGAACGATAAGTGTTGAACGATAATGTCTTGTCTCATGTCGCGTCTCGTGTGTGATGCTGAAGGAACTTGCAAAGAAATGACCATACTGTGGTCTAGCGAACGCGGAGTCGTGGGTTCGAATCCCATTCATCTCTCAATTTGTCAATTAGCTATAATCTGTGCCTTCTAATTATTTATAAGTTTTTCCCGTGTATCCCTAAGCAATTGCACTAGAGATTTTTCTAGTAATACCTCCTGGAATTTCTCTGGAAATTCCAACTATTCCCGAAATTCGTTTAGGGAATCCTCTAGAGATTTATATTGGAATTTCTTCAGCTGGAATTCCTTGAAGAAGACCAAGCGGAGTTCCAGGAGTTATATCATGATTAATTTCTAGAGCAATCCATGAATAAAATCTCTAGAGGATCTCCTGGATGAGTCTTAAGAAAAATACCTGGAAGAATCAAAGGCATTTCTGAAAGTATCCAAGAAAAATTGCCTAGAAGAATCCCAGCAAGAATACCAGAAGAAATCCCTAGAGGGATTCCTGCAGGTATCACAATAAGAATTTCTGGAGGAGACCTAGGAGCTGACACATGAGAGGCAGCAGAAATCGCTTATGGAATCCCAGGAGGAGTTCCTGGATGAAAGTCAAGAGGGGTTCCAGGAGGAATCCAATGACAAATATTTGGAGAAATCCAAGGAAAAAAATCCTTTAAGATTTCCAGAAAGAAACACTGAAGGCAATGCTCCTATGAAGATTGCCTTCAATAATCCCAGCAAGTTTTTGGAGGAATCCCTGGAGAAATTCTTAGAAGAATCCCCAGAAGAATTTCGTGAGGTATTTCAGTAAGTATTTCAGGAGGAATCCTAGGAGGAATTGCTGGAAGAACCACAGCAGGAATATCTTGAGAAATCCAGCTGAAATCCCTGGAGGAAGATCATGAGAAGCTTATGAGAGAATCCTTGGTTAAAAATTCCTGGAGGAATCACCGGAGAGCTTCTAAAGAAATCACAGAAAAAATCTCAAGAGGTATTATTTGTAGGTTTCTGGGATGTATCATTGTAGAAATCTCAGCATAAATCCTAGGAGTAATTGATGGAGGAAAATACACAGGAAATGTCTGGGAAAATCCAAAGAAAAAATCCTTGGAATACCTAGAGAAGTCCCTGCAAGAACCGATAAAAGTATTTTGAAAGAATTTATAACGAAGGCCCTGATTGAATCGCAGAAGGAATTTCTGAAGGAATCTAATGAAGATTTTCCGGAAGAATTTCAGCCACAATGCTAGGAAAAATTCGTATAGGTATCACTAGAAGAATTTCTATGGAATTTCTGGAAGAATCTCTGGAGGAAGTCCTGGATAAATTCTTGAAGAAATCTCTGGAAGAATCACCGAAGGGATTGTTAGAAAAATCCGGAAGAATTTCCTGAACTTCCCTAGTAGAATACCTGAAGGTACCATATTGAGAATTTTCGGAGGAGTTCTAAGAGAAATTGCTGCAAGAATCACAGCAGGAGTTGCTTGAGGAATCCTAGCCACAATTCCCTGAGGAAGGCCAATATCAGCTGCTGGAGGAATTCCATGAGAAATTTCTGGAAGAATATCTGAATAAAATCTCTGAAGGAATTCCTGAAAGAATCACCGGAGAAACTTCTGAAAGGATCCCAAGAAGATTGTCTTGAATAATCCCGCAAGAAATTCCTAAAGGAATCCCAATAGAATTTTTTAGAGGAATCTCTAGAAGAATTCCGAGAATTTCCTAAGAAATCCTAGGAGAAAAAGCTGGACCAATCTCTGCAGAAATTTCTAGTATGTACAGGGGGTGGCCAAAATGTTTGGGATAGGCAACTTTTTTTCCTCTCACAATAAAGTTCAACTTGCTATAATTTTTCATCGAATCGAAAAATCTCAAATTTTGACTGTTTGTCAACCTATTATATGTGCATCATTGGTACAAATGTGGGCTCAATTGATCAATCTTCCACAAAGTTAGAACCGTTCGTTCCGGTAAAATACTATTTTTAAGCCAACTAATTTTTGAGCTGTTATATCTCGGAAACCAGTGAACCGAATTGAATGAAATTTTGAACCCTCTGTACAACCCCATCAGGACTGCTTGGAGAATCCTAAGGGAAGTTTATTTAAAGAAAAACCGGTAGGAATCCATAAGAAAACCTAAAGAAATCACTGTATAAATAGATAGAGGTATATCTGCAGAAATCTATAGAGAGTCCGATGATTCTGACCAATAGGCAAAAAACATATCTAAAGGTCCAATCTGCAAAAGAGAGGCTCTCTTTGTTCCGGTTCTCTTTAAATTATTACGATGTCACTGTGAACACTTTGACAATTTGTGATGTAAAGATCGGCAAAGGATTGTTTATTCTACCTTCCGATTCAAGAAGTAAATCAAATTTTATAAATACAAGCACGTTATAATCGAAAGAGAGGTGACTTAAAGAGAGTCTCTCATATGCACTTAGGACCTATAGAAATGTTTGGCCTGAATATCCTAAACGCCAAAACGTACAACAAGTATTTAAGTAATTCTGAGTGTGCTTAAGTTTTGTTGAAATGTGCCATTAATAAATATTAGAATTATTGTGTTAAGTTTTAAATTTTAGGTGTCTGTCAAGAAAAGATTCTAGGGGGTGCCAAATTTGTTCTAGGGGGTGCCGGGCACCCCGGGAACCCCCCCTAGCTACGCCAATGATCAGATGCTGAGGGAACAAAAATTATGGTGGGTTGTGGTATTGGTTTCCTTAATTAACATATAGTGCCCCGATTTCATAAAATAAATGGTAGAAGTGAGCACGTATGAAAACAGTAAGAGCAGAATTTATATCTTTATATTATCTTCGTTTGTGGAATCAATTGGTTCTACAATCGCTTGTTTTCGAATGAATTTGGGAGAGTAAGTTAACTGATTCAGACCCTAGCACAATTTCTTAGAGCTGCTGAAAACACAAATCAATAAAGCACGAGCTGAGTATACGTTACTTTATGTTGCACATTTTTCCGGGTGCAAAATGCATGGTAGTCGTAGCACAGCGTTAGCGCGTCCGAGTTTCATCGCAGTCCAGTTTCAGCAGTCTAGGTTCAATTCCCGAATTAGAATAAAAAACATCAGAGTGAGAGTATCGGAACAGGTATGAGAAGATAAAAATAGACCGAAAAATGAAAAAATACTTTTTTTTCTTTTGTTGACATGATGCCTTAAGTATACATTCCATACTATTTTATTGCATTAGCTATATGGTACAAGCATTTTTTATGCTTTAGCAATCACCACAGTAAAGCTTGCTTCAAATCAACAATAGTAGCGCCACTTTCGACTTTATACCTACTTTAATGGTACCTATATGACAAAACAACTTTACATCGCATGTCATATAATACACTATAAAGCGAAATTAATGCTCTATATGCAGCGTCATGGTTACTTGGGCGATACACACCACTATAATGTCCCGCCAATTATCGCATACAGTCAGGTCATCCTTTTAGGGTACCTTTACTAAGACGCTTTGCATTCAGTCGGCCGGAAATGTCGCGGTTTCCCAGCTTTCAGCATCTCAGCTGATATGCGATCGACCTGGTCGATTTTATGCGGATACGGATGGCTGCTTATATCTTCTGCACTAATGGAGCAGCCGGGTTGGTCACTAACTATCCAGACGTGTCTTTCACGGGCATCGTAGCATTAATCTTAGACACACTAAGGCGACGTGAAATATCGTAGAGAAGATGGTTTTCGCCGGTGTTTGCGGCTTTCTTGCCTTCATCGGCAAGGGCGCTCTTTTGTCCCGTCTACATGAGAGCTTCACTTCATTCTCGAGAACCGAATAGCACTGACGGGCTACGGCTTTGGCTCCTCGTGTTTTCGCTCGCTCTATCGTGGCTTTGGCGTTCCTTCGATCCTCTATCTTCCTCCAGGTATCATCAGTGATCCACTGCTTTGTTCGGGTGCGTAGCTCACCCAAACTATTCTCACCGGTGGCGATGAAGGCGTTCTTGATGGCGTTCCATTGATCTTCTACGCTTCCACCTTCTGGAAATCTGAAACGCGGTTGTCTAGCTCCTCGACGAAGGACCTTTTCACCGCAGCGACTTCCAGTCGGCGTATGTTAAACCGGCGCCCGATTTTCTCCTGTTGATGCATCCTAGCAATAGGTAGCTGGATTCCTTAGCGTTAAAGTCGCCCATCGGGATCTTGATATCACTTTTCGGAATCTTGTCCACGACAGCATTCTGTAAATGGCTGTAAAAGTTCTCTTTGTCTTGTATTTTGGCAGCATCGGTTGGCACGTAACATTGGATCATGGTAAGGTTTCGAACCTGTGTTCTGAATCTGGCTACAATTATCCTCTAATTAATAGAGAGCTGAGCAGGAAATTAACTCCACGGTGGCGAGGAGCGTGTTCACTAGGCCGTCCCTATTTTCGCAAAAGTTGGAAATGTTAAAAGTTCAATATTGCAAAACGATCGTTTTAGCTAAAAAATCATCATGCCAAAATTTGAAGTCCCTATCTCAAGGCTAAGGTCGTTTTCAGCGGTGGTCCATTTTTTTGGTCCAAATTTATAACAGTTCCAAAAATTTGGAACGCCAAAAATAGACCAAATTCCGCTCGCTTCCACCGGTATTTGTTTCAAATTCTAAATCGCGCATTATACGTCAACTTGTCATTGTTTTCAGAGTAGAAATAGTTATCCTTCAAGATAAAACTTATTCGCGGACATGTAAAATCCTTCCAGAGTACACCCTGGGAGTTTGTCAGACGTGCAATCAAGGCTTCCTCCAGGAGATCCACCTGGGATTAATCCGGAGGTTCAAACTGATGTTTCATCAGGAGTTTCATCTCAGAATTTTTCTAGAATTTCATTTTTACAAGAGTCTAGATTGGTATTCGCCCCGAACATTCTTCCAAGAACCTGAGATTTCTCAAAGAGCTCACCCTGGGATTTCCCCAGGAGTTCCATCTGGAATTGCTCCAGGTATCTCACAAATAATTCTTCCAGGAGGCCTACTTGAAAATCTCGCAGGAGCTCAATCCGGAATTTCTCCAAAAGTTCCATCTTTGATTTCTACAGGAGTTTCACCAATGGAAGCTCTACCAGGAGTTGCGATATCTCCTGTTTGCCAGCAGTTCCACCTGGATTTTTTTCAGGAGCATCACCTGAGGATTTCTCAAGGAATTCCACCAATTCCTCCATGGACTCCTCCAGCCATTCCTTCAGAAATTCCTCCAGGAATTGCGACAAGGATTCCTTCAAGAATTCTTCCAGGGATTTCTTCAGGAATTCCTCCAGAGATTCCTTCAGGAATTCTATAGGAATTCCTCTAGGGATTTCTACAGAAGTTTCTCCAGAAAAATCCTCCAAAAATTCTTACAAGGATTCCGCCAAAAATTCCTCCATGGAATCCTCCAGCGATTCCTCTAGAAATTCGTCCAGGGATTTCTTCAGAAATTCCTCCAGAGATTCCTTCAGAAACTTCTGCAGGAATTCCTCCAAAGAAATTTCTCCAGAAAATTCCATCAGGAATTCCTCAAAGAATTCCTCCAAGAATTCCTCCACAGATATCTCCAGGAATTCCTCCTGAAATTCTTCCAGGAATTCCTCCAAGGATTCCTTCAAGAATTCTCCCAGGGATTTCTCCAGGAATTGCTCCAGAGATTCCTTCAGGAATTTCTATAGGCATTCCTCTAGGGATTTTTACAGAAATTTCTCCAGAAAATTCCTCCAGGAATTCCTCTAAGGATTCCTCCAAGAATTTCTCAGAAAATTCTTCTAGGAAATCGTCCAAGGATTCCTCCAAGAATTCTTACAAGGATTCCTCCAAGAATACCTCCAAAGATTCGTCCAAGAATTCCTCCATGGAATCCTCCAGCGATACCTCTAGAAAACCCTCTAGAGATATCTCCAGGAATTCCTCCTGAAACTCCTCCAGGAATTCCTTCAGAAATTCCTCCAGATTCCTTCAGGAATTTCTGCAGGAATTCCTCTAGGGATTTCTACAGAAACTTCTCCAGAAAATTCCTCCAGGAATTCCTCCTCCTCTTCGGATTCCATCCGAATCTCTTCTGGGAATTCTTTTCGAAGTTGAACCGAGGAATTCCTACAGTAACACCCGGGGAACTCCTGGAGGAATTGTTGCAGAAATTCCAAGATTATCGGAGAATTATCCAGAGATTCTTCTAAAAATTCGTCTATTGCTTTCTGAAACAATTCCTGATGAAATTCTTTAGGGATTCCTTGAGGATTTTTTCAGAAATTCCTCCAGGAATGCCTCCAGGGATTCTTCAAGAAAATCCTCCAAGAATATCGAACAGGATGTCCTTCAGGGATTCTTAAAAGAATTCTTCCAGGAATTCCTTTAGAAATATCAACCAGGAGGTCCTCCAGGGGTTCCTTAAAGGACTCCTCCATAAATTCCTACAGCGGTTTCTTCCGGAATTCCTCCAGGGATTTTTTCAAGATTGCTTACACGGATTCCTCCAGAAAGTCCTCCAGAGATTTCTCTTGGAATTTCTCCAGGGGTTCTTTCAGGAATTCCTCCAGGAATTGCTCCAGGGTTTCCTCCATAAAATACTACTACGATTCTTCCAAGATTTGTCCAGGTATTCCTCCAGGGATTCTTCAAGGAATTCCTCCAGGGATTCTTCAAGGAATTCCTCCAGGGATTCCTCCGGAAATTCCTCCAGGAATTCCTCCACCTATTCCTCCAAGAATTCCTCCAGGGATTCCTTCATGAATTTTTCCAAGGATTGCTCCTAGAATTTCTCTAAGATTTCTCCATGAATTCCTCCAGATTTTTCTTCTGTAAATCCTCCAGATATTACTCCAGAAACTCCTCCAGGGATTCCTTCAGGAATTCCTCCAGACATTCTTTCAGGTATTCCTCCAGAGATTCCTTCAGAAATATCAACCAGAAAGTCCGCCAGAGATACCTGCAGAAATTCTTCCAGGGGTTCCTTAAGGGATTCCTCCAGGAATTCCTCCAGGAATTTCTCTAGGGATTCTTTCAGCAATTCTTCCATGAATCCCTCCAGGGTTTCCTCCATAAATTCCTGCAGTGATTCCTCCAGGAATTTTCCAGGGATTCTTCAAGGAATTCTTCCAGGGATTCCTCCAGAAATTCCTCCAAGGAATTTCTCCAGGAATGCCTCCAAGAATATCAAACAGGATGTCCTTCAGGAATTCTTAAAAGAATTCTCCCAGGGATTCCTCCAGGGACTTCTTTAGAAATATCAACCAGGAAGTTCTTCAGGGATACCCCCATGAATTCCTACAGGGGTTCCTTAAGGGACTCCTCCTTAAATTCCTACAGCGAATTCTCCAGGAATTCCTCCAGGGATTCTTCAAGGAATTCCTCCAGGGATTCCTCCAGCAATTTCTCCAGGGATTCTTGCAGGAATTCCTCCAAGAGTTCCTTAAGGGTCTCCTCCAGAAATTCCTCCAGCGATTTTCCCAAAAAATCCCCCAATTATTCCTCCAAAGGTTCCTCCAATATTTCGTCCAGGATTCGTCCAGGAATTCCTCTAGGGGTTTTTCCAGGAATTCCTCCTGGGATTCCTGCAGAAATTTCTCCAGGGATTCTTTCATGAATTTCTCCAGGGTTTCCTCCATAAATTCCTACAGATATCCCTTCAGGAATTTCTCCAGGAATTCCTGCAGGAATTTCTCCCGCGATTTCTCCAAAAATTCCCCCAATAGTTCCTCAAAAGATTCCTCCAAAATTTCTTCAAAGATTCCTCCAGATATTCTTCCAGTAGTTCCTCTAGGGGTTCTTCCAGGAATTCCTTCAGGGATTTCTCCAAGAATTCCTTCATAATGTCCTGCCTCGGTTTCTCGAGGAATTTCTCCAGGGATTATTACAGGAATTCTTCAAGGGATTCCTTTTGCAAGTCCTCCAGGGATTCCTCTTGGAATTTCTCCAGGGATTCCTTCAGGAATTCCTCCAGGGTTTCCTCCGTAAATTCCTACAGATATCCCTCCAGAAATTTCTCCAGATATTCCTACAACGATTTCTCCAAAAATTCCCCCAATTATTCCTCCAAAGAGTCCTCCAAGCTTTCTTCAAGGATTCCTCCAGATATTCCTCCAGGAATTCTACAAGTAATTCCTGCAGGGATTCCTCCAGGGATTCTTTCAGCAATTCTTCCATGAATTCCTTCAGGGTTTCCTCCATAAATCCCTGCAGTGATTTCTCCAGAAAATTTTCCAGGGATTCTTCAAGGAATTCTTCCGGGGATTCCTCCAGAAATTCCTCCAAGAACTCTTCCAAGATATCTCCAGAAATTCCTTCTGGAATTGCTCCATGAATTCCTCTAGATATTTCTCCAGGAATTTCTCCAGAAACCCCTCCAGAAATTCCTCAGGGACTTCAATAGGAATTCCTCCTGGTATTGCTATAGGAATTACACCAGGAATTTTTATAGGAACTTCTCCAGGAAGCCATCCAAGAAATCTTTCAGTAATTTATCCAGAGATTTCTCCAGGGATTCTTCCAGCAATTCTTCTTGGACTTCTACAGGTTTCTCTGAGAACGTCCATTTCTTTCTCAAGGAATTCCTCCAAGAATTGCTGCTGGAATTCCTCCAGGAATTTCACCAGAGATTTCTTCAGGGATTCCTGCAAAACTTCTAATAAAATTCCTAGAGAAATTCCAATAGAGAATCCTAAAGAAATTTATATAGGAATCCCTGAGGAATTGCTGGAGGAATCCCTGGGGATATCTTGAAGGAATGCCTGAGGAACTCCTGGAGGAATCCATGAGGAATTTCTATAGAAGTTCCTGGAGGTACATCTATAGGAATTCCTATAAACATTTCTAGATGAATTCCTATAAAAACTCCTGTCGGAATCCCTGAAGAACTCCTGGACGAATCTCTACAAGGTGTTTGGAGGAATCACTGAGGAATTTTTATAGACATTTTGCGAGGAATTCCTATAGAAATCCCTGACGAACTCCTGGACGAATCCCTAAAGAGTTTCTGGAGAAATCACTGAGGAATCCCTGGAGGAATCCCTGAGGAATTCCTGATTAATTCCTGGAGCAATCCCTGAGGAATTCCTGGAGGAATCCCTGAGGAATTCCTGAGGAATCTCTGAGAAATTCCTGGAGGAATCTCTGAGAAATTCCTGGAGGAATCTCTGAGAAATTGCTGAAGGAATCTCTGAGAAATTCCTGGAGGAATCTCTGAGAAATTCCTGGAGGAATCTCTGAGAAATTTCTGGAGGAATCTCTGAGAAATTCCTGGAGGAATCTCTGAGAAATTCCACGAGGATTTCCTGAGAAATTCCTGGAGGAATTCCTAAGAAATTCCTGAGAAATTCCTGGAGGAATTCCTGGAGGAATTCCTGAGAAATTCCTGAGAAATTCCAGGAGGAATTCCTGAGAAATTCCTGGAGGAATTCCTGAGAAATTCCTGGAGGAATTCCTGAGAAATTCCTGGAGGAATTCCTGAGAAATTCCTGGAGGAATTCCTGAGAAATTCCTGGAGGAATTCCTGAGAAATTCCTGGAGAAATTCCTGAGAAATTCCTGGAGAAATTCCTGGAGGAATTCCTGAGAAATTCCTGGAGGAATTCCTGAGAAATTCGTGGAGGAATTCCTGAGAAATTTCTGGAGGAATTCCTGAGAAATTCCTGGAGGAATTTCTGAGAAATTTCTGGAGGAATTCCTGAGAAACTTCTGGAGGAATTCCTGGAGAAATCCCTGAGGAGTTTTTGGAGGAATCCCTGAGGAATTCCTGGAGGAATTTATGAGAAAATCCTGGAGGAATTCCTGAGAAATTCCTGGAAGAATTCCTGAGAAATTCCTGGAAGAATTCCTGGAGGAATTAATGAGAAATTCCTGGAGGAATTCCTGAGAAATTCCTGGAGGAATTTATGAGAAATTGCTGGAGGAATTTCTGAGAAATTCCTGGAGGAATTTCTGAGAAATTCCTGGAGGAAATTCTGAGAAATTCCTGGAGGAAATTCTGAGAAATTCCTGGAGGAAATTCTGAGAAATTCCTGGAGGAAATTCTGAGAAATTCCTGGAGGAATTTCTGAGAAATTCCTCCAGGAATTTCTGAGAAATTCTTGCAGGAATTTCTGAGAAATTCCTGGAGGAATTTATGAGAAACTCCTGGAGGAATTCCTGAGAAACTTCTGGAGGAATTCCTGAGGAATTTCTGGAGGAATCCCTGAGGAATTCCTGGAGGAATCCCCGAGGAATTCCTGGAGGAAACCCTGGGGAATTCCTGGAGGAAACCCTGAGGAATTCCTGGAGGAATCCCTGAGGAATTCCTTGAGGAATCCTTGAGGAATTCCTGGAGGAATTCCTGAGGACTTCCTGGAGGAATTCCTGGAGGAATTCCTGAGGAATTCCTGGAGGAATTCCTGAGGAATTCCTTGAGGAATTCCTGGAGGAATTCCTGAGGAATTCCTGAAGGAATCCCTGAGGAATTCCTGGAGGAATATCTGAGGAATTCCTGGAGGAAGCCGTGAGGAGTTCCTGGAGGAATACCTGAGAAATTCCTGGAGGAATCCCTGAGGAATTCCTGGAGGAATCCCTGAGGAATTTCTGGAAGAATCCTTGAGAAATTTCTGGAGGAATTTCTGGAGGAATTCCTGAGAAATTCCTGGAGGAATTCCTGGAGGAATTTCTGAGGAATTCCTGGCGGAATTCCTGGAGGAATCCCTGAGGAATTCCTGAAGGAATCCCTGGGGAGTTCCTGGAGGAATATCTAAGAAATTCCTGGAGGAATCCCTGAGGAATTCCTAGAGGAATATCTGAGAAATTCCTGGAGGAATTCCTGGAGGATTCCCTGAGGAATTTCTGGAGGAATCCCTGAGGAATTTTTGGAGGAATCCCTGAGGAATTCTTGGAGGAATCCCTGAGGAATTCCTGGAGCAATCCCTGAGGAATTCCTGAATGAATCCCTGAGGAATTCTTGAAGGAATCTCTGAGGAATTCCTGAAGGAATCCCTGTGGAATTCTTGGAGGAATCTCTGAGGAATTCCTGAAGGAATCCCTGTGGAATTCCTGGAGAAATCCCTGAGGAATTTTTGGAGGAGTCCCTGAGGAATTCCAGGAGGATTTCCTGGGAAATTCCTGAGGATTTCCTGAGAAATTCCTGAGAAATTCCTGGAGGAATTTCTGAGAAATTCCTGGAGGAATTCCTGAGAAATTCTTGGAGGAATTTCTGAGAAATTGCTGGAGGGATTCCTGAGAAACTTCTGGAGGAATTCCTGAGAAATTCCTGGAGGAATCAATGAGGAATTTTCGGAGGAGTCCCTGAGGAATTCCTGGATGAAACCCTGAGGAATTCCCGGAGGAATCATTGAGGAATTCCTGGAGGAATTTCTGGAGGAATCCTTGAGGAATTTCTGGAGGAATCCCTGAGGAATTTCTGGAGGAATTCCTGGAGGAATCCCTGAGGAATTCCTGGAGAAATTCCTGGAGAAATTTCCCTAGGATTTCGTGAAAGCATTTTCTCCTAGAGGAATTTGAGTTGGAATTACTATATGAAGTGCTGGAAACTCTCAGAAAATTTCTCCAAGTACCTCCTGGAAGAACTCTCAGGGAATCTCGTTGAAATCTATTCGAGAAACTCTTGGAAGAATTCCCGGAGGAACTTCTGGAAAAAAAAAATCCTGGAAATACAAGTAATTTCCGAAAGTACTTCTGGAGGAATTCTCGGATGAGCTCCTAGAGGAAATACCAGAGGAATTTCTGGAGGAACTTCCAAAGAATTTTCTCGGCGAATGTTTTGTATGAATTTTCGAAGTAACTCTTGAACTAATTGCCGGAGGAACTTTCGGATTCTCCTAGTAATTCCTGGAGAAATTCTTTGAGAAATTCCTAGAAGAACTGCTGTGAAAAATCTCGCGGGAATTTGCAGAAGAATTCCCAGATGAACTCCCGGAGGAAATCTCACAGAAACTTTCGGAAGAACTCTGGGAGGAACTCTCGAAGGAATACCTGCAGAAACTCCTGACAGAAATTTTGGAAGCAACTCTCGAAGAAAATTCCGAGGAACTCTAGGATCAATTTCCGGAAGAACTCCCTAAACATTTCCCAGAGCAACTCGTGGAGCAATTTCCGGAGGAACTCCTACAAGAATTCGCGGAGGAACCCTCACATGAATTCCCGGAGGAATCTCTTTATAAATTACCGGAGGAACTACTACTTGAATTCCCGTAAAGTATGCTAGAGGATAATAAAAATATCTCCCTCGAATAACCATGTTTTACCCTATGTCATCTGCGGAACCAAACGGTCATTTTCGATGAGAGCGTTTCCAACACAATGTTTCTAGACTATCCTACTACACTTGATTAGCGCACTTTATTCATATGCCGTACATTGTCTTCCAGTTTCAGCACGGTTATCCATTGGCCTCCCCAAACAACTTCTTTGCGGACTAATCCAAAGCTGTGCCTAATCGTCATCCGCTTCCGCCGTCACGGCCAGAGTAAAAACACACCTGCAAAGCTCTTCCCATTCCGGTTCCAGCTTGTTTCCTCTCGAAAGCTTCTGATGGTCATCTGATGTTGCGATCGCCCAGCTCTTGATCCAACGGTACCGTTCTGTTCTAGAACTAGATGAAGAATTGAACGGCATGAATAAACATATTTGCTGCGGAAAATAGCTATCATAAAAACATCCATACCTGATAAGAAACGAAGTAGTTGATAATTCATTCCGGGCAATCTTCCGCTGATGATATTGATTGGATTTTCCCCGGTCCGGGGCAGGAATACAGCAACAAATACAAACCGATATCACGCGCGATCCGAAATTAAACGATAAACTGCAACGAAAGTTGTCGCGAATATGCAGCGAAACCAAAACAAACAACAGCTGTCAAACAATTTGGAACGGACTGGATCGCGTTCCAAATCTTGTGCAAAATGAAACAGAGAGTATGTCAGTTTTATTTTATTTAGACCGGAACTGTTCGAAACTGGAATTTAGAACGCACCGGTGGAGATCTAAAATTTCGATTTGGTCTATCCAAATGTCAAAATTTGGAATAGAACGCGACCGCTGAAAACGACCTAAGTGGTCCCCCACGGGGCCTAAAGTTCTCAAAAATTGTATGGGGTCAAAAAAATCATGAAATAGAGCGCTCGCTGACTTGGATCGCAGTCGGCCTATCAAAATCAGCGATTCGCTTACCATTGACAGTGACACAGTGCAACTCTGCTTCTAACTTCAGCTAGGTTGTGGAGGTACATCCCGAGCGTCTGTTCTGTTCCATCAGAACTGGACTGACTGTGATGATGTGCGGATATCACTGATAGGCCATCTTTAAATTCGTTTAAAAATCCAAATGAAGATTTACCAAGATGACATTTTGATATGTGGTACAAAATAACAAGTTTTGCATGTTGGCCACAAAAAAGTTTGAGTTTTGGCGAAAACCACTAAAATATCACATCAGTTGCAATGATTGTGATCTAGAGTGCGGGTCAATATCAGGTCGTTGTCTGTCATTGTCATTTTGATATTGAACGGCCTGACGATGGTGCAATATCAGTAGTCACCTGACAAGACTGATATTGCGCAACTCTGGTCAGAAGGGCTTCAGCCCAGGATGCACTACCAGCTAGCCTTAGCAACCTTTAGCTGGCTGTCTTTGTCATCGCTTGATCCGTGGAAGCATGAGATAGGAACTTGTGAGGACCAGAGCTATGTTGGACGCTCCTTTTCGTCTCACCATTTTGCAACCCACTAGGTACAGGGTGTAGATAAAAAGGAGCCAAACTTTTCATGTCCTCGAAATTAAACGGCCTTTACGATTTTTGGAAACTTTTGTTACATTTTTCGAAAGTTCATGGCTGTCCCGAGAAGATTAGATGTAACTCGGGATCTGTCTGTGGTATGTAAAACTGCGTAAGGATTTTGGGTGAACTGTAGAGTTCATTTGCATCTTGCCGAGAGTAAATGTATTGGACTCCCGTCTTTGCTGTTCAACATACCTTCTAGGTGGTGAAAGAATTCATCTCCCAGATTCTTGTTAAACATACAAAACGTTTACAAGACCTGTAACTTCCATCGGCCTTGACACTTGGATCATGCTCCAGGAGGACCTTTAAGCACTTGGAGTATTCGAACAATGTGTGATAAGGACGATTCTTGGCAGTGCGGAAGCAAAGTGTGGCGGCGAAGTAGCAAAAGCCGGAAGATTATGGCTGCGCATGCTGTACAGTAGCCCTACAAAGTTGATGATTAGGCGTTTGTTGTGCTAGATTGCAGTTGAAGATGTATGATGAAACGTGGTACGATTTTCATAATATCCGTTTAATTTTGTTCCGTGGATGATATGTGCCCCAGCATATTCTTAAATTTAAATTCTTTTAAACCAAAAAATGTGGAAAATTTCCATACATTAAAATACACAATAAACTCCTTCGTTGGATACGATAACATTCCATTCCGGTGTATCGTACCGCACCGACTAGTGTTTTATTCTAGGTCAGCTGGAAGTTGATTTAGAATATTAAATTTCACCGAAATTATATCCGCCAACCTCTTCGTCGGAGAGGGCGCCATCAGGCAGCAATCGGCCAAGATTCCAGCATATGGAACTGAAAACGTGGGAGAATCTGACATTGATTGGCGAGGGTTTGTGAGTTTAAATTGAATTTGCCGTGAAACAAAGCGCCGCGCTGCCAGAGAAGAAGTGATAGCCGCATTCCGTCTCGCTACATACATATATTCGTGTGAGCCTCCGAGCTTTTAGTGTGGTGTGCATTACGCTGATGCTCTAAAATGGGTAGAACCGGCACTCATCAGATATGAGGTTTCGTAAAACACAAAAAAGTAAAAAAAAAACATGTTTGCGTGATATCCTTCTCCGAACTTAGATTTTCAGAGCATATGCTAACGGACGTGCAACTGAGGGTTTTTCTAAAAAATTTCAAAACATGCTAGGAATGTGTAACGTGGCACGGCAGCATTGTTGAAAACTCAACCTTGAAAATTGATTCTGCATTATAGCTGTTTCGTCCATTTGTCTGTGGCATGAATGTGGAATGATGCAATCAGTTCGCTTTCAGATTCTAAGTTTTCACAATTTTTGACCGTACGGTGAAAACTGCTGTGATTCAGTGAGGAAGGTGGGCGATTCATTCCGTTACGTTAGTAGAATACCTTTAGGAAATCTGGTCACTACTCATCGAAGCTTGCTGCTTCATTTACGTTCAAGGTATGAGTTGATGTGATAAGTGTAAGGCTTCACCTAGCTTTCTAGTTTTGAGATAATCTAACAGCTGGTGTGGCTTCGTGGTTGTGCGGCTAAGGTCACCAAGCCTTTAGTCGCATCGTGCTAAGGAGCGCGGGTTCGATTCCCGCCGCAGCTGTCAGGAAAAGTTTTCGGCTGTGCCACTGGGCGTTGCATGCTAGTCCGTTGTCTAGTGTCGTGCTTCCTTCAAAGAGCAAAATAGCTCACTGGAAGCATTGAACGTGTCCGTGTCTTTAAAAAAAAAAAAAATGATATATCAATTTTTATTTTTTTTAAATTTTATACTTGTTCAGAATAGCAAGCTTCAAATTAGAAGATGCAGTTGTTTTGTTTTTTTTTATTATGAGATTTGTGCGGTTAACATCATGGTTGTATTTTCTTTTTTGTAGATACCATTTTCAATCAAAATTTTGAAAATGGGATTGCATAGAAGAAAAATATTTTGCATCAGGAAAAACAAATCAGGAGATGCCTGATTCTTCCTCTAACATTCCTTACATGTATGTATATGAAAACCGATTATAAAAATATTGTTTCGTTATTTAATAAATCAAAAACCAGAAAATGAGGAAATGCTTGCAGTTTCGTCTTGCTTCAGCCGCAAATATCGATAACTAATTATGTATTGGTATAGGGTATCAGGATGCTTCGTTGGCATAGTCCCCTCGTTCGGCCTATCTTAACGTATACTAAAACTCAAACAAATAAGCATAACTGGAAATCGAAAAAGCTATGCGCCAAACAACTGTAACATATCGTTTGAAGGTGCTAAATTTGAGCATTAAATTGAATGAAAATGTCACTTTTTTTAGCTTTTGTAGACGCCATGATTCTTCGGCTTAGTGGGTAGTCTATACACATGATCATAAATGGCATGATTCTGGAACATTTCGAATTAACTTTTCGATAACTGAACATTTGATGCGACGGTCGAAGACGTTATTTTGAAGTTATATAGGGTAAAAGGGTATAATACGCCCCACCGGGGCAAAACGCCCCCCTACATTTTCTAGCGATTCAAGCGCTTTCTGCATGCGAGATCGATTGGAAATCTCAAATATTGATGATTAATTATCATCAAGCTGGTCCGTTAGTTGATTGGTATAGAAAAGCAATAAAAATATCAAAAAGTCTGAAATCGAGGCTTTTGGCGTAATATTTTACCTCTTGCAAGCTGGCTTCATTGTAAACGAAGCTAATTCTGTTCGCTTATGTTATTTTGCAACTTTTATGCAGTTAAACACTTCTTAAAAGGCCCTCCTAGGATAAGCATGTGGTAGAATTATCCCCTGGTACAGTTTTATCACGGGGCTGGACGTTTTTCTTTTGATGGGGCGTATTGCCTCGTTTGTTTTAATAAGGTAAATTTTGGAACGATTTCGGAAAACGTTTCAAAGCTTCCATAGCCGCCCCTCCAGAGGTAAAGTTCTCATGCAACACTTCATTGACTTTAGAAACACCGATTTGCAGTGGACAATAGATGGAATAAGGCGCCAATTTTAGATATATTGCCATTTCTGCTTAGGAGGGGGGGCATATTATACCTGTTTACCCTATGTGTCCGAGGCTCACCGCGAACTAGTGGATCCTAGTAAGCCCCAGAGGTTTTGTGAAGATGTTGGCAACCATCGCGACTAGATGAACATTACAAAATTATAACAGGCTGTGTTATTTTGTTACAATAAATTTTTATAACAAACGCTGTTATAAAACATCTACGTTAGTAGTTAAAATAACAAAAATCTATCAAAATGCCCACTGAAAAGAACAGACATGTAATAACTTTTGTTATGATCATAACAAAAATATAGCAAAACTTGTCTCCAGAAATATGTTAGAATTTAACAAAATTATAATATAATTATAATAATACGAATCGAAACCAACGGCAACGACCCCAGCCAACAAAAAGGATTTGCGATTGGAAACTCGGTACGTGGAACTGCCGATCTCTCAACTTCATTGGGAGCACCCGCATACTCACCGATCTTCTGAAGGACCGCGGGTTCGGCATCGTAGCGCTGCATAAGGTGTGTTGGACAAGATCCATGGTGCGAACGTTTAGAGGTAATCATACCATCTACTAGAGTTGCGGCAACACACGCGAGCTGGGAACAGCTTTCATCGTGATCGGTTGGTGGCCGATCGACAAAAGAATATGCAGGTTGAGGATCAAGGGCCGATTCTTCAACTTCAGCATAATAAACGTGCACAGCCCACACTCCGGAAGCACTGATGAAGACAAGAACGCATCTTACGCGCAGCTCGAACGCGAGTACGATCGCTGCCCAAGCCACGACGTCAAGATCATCATAGGAGATTTAAACGCTCAGGTAGACCAGAAGGAGCAATTCAAACCGACGATTGGTAAGTTCAGCGCCCACCAGCAGACGAACGAAAACGGCCTACGACTCATTGATTTCCCCGCCTCCAAAAATATGGCCATGCGTAGCACCTTTTTCCAACAGAGCATCCCTTATCGTTACACCTGGAGATCACCACAGCAGACGGAATCTCACTACGTTCTGATTGACGGATGGCACTTCTCCGACATTATCGACGTCAGGACCTATCGTGGCACCAACATCGACTCCGACCACTATCTGTTGATGGTCAATCTGCGCCCAAAACTCTCCGGCATCAACATCGGCACCGGCGACCGCCACGGTTCAACCTAGAGCGACTGAAATAACCGGATGTCGCCTCAGCATACGCGCAGAATCTCGAGGCCGCGTTGTCAGACGAGGGCGAGCTCGATGAGGCCCCTCTAGAGGACTGCTGGAGTACAGTGAAAGCCGCCATCAACGACGCAGCCAAGAGCACTATCGGGTACGTAGAACGGAATCGTCGGAACGAATGGTTCGACGAAGAGTGCAGAACGGTTTTGGAGGAGAAGAACGCAGCACGGGCGGTAATACTGCAGCAAGGGACCCGACAGAACGTGGAACGTTACAAACAAAAGCGGAAACAGCAGACCCGCCTTTTTCGGGAGAAAAAGCGCCGCCTGGAAGAAGCGGAGTGTGAAGAAATGGAACTGCTGTGCCGTTCCCAAGAAACACGGAAGTTCTATCAGAAGCTCAACGCATCCCGCAGGCTTAGCTCAACGCTCAACGCAGGCTTCGTGCCGCGATCTGAAAAATGCAGGGATAAAGATGGAGGCCTCTTGACGGACGGACGTGAGGTGATCGAAAGGTGGAGGCAGCACTTCGATCAGCACCTGAATGGCGTGGAGAACGTAGGCACGGGAGACCACGGCAATGGAGGAAACGACGACGCCAGTGCAGCGGAGGACGAAAATGAAGCAAATCACACGTTGAGGGAAGTTAAGAATGCCATTCACCAACTCAAAACCAACAAAGCAGCTGGTAAGCACTGGTGAGAACACTACATTGGATCATTACCAAGATTTGGGAGGAGGAAGTATTACCGGAGGATTGGATAGAAGGTATCGTGTGTCCCATCTACAAAAAGGGCGTGTTGGCAACCCGGACCAGCGCGTTCGGTACCTGCGGTTCAGTACCGCCCGCCCGCTACTATAATTGTCGGTGACAACGATAGGGGGCTACGATAGGGAGAAACGTCACTCTTAATTGTCATTAAAAGCAAACACGAAAAGTGCTAAATCACGGACAGCTAGTTGATTTGTTCCAAATAAATTTCTTAAATTCCTAAATTTGTTACTATCTACTTTGGGTGAATTAATTTGTAAGTATTCTAAATTATGATCTAAATTGTTTCCTAAATAAATTTGTTATTCTAACACCTTAAAACTATAGCACAAACAAATATTGGAATACACTATTGATACACAAAGAACGGATGAATTGTACATGCAGGACTATCAAATGTAAGTAACCTAATATTGTAAAACACATACAAAAATTAACAAAATAAAACGATTTCAGCTTAAAGCTAACCCAGAAAAATAAGTACGGGTTTGACTAAAAGAGGTCCGAAAACTTCGTCCGCTCCGGGTATCAACAAACTTTAAGATTTGATATCTTATCGTAATAACCTCGATAAACAGGTAAGATGCAATCAGAGCCGCCAGTTGACGCTCAGTGCATTGCCTGTAACCGGCCAAACACCGCAGAGCCGAAGATGGTACAGTGTGACGGCTGCAGCCGATGGTACCATTTCACCTGCGCTGGTGTTGGTGATAGTATAGAAGGGGAAGATCGGAGTTACCAATGTGCACTATGTCGGCCCCCTTCCCGGTCAGCCTCATCGGTAAGAACGACGTCGACGACGGCTAGCACACGAGAGGCTCGGCTTCGGCTAGAAATGCAACGCTTGGAGGAGGAAAAGAAATTACGAGAGAAGGCAAATGCAGATCGGTTACGTTTGGAAGAGGAGTTCCTCGATCGAAGGTTCAAGCTGCTTCAAGCGCAGCTGGAAGACGAAGGCCGGAGTTCAAGAGCAAGTGGGGTGAGCGGTAACAAGTCCACCGCAGCTTCCGCCAATGTTCAGCGTTGGATCGACAACCATCAAGTGAGTGTGGCTGCCAATACTGGGAACGTAGTTCCCACTGGAGCCACGTCGCAGATCGGTGGTATTATCGCGCCAGCAGAACCAGGGGTAGCAGTCACTACGCAATGCAGCTCAAGAACAGTTCCAGTGACAACGGTCTCCAGCCGGGAAGTAGAATCGAATCGTGAAGTGGTGCAAGCAGCTGTGGGTTCGGAACCATTCGATAACATCATATCACCGAACACCGTGGCACCTGCCATCCCGGGGGGATTCTCGAGGCCATTCGATAACGTCATCTCGCCGATAACAACTGTTCATCCAGCAGGATTCAACAGCGTACCGAGTTCGGTAGCACCACAATCGTTTCAATCGACGCCCCTGGTGAGGAATATTTCTGCGAGTATGCCAGGTTCGAAGACGACATTGCCGTTGCACGTGAATCCATCGGTTCCATCTGCCATCAGCCAGCCAGTGGTGGTCTCGGCATCCGTAGGCCATTTGGAGCCACTTCCGATTCCGGCGTCGAATCCATATATGGGTAATGGACCAAACACGGTAAGGTACATCGCGGAGGATCCTAGCGCTGGTCAGTACAATCCAATTGCAATACCTAGTTCAACTATGGTGAGTACTGCCAATTTAGACTTGTACGGGAGAAGAATTGTTGAACCAACCAATCGAAGATATACTCAACCACCATTTTCACAACCGATGCAACAGTTAGGGCTAGGGCCAGTAACAAGGGCACCGCATCCGTATTCGGGTGGTGGTTCAGTGAGCAACAATCCTCAAAATTTCCCAAATCCCCAAATGTATTCAGTCTCCCGAAGTTTGGCCCCCGCACCGTCTCAAGTACACATACCTCCAAACATTCCACAGTGGGGGGTTTCTTCTCAACCACAATATTTGGGTCCCCCATTAGTGAGTGTATCAAGTTACCAAAACCCTATATCGGCTGTGCCAAATCCGGATATGTATGGTGGAATGCAGTCATCGGTCGGTCCAAACGCTCAGCAGTTGGCAGCCCGCCATGTTGTCCCCAAGGATCTTCCTTTCTTCGGTGGGAATCCGACAGAATGGCCGGTTTTCTGGAGCAGCTATGAGACGTCAACGCAGCTTTGTGCCTACAACGACTCGGAGAACTTGATGAGACTCCAGCGCTGCTTGAAAGGAGAAGCGGGGAAAGCAGTATGTAGTTTGCTTCTACACCCATCAAATGTGCCGGACATCATCAAGACGTTGAAGGTTCTCTATGGTCGACCGGAAGCGATAATCAGCAACCTGCTGGCGGAAGTCCGAGCAGCGCCAACACCGCGACCGGAGAAATTAGGAAGTATCATCACCTTCGGATTAGCAGTTCGGAATCTTTGCGCTCACCTAATCGCTACTAATCAGCAGGTGCATCTAGCAAATCCGATCCTGATGGAAGAGCTGGTGGAAAAACTGCCGGCCAACATTAAGCTCGACTGGGCGTTACACAAGCAGCGAGTGTTAGATGTGGATCTGAAAACCTTTTCAGATTACATGGACGTTATCGTTACGGCAGCTAGTAGCGTCACACCAGTAATCGACAAAAACGAGAAGTCGAAGGGGAAAGCCGTGGTGAACTCTCATCTCTCTGAGGTACATGCGGTTAAAGTTCGAGATCAGAAGCTGCCCATGAAGATTGAAGCTCCAAACCAACCGGGAAGTCAACGTCCTTGCATGGTGTGCAAAACAGCCGGACACAAGCCGAAGGATTGTAGTGCGTTCAAGTCGAAGGCTTTGGAGGATAAGTGGAAGGTAGCACAGGAAGAGCACCTGTGTAGGCGGTGTCTGTATCCGCATGGAAAATGGCCGTGCAAGGCGGCCGTCTGCGGAGTCGGAGGATGTGAACAAAAGCACCATAGGTTGTTACACCCGGGAGATCCAAGAGCCGACAATACTACAACTTCGGCTCCGGTTTCTGGGGTGATTTCCGTGCACCAACATCATCACCGTGTACTCTTCCGTATAATCCCTGTTGTGCTTCATGCAAACGGTCGCTCGGTCGGAACCTTCGCATTCTTGGATAGTGGATCTGATGCGACGTTGGTGGACAGATCGCTGGCCGAGCAGCTGGGCGTGCAAGGTCCGACATCACCATTGTGCATGCAGTGGACCAACGGTGTCAAGCGTGTAGAAGAAGACTCCCAGCAAATCCAAATGAATATTTCGGGTTCGGTATCCGGAAAGCAGTTTTCGTTGCGGAAAGTCCAAACCGTTGGAGGACTGGAACTTCCACAACAATCCGTCGACTTTAAAGAACTGAGGGCCAGGTATCCATATTTGAACGGACTACCCGTTGAAAGCTTCAGGGATGCAAAACCAGGAATCCTAATCGGTCTGGATCATACAAGGCTGAAGACCACTCTAAAGCTGCGTGAAGGTCGAGAGCACGAGCCAGTAGCGGCGAAAACCAGACTCGGCTGGGTGATATACGGGCGTTCCGGAGATGCAGCAAATACTTCATCGCAGCACGTTCTTCACATTGGTACTCGAAAAAGAGATGACGATCTGCACGAGCTAGTAAAGAGCTTTTTCTCCATGGAAAGTGTGGGAGTTTCCATTGACCAAGTTAAGGAGTCAGCCGAAGATCAACGAGCGAGAGATATCCTCCAGTCAACCACAAGAAGGACTGAAAATGGGAGATTCGAGACTGGTCTTCTGTGGAAGTTCGACGACGTAGAGTTTCCGAACAGCAAACCTATGGCTGAGCGGAGGCTGAAGTGCCTGGAAAATCGCTTGCTCAAATCACCTCATCTGTATACCAATGTTCGCCAGCAAATAGCCGATTATGTATCCAAAGGATACGCGCACAAGGCGACTGGACAAGAAATAGCCGAGATGAATCCGAAGCGTACCTGGTTTCTTCCGTTGGGTATTGTCGTGAATCCGAAGAAGCCGGACAAGGTGAGAGTTGTGTGGGACGCAGCTGCATCCGTCCAGGGAGTGTCTTTGAACTCTGTCCTTCTAAAAGGGCCAGATCTGATGACGTCGCTGCAGACAGTTTTAAGCCGCTATCGCCAAAGGGAAATCGCTATAAGTGGCGATATAATGGAAATGTTCCACCAGGTGCTCATTTCCCGACAAGACCGTTCAGCCCAGTGGTTCCTGTGGAGGGATTACCCGTCCGAGTCGATTCAGGTGTACGTGATGGATGTTGCCATATTCGGGGCAACTTGTTCCCCGAGTTCGACACAATACGTGAAGAATTTGAATGCAGGGGAATATTCCGCCGAGTTCCCGAGAGCGTCCGAAGCCATTCAAGATAATCATTATGTCGACGACTACCTGGACAGCGTCGACACGATCCAGGAGGCGGTTCAGTTGGCGCTGGAGGTTAAAGCGGTGCACGAAAAGGCGGGATTCCTGATTCGGCATTGGATGTCGAACTCGCCGGAGGTGCTACAGAGAATTGGAGAGCAAAACACGAAGGCGGTAAAAAGTTTCACCATGGATAAAGGCAGCAATGTAGAACGCGTTTTGGGAATGGTTTGGCGGCCGCAGGAGGACATCTTCGTATTCTCTTTGACGCTGCGCGAGGACTTACGACACCTAATCGATGGACTAATAGTCCCTACAAAACGCCAACTGTTGAGCCTTGTTATGAGTGTGTTCGATCCGTTGGGATTGGTCGCACCGTTCGTGGTACACGGAAAAACGATCGTCCAGGATGTGTGGAGGTCAGGTATAGGCTGGGA
This sequence comes from Aedes albopictus, assembly GCF_035046485.1. Classification (NCBI taxonomy): domain Eukaryota; kingdom Metazoa; phylum Arthropoda; class Insecta; order Diptera; family Culicidae; genus Aedes; species Aedes albopictus. Next base: position 236,894,680 of record NC_085137.1, read on the forward strand.
TGAGCAACTGCCGGCCGACATAGTTCCCAAATGGGAACAGTACATTTCGCTACTCGAGAAGCTGGATAGCGTGCGAATACCTAGATGTTACTTTCCGGGATACAGTCTGGGAGCATACGAATCGATGCAACTACATGTATTTGTAGACGCAAGCAGTGCGGCTTATGCTGCCGTAGCCTATTTCCGGATCGTGGATGATGGAGTAGTACGTTGCAGTCTCGTCTCTGCCAAAACCAAGGTTGCTCCGATGAAGCTGCTGTCAATTCCCAGGTTAGAACTCCAAGCGGCAGTGATAGGAACACGGCTTATGAAGTCCATCTTGTCAAGTCATACGTTGCAGATAACGCGCAAGGTCATTTGGAGCGACTCATCAACGGTTCTAAATTGGATCCGATCTGACCCTCGAAAATATCGTCAGTACGTGGCGTTCCGCATAACTGAGATCCTGGATGAAACAGAGGTTGCAGATTGGAGAAAAGTGCCGTCAAGGATGAATGTGGCCGACGAAGCAACTAAATGGGGGAACGGTCCTTGTTTCGATCAAGAAAGTAGATGGTATAAAGCTCCCGAGTTCCTGTACAAACCTGAATGTGACTGGCCAGACGAAGTGATTCAACAAACTACGGCGGAGGAGTTGAAGGTAGTTTCGATGCACCAGGTGGTTCCAGTGGAGCAGGTCATCGACTTCACACGGTTTTCGAGGTGGGAGAAGCTTACTGGTACGTTGGCGGTCGTCCTGCGGTTCGGCAAGAGGAAAGCGGAAACTAGAACGAACAATCCAAGTAGTGAATCAGTGAGGTATGCTGAAACAGTCATGGTTAGGCTGATCCAGATGGGCAGATATGCTGAGGAGTATCGGGTTCTTCAAAGGAATCAGCAACTTCAAGCAGGAGAACGTCAGCTAGTGGACAGAAGCAGTTGCCTATCCAAGCTATCACCATTTTTAGATCCTGATGGAGTAATCCGCATGGGATCTCGTATTAGTTATGCTGAATGTGTTCCGTACGAGGCCAAATTTCCAGCCATCTTACCCAAGGACCATTACGTTACACATCTGGTACTCAACTGGTTTCACAGGAAATATGGACACGCCAACAACGAAACCATTGTTAACGAGGTACGGCAGAGATTCCACGTCTCTGAGCTACGGACAGCTGTCAAAAAGGTCGCAAGAAGCTGTAACTGGTGCAAGGTGTACAAGTCCAAGCCAAAGGTGCCACCCATGGCACCTCTACCGGATGCTCGCATTACACCATATGTAAGAGCCTTTTCCTTCACTGGCTTGGACTATTTTGGACCCATTACCGTACGGTTTGGACGTGGTACCGCTAAAAGATGGGTGGCTCTGTTTACCTGTTTGGGCACCCGAGCAGTCCACCTAGAAGTCGCTTACTCGCTGTCGACGGAATCTTGTAAAATGGCCATACGTAGGTTCATCTCTCGTCGAGGCGCGCCGCAAGAGATCTACTCAGATCAAGGCACCAACTTCCAGGGAGCGAATGCAGAATTGAAGATGCTGATGACCACCACAAACCGTCATCTAGCGCAGACTTTCACCAATGCAAAAACGCAATGGAAGTTTAATCCACCATACGCCCCCCATATGGGTGGAATATGGGAAAGACTGGTGCGTTCAGTCAAAGCAGGCTTATCCAACATGGCATTGCCGAAGAATCCGGATGAGGAGACGTTGGTTACCGCAATAGTGGAAGTGGAATCAATCGTCAACTCGCGTCCCTTGACCTATCTGCCTATTGACAGTCAGGAGAGCGAGGCTTTGACGCCAAACCATTTCCTGCTACTGAGCTCGAACGGAGTAGTGCAGCCAGCAGTACGACCCACGGAAGAAGGCGCAGCATTACGGACGAACTGGAAGCATATCCAAGTCATGCTGGACAGATTTTGGACCCGATGGATTCGGGAATACTTGCCCGTTATAGCCCGACAACCGAAATGGTTCGGCAAGGTTACGCCGATCAACGTTGGAGATCTGGTCATCGTTGTGAACGACGGGATTCGAAACAGTTGGACTCGAGGAAAGATTCTACGTGTCTATCCGGGACGGGATGGACAAGTTCGTTCTGCAGATGTTCAGACGGTAGCAGGAGTCTTGCGGAGACCTGCAACGAAGCTCGCTGTTCTAGATGTTGCCAGGGATAAAGTATAGCTTGAGGAGACCTTAAGCAATACGAGCGGGGGCGTGTTGGCAACCCGGACCAGCGCGTTCGGTACCTGCGGTTCAGTACCGCCCGCCCGCTACTATAATTGTCGGTGACAACGATAGGGGGCTACGATAGGGAGAAACGTCACTCTTAATTGTCATTAAAAGCAAACACGAAAAGTGCTAAATCACGGACAGCTAGTTGATTTGTTCCAAATAAATTTCTTAAATTCCTAAATTTGTTACTATCTACTTTGGGTGAATTAATTTGTAAGTATTCTAAATTATGATCTAAATTGTTTCCTAAATAAATTTGTTATTCTAACACCTTAAAACTATAGCACAAACAAATATTGGAATACACTATTGATACACAAAGAACGGATGAATTGTGCATGCAGGACTATCAAATGTAAGTAACCTAATATTGTAAAACACATACAAAAATTAACAAAATAAAACGATTTCAGCTTAAAGCTAACCCAGAAAAATAAGTACGGGTTTGACTAAAAGAGGTCCGAAAACTTCGTCCGCTCCGGGTATCAACAGGGCGACAAGTTGGATTGCGGGAACTACCGCGCACACTACTGAGCGCTGCCTACACGATACTCTCTCAAATTTTATGCCGCCGTCTATCACCGATTCTTCGAATCGGCAAGGTGATGGTCTTTCGTGCTTGCTGTTCAACATTGCGTTGGAAAATGTAATAAGGAGAGCGGGGATAAACACTAGTGGGACGATTTTCACGAAGTCCGTTCAGCTGCTTGGTTTCGCTGATGATATTGATATTATAGCTCGCAAATTTGAGACGATGGCGGAAACGTACATCCGACTAAAGAGTAAAGCCAGGCGAATCGGATTAGTCATTAATGTGTCGAAGACAAAGTACATGATGGCAAAGGGCTCCAGGGAAGAATCACCGCGCCCGCCACCCCGAATTTATATCGACGGTGATGAAATCGAGGCGGTTGAAGAATTCGTGTACTTGGGCTCACTGGTGACCGCCGACAACAGGAAATCAGGAAATCGTGCCTACTTTGGCCTCCGCAGAACTCTACGATCGAATAAAGTTCGCCGTAACACGAAGTTAACTATCTACAAAACGCTGATTAGACCGGTCATCCTTTATGGGCACGAAACATGGACTCTACGTGCAGAGGACCAACGCGCCCTTGGAGTTTTCGAACAAAAGGTGTTGCGTACCATCTACGGCGGAGTGCAGATGGAAAACGGGACTTGGAGAAGGCGAATGAACCACGAGCTGCATCAGCTACTGAGAGAACCAACCATCGTCCATACCGTGAAAATCGGGAGGCTACGGTGGGCGGGTCACGTCATCAGGATGTCGGATAGCAACCCGACTAAAATGGTTCTCGAGAGCCATCCGACCGGTACAAGAAGACGTGGAGCGCAGCGAGATAGGTGGGTCGACCAAGTGGAGGACGATCTGCGGACTCTACGCAGAGTGCGGAACTGGAGAGAAACAGCCATGGACCGAGTGGAATGGAGACGGCTACTATGTACAGCAGAAGCCACTCCGGCCTTAGCCTGATCGGTAAGTAAGCTGGTAAGGATGGTATCGCAGCTGAACTGATCAAGATGGGCCCAGAAAAGTTGGCCATCTGTCTGCATCGACTGATAGTCAGGATCTGGGAAACCGAACAGCTACCGAAGAAGTGGAAGGAAGAAGAAAGGCGACCATTTGGAATGTGAGAACTTCAGGGCGATCACTATTTTGAATGCTACCTACAAAGTGCTATCCCAGATCATCATCCGTCGGCTGTCACCGAAAACGGATGAGTTCGTGGGAAGTTATCAAGCCGGCTTTATCGACGGTCGGTCGACGACGCACCAGATCTTCACCGTACGGCAAATCCTCCAGAAATGCCGTGAATACCAGGTTCCAGCGCATCACCTGTTCATCGACTTCAAGGCGGCATACGACAGTATCGACCGCGCAGAACAATGGAGAATCATGGACGAAAACGACTTTCCTGGGAAGCTGACTAGACTGATTAAAGCAACGATGGACGGTGTGCAAAACTGCGTAAGGGTTTCGAGTGAACTATCCAGTTCATTCGAATCTCGCCGGGGACTGCGACAAGGTGATGGACTCTCATGCCTACTCTTCAACATATCTCTGGAAGGTGTGATGCGACGAGCCAGGATCAACAGCCGAGGAACGATTTTCACAAAATCCGGTAAATTTGTGTGTGTTGCGGACGAACATAATTGCCAGAATATTTGGAACGGTGGCAGAGCTGTACACCCGCCTGCAACGCGAAGCAGCAAATGTCGGACTGGTGGTGAATGCCTGAAGAACAAAGTACATGCTGGTAAGCGGAACCGAACACGACCGGATCCGTCTGGGTAGTAATGTAACGATAGACGGGGATACTTTCGAGGTGGCGGAGGAATTCGTCTACCTCGGATCCTTACTGACGGCTGATAACAACGTGAGCTGTGAAATTCGAAGGCGCATCCTTAGCGGAAGTCGGGCCTACTACGGGCTCCAGAAGAAACTACGGTCGAAAAAGATTCACCCACGCACCAAATGCACCATATACAGAACGCTAATAAGACCGATGGTTCTCTACGGACACGAGACATGGACCATGCTCGAGGAGGACCTGCAAGCACTCAGAGTTTTCGAGCGACGCGTGCTAAAGACGATCTGCGGCGGTGTGCAGGAAAACGGTGTGTGGCGGAGAAGGATGAACGCTGCACTTTACGGCGAACCCAGCATCCAGAAGGTGGCCAAAGCCGGAAGGATACTTTGGGCAGGGCATGTTGCAAGAATGCCGGACAACAACCCTGCAAAGCTGGTGTTTGCAACTGATCCGGTTGGCACAAGAAGGCGTGGAGCGCAGATAGCACGATAGGCGGACCAGGTGGAGCGTGACCTGGCGAGCATTGGGTGCGACCGAGGATGTCTTAAATGTGATGTTGAACAAATAAATGTAATGTATGTAAAATTTAATCAATTCCGCCCTGGATACTAAAAAGTTGGCGGGGGTTGGTTTTCATGTTTCTTCGAATGCATTTGGTTGCCATTTGGATGCACAATTGTGAATCAGTTAAATAAAATGATTGAATGTTGGTCTAATATAAGCACATTCAGCCATAGTAGGAAAGCGTCTCGATCTGGAGAACAAGCGACTACACCTCTTTCGCGGTAGTGTATTTCAACCACATAATTAAAGCTGTGGTCAATATATGACAACACATATCATATTTTGCACATATATCTTCAAACCATTAGTGGCATAAAGCACGTTGATTGCTATAGTTAATGTCGCTTCTGTACAAGAAGAATCAACCGCCCGTCGTTGTGTATTTGACTTCCCGGAATAGTCAGTTGCTTTCGGCAATGACTTTGATGAAGCTGAACACATACCTACACCGACACCGACAAACCTACATAGATACAGTGCGGCGTCCAGCATCGCACAATAGGAAACCAGATTCAATTACTCCTTGTGCGCTCCCGCATGTCCGATGCAGCCATCCTCAGCCAGCCTACCAACAAGCAGCAACAGCAGATAGATAGAACAGCTTGTCTGGTGATAAGTCTTACGGTCTCACCAGCAATAGAGAAACACATCCGGTTGCCGGGGATGCACTGCGAGGACACCAAGACGGAGCAAATTAAACTGCAGCTAATCTCGAAACAATTAACTTGATTATGTTGGACAAAAGCCGCTGGAAATAATTGAAAGTTTAATATGATTTATCAGCTTGGGGCAGAATCAGGAATCGGGAAGTATAATCAAATAGCGTTCAAGGTGGGTATTGCTCGTGGGACTTTCTTCAAGTATAGAGGAGTGGGAAGTTTTTATGACATGCTACAACGGAGAGAGGGTTGTAGCATTTCTTGTAGGGTATGAGTACCCTTGTTCAGTCTATGTCCCTATGTTTATCCTATTCTGAAAACAGACGATTTAAGTACACACCGATTGTTTCTGTTCAGTTTGTTATGTTATAAATGCTAACTCCTAACAAAAAAATAAATAAAAATAACGCTTTTTAGGTTGGTTTTCGAAAGGACGAAAATGGGAGAACTTTGCTTAAGATAGGTTCCGGTCCCCTATGAATATGAAAACCCTAAAATTTATGTGAGGCGTGTAGGAAATCTTTTCCTTGGCCCCAAAGTGAGGCCATCCATTAGAGTGGCGAAAAAGGAATTTTAAGCTTTACTTCTTGAAATGAGAATTCAACATAAAATAAACATATAAGCTACGTCTTGGACAATGGTTTTTTTTTTTTTTTATCTAGTTCATTTATTTGGGGCTCAATCGCGTATAACGCTTTACGGAGCCGAGGATCTTTCTTTGTACTTAATACTATACATTATACAGAGTAATAACTTTTTAATGATATCTGTTAGTAATGGGTGGAAGCCAGGGTACTCGTGGCAGCTCGAGGTTAGAAGGTCACATTTTGAGGGATGGACAGGGTAAGGATTGGGCCAAAGGTTTCACTGTTGCTCATCCGGGGGTGAATCGCATCTTGCTAGCGAATTCGGTGCCTTGTGGTGTTGGTACCAACTTGTTGTGGGACTTGGTCTTCCCGATGGCCAGGAGTAGCTTGGTAACACAAAGAGGACAAAACAGAGAAAAAAAAACTGGAGAAGAAAACACAAGCGAATTAAACTTTTATACCAGCAGAGCGAAGAAAGTCGAAAATACATCCCATATATGTGACATCGCAGGTCCCCAACACATCTCTCACAAGAACAAAGGGTTGTCTACCTCGGGCCTCAAGGGTATCCAATAGTAGCGCTCTGGAGGCGTCATTATCCGGGCATTGCCAAACTACGTGGTCGATGTCATCATAACCGGAACCGCACTTAGTACAAACATTGCTCAACGCGAGGTTAATCCTGTGTAAATGCGCGTCTAGCGAGTAATGGTTGGACATAAGTCTTGACATCACGCGAATGAAATTGCGACTTACATCCAGACCATACCACCACACTCGCAAAGAAACATTAGGAATAATGGAATGTAACCACCGTCCCAGCTGGCCATCTCGCCAATCATTTTGCCAACTTTGAAGAGAACTCTGGCGAACAAAATGGAAAAATTCATCGTGTGAAATTCTTCTATCATAGATCTCACCTTCCTGTGCGCCCACCTTTGCAAGAGAGTCCGCCTTCTCATTGCCATAAATTGAGCAATGTGAGGGGACCCATACAAAGGTAATCTTGTATGATCTTTCGACCAGTGCACCCATCTGCTCCCTTATTTTTGTAAGAAAGTAAGATGAATGTTTTACAGGTTTCATCGACCGGAGTGCCTCAATCGAACTAAGGCTATCCGAGAAGATGAAGAAATGGTCTACGGGCATGTTTGAAATCATCCCCAAAGCGAAATTGATTGCTGCCAGCTCAGCAACATAAACCGAACAAGGTTCCTGAAGTTTGCGGAAGGCGGTGAAATTTTCATTGAAGACACCGAAACCAGTGGATCCATTTATGCGAGACCCATCAGTGAAAAATCTCTTACAGGAATTGACATTTTGGTACTTTTCGTTAAAAATGCGAGGAATAGATATACATCGAAGTTGATCTGGTATTCCATGAATAGCTTGTTTCATGGACAGATCGTATTTAACAGAGGTACTGTCATTAGTGAAGTGTACACGGGGAGGATTATAACTTGGTAGGCTTATGTCAGATGACATGTAGAACAGATAAATTCTCATGAATTTTGATTGAGTGTTCAGACTGAGCATTTCTTCGAAGTTTTCAATGACAAGTGTGTTGCTCACTCCACACTTGATAAGTAACCTTAGCGAGAGCTCCCAAAATCGGTTCTGGAGAGGTTTCACCCCTGCCAGGACCTCAAGGCTCGCATTATGCGTTGAGTGCATACAGCCGAGAGCAATACGCAAACAACGGTATTGAATTCGTTCCAACTTTATTAGGTGGCAGTTTGCTGCTGAGTGGAAGCAGAAAGAGCCATACTCTATAACAGAGAGAATAGTCGTTTTGTAAAGTTTTATGAGGTCTTCCGGGTGAGCACCCCACCATGTTCCGGTAATTGTGCGTAGAAAATTGATCCTTTGTTGACATTTTTGCACCAAATACTTGATTTGGGTACCCCAAGTGCCTTTTGAATCAAACCAGACCCCAAGGTATTTCGAAGTCAAAGACTGGTCGATTTCTATTCCCAAAAGATTGAGTTTCAGTTGGGCTGGGTTCCGCTTTCTAGAAAACACAACCAATTGAGTTTTTTGCGGAGCAAACTCGATCCCTAAATCTCTTGCCCAGATTGACAGATTATTTAGAGAATTTTGCAATGGTCTTTGCAACATTTCTGCATGTGGGCCTTTTAGAGAAACCACAGCATCATCTGCAAGTTGTCTTAGCGTGCATTGTCCTTCCAAGCAACTATCAATGTCTTTCACGTAAAAATTATAAAGCAAGGGACTTAAACATGAGCCTTGGGGTAGGCCCATGTAACTAATTCTGGAAGTTGTCAGTTGTCCGAGATTGAAACTCATATGTTTTTCTGACAACAAATTATACAAGAAATTATTTAAAATTCCTGGAAGTCCACTATTGTGCAGTTTTTCTGACAATATTCCTATGGAAACTGAATCAAAGGCGCCCTTAATATCCAAGAAAACTGAAGCCAGTTGCTCCTTTTCCGCAAAGGCCAGTTGAATATCTGTTGAAAGCAACGCTAGACAATCGTTTGTTCCTTTGCCCTTGCGAAACCCGAATTGTGTATTTGAAAGCAAGTTATTCGATTCGACCCAATGATCGAGTCGTGATAGGATCATTTTTTCCAACAATTTCCTTAAACATGATAACATAGCAATTGGGCGGTATGAATTATGATCAGACGCTGGTTTACCAGGCTTTTGAATAGCTATTACTTTGACCTGTCTCCATTCATGCGGAACGATGTTGTTCTCCATGAATGAGTTGAACAGGTCCAGTAATCGTCTTTTCGCGATATCTGGGAGATTCTTTAGAAGATTGAACTTGATCATATCGCGTCCCGGAGCGGAATTGTTTGATGAAAGAAGAGCCATAGAAAGTTCCAGCATAGTGAAGGGTCTGTCCAGAGAACCGTCTCTTGGGGATGTTTCCCAAGAAATCGGTTGTGCTGGGACTGAGTCTGGGCAGACCTTTTTCGCGAAGCTGAATATCCAACGGTTGGAGTATTCGTCACTCTCATTAGAAGAAGAGCGGTTTCGCATGTTGCGAGCCACTCTCCAAAGCGTTGTCATTGAAGTTTCTCTTGAGAGACCCTCAATGAAGTGTCGCCAATAACTACGCTTCTTCGCTTTCAGCAGGTTTCTCAGCTGTCTTTCGAGCTTTGCGTACTCTTGATAAAGATCTGAGGTACCGTGCCTACGAAAAGTTTTGAAAGCATCAGATTTTTTAAGATACAACTGGGTGCAATCATCATCCCAGCCTAGTGTGGCTGGTCTTCTTTTGAAGGTTGCACTTGGAACACGTCGTTTTTGTGATTCTAATGCACTCTTATATATCAGTTCAGACAGGAATCGATACTCATCCAAAGGTGGGAGGGGATTGAATGATTCGATGCCAAAAGATACCGCTTCTGCATACTTTTGCCAATCGATATTCCTTGTGAGGTCAAAAGGAACCTGAATTGGATGGTCTGACCTTTCACTATTATGCTTTATGGTGGTTATAATGGGTAAGTGATCACTACCATGAGGATCCTCGATTACCTTCCACAAGCAATCGAATGATAGTGAACTTGACCCCAGTGATAGGTCGAGACGACTTTCTTTGCCGTCAGATGCAATACGTGTCACTTCACCTGTATTTAAAATGTTCAAATTGAAATCGTCGCACAAATCATAGAAAACGGCCGCTCTATTATCGTCATATGGTTCGCCCCACCCTGTACCATGCGCGTTCATATCACCCAGAATTAAAACTGGATGTGATAGTGCAGAAACCGCATTCCAAAGATGACGGCGGTTAATTGAAATTCTTGGAGGAATGTAAACGGAAGCTACGCAAAGATCTTTACCCTTTACGTTTATTTGGCAAGCGACGATTTCTACGCCAGGATGAGTCGCGATTGGAATTCTATAAAATGAGTAAGTCTTTTTGATCCCCAAAAGAACTCCCCCATAATGGTCATCTCTATCCTGGCGTATAATGTTAAAATCGTGGAAGTTGAGTTCATCTTCAGAAGAAAGCCATGTTTCACAAAGGGCAAATATATCACAATCAGAGTTGTGAATCAAAAACTTAAACAGGTCTAATTTAGGTTTTAGACTATGACAGTTCCACTGTAGCACAGTGATCATATCTTGTACCTCACTTGATGAATTATCCATCGAAAGATATGATCGCAGCAAGGAGGGGCCATGATTGTGTCAGATTCCGAAGATATTCTTCTACTGTAGGTATAAACATATCAATAATGCCTCTAAATGTTTCTGGAAGGCTGAGGGCATCATATAAGCGATCCACGAGAACCCTAAAAGTAAACAGTCCTCGCTTGGGTCTAGGAGGCTTGTTTGAACTGCGAGGGACTTTGGTAGCTTTTTTCTTGCTACCTTGTCGATTATTTCTCTTTGAAGTGTATTTAACAGGCGGAGACGGGGGTGACAGGTTCTTGCTACAACATGGATCTGAAGCTAGAGGAACCTGATTATTCGGAGTTTTTAAGTTTACCCCGTCCCCTTTGACATTTGGCAAACTTTTGAGGGAAGACTTCAAAAAGACCTTTCGGCGCAATCCCGGGGAAGATGATGACTTCCTTTTTCCAGGTGCGTGTACCTCCGAAAGAGATCCACCCTCATCAGTTTCGCCATCGTCCTGATCATCGGAAGACAACTCCTGATAGGGATTTTCAACTGGGACAGCTGATTCAGACACGGAATCTGGTGTTTTAAAAGATTTCACCATCTCCGCATAGGTCTGCTTGGAGCGCCTTATAATAGAGCGACTCTCATTTCGAATGCGTCTTTTGTAAGCCGGGCAAACTTGCAAGTCGTGTGGATCTCCGCCACAGTAGCTACATTTTTCCGCTTCCTGTGTGCAAGAGTCCTCCAAATGAGCTTGGTTGCATTTGCCACAACGGGGCTTGTTGTCGCAAAAGCTATCACTGTGACCAAACTGCTTGCATTTGGTACAATTAAAAACCTTCGGCCTAAAAAGATGCACTGGGTAAAAACCACCATCAATTACAACAAATTCCGGGAGGACGGAACCTGGAAAAGTCACTCGAAAAAACGCTGAAGGCGAGTACACCTTTTTATTTCCTTCCATGGAAACCTTAGATAAGCGTTTACAGTCTAGGATAGCCACATCAGGAATTGACCTATTTTTGAATCGACCAAAGCCGGTCTTGATGTCCTCACATGTCAGCATTTCGTCGAGGATCTTCCCCTCCACCTCCACTTCTCGTGCTGGCACATAGACCGCGTATTCAACAGTAAACGCTTCGTGTTGAGCAATTTCATTTGCTGCTTTGTAGCTAGGTGCGGTAACACGCAGCTTGGATGCTTTCACTTGGTGAATAACGGTCCCAGGATACTTACGCGTCAGCTCCCGAGAAATCGAAAGCATATTCAATGGTTTGCATTTGCGCCGGAAATAGACAACCCAAGGTCCAGGCGAAGATGGCTGATAAAACCGCGTACGAGCAATGATATCATTGGGAGGCGTTTCGCCTCCAATCGAATCGTCCATGTGGAAACAAATTTATGGAAAATAACTCAAAAGTGCAAAAGAGGAAGAGAAAAACCTTAAAGTATTTACAGTGCACTTTCTTCCTTAGGACGACAACTGTTTGGTTTGTAAACCAAACAATGTTAATAATATATAGAAAAAAAATAAAGCAAAAAAAAACTTGTACTAATAATATACGAATTCAATTCTTATGTTTATTTTAGCGCACCCTGTAGGATGCAAAAAAAAACGGTATTGAAAAAAAAAAGAAAAATTAGCTAATAAAAAAAAAACAAAAAAAAATGTTCTGTTATTTACAGTTTGTACACCCTTACCCGTATACAGTAGTTTGGGAACCACTGTTATGGATGTCAAAAAAAAGCACGTGGTCGAATGTGGACTGGGGATACAATAGACAAAAGCGATCAAAACAAATTGGGCGGACAAAAGAGTGTATCGAAAGAGTGATACTTATCTGACCGAAGCAGGTAGATATTTATCACAGGCAGGTCGATGGTAAAGCTGTCCGTCGCGTCTGCCTTCGCACCCGTCGCCGCCGTCCTCTTCGATGACGGAGGGGCTGATGATGGCGATAAAGATGACTTTCTTGGATGCGATGCTTCTTCTTTGATGTACGATGATGCAAGCACCTCGCTTCCCGGGTTGCGCTGGATACCACCTTGCGACACTACACTTCGCACAAGCAGGAAAACGTACGATATAAAAAACCTTCCGCACTTGCGGGGGAAAAAACTCCACTTATACGAGGTCTATCGCGTGGTGAGATACGGAGCACACGTCCGACTCGTCCAAATGCACAACTGGGAATGATTGGACAATGGTTGATTCATTTTTGATCTAATATTTTCGATTGGTTTCCAGCGAGAATAACTAGGGCAAACCATACCTTTTTTTTTCGAGAGTGACTTTTTCACTTGAAAACAATTATTGCTCTGTTCACTACATACATTGAAAGGACGACACTCGTACGAGCAAAACAGATAAAAACCTTCATGAGCATAAATTAAAATAAATAAATATAAATTCTGTCATCATTTTTGCGCACCAACGAACGACCGATAAACACTCAGCGAGCTGCAGCAATTGCACCACAAAACGGGTTGCTCGGCAGTGCGTTCCCTGATTGGATTTTTTCCGCCTCATGATTCTTTGTCCCGAATTGCCATTTGCTACGTTGGTCGCGCAGGCCGCCACAGAACTACCGAGGACGACGACGACATCCCGTCCGTGTTCACTTCCGAGCCACGTCAATTAGGGACGAGTGATTTTGTTTTTCAATAAAATTTGTTTAATTTGTGCTCTTTGGTGGAGAAATTTGATTTCCATTCACTTATTTGGCGCGCGCACTTATGTATACGTACTACACGGTGCAGCGTGAAAATGCCATGAATTTTATGACGCCATATTTTCGAATGCACTCCTCGCGGTAGTTTCGGCCATGGATGGGGTGAAATGCCCACCGGAGCGAGAGATGCTACTAAACCAAAACGACGGCCATCCAAAGCTCATGGCGATTGTTTTATGGTGCGGTTTGGCCGCAAAAACAGACTCATCAACTATGTAACACTGCAGTTCGGTTGGAACCATTGCTTATTTATATTGCCACAAAAGTGTTAGTTTCATGTCCCAGCTGGTGTGTAAAGTGAATTGAAATTTTCTTGAAAATCCATTGCTGGAATGTGATAAAATGGAACATGAATTATTGTTTCAAATTCCTTAGATATTCCTGGATTCATCAACACAAATCATTCAACTGTTAGGTGCGTGAAGCATATTTACATCTATTGAAAAGATAGAGAGTCGTCACTAAGCAAACAGTATCACCTTGATACATACCTTACCTTACCAATCAGGCTAAGGCCGGGGTGGCCTCTGCTGTACATAGTAGCCGCCTCCATTCCACTCGGTCCATGGCAGTTTGTCTCCAGTTCCGCACTCTGCGTAGGGTCCGCAGATCGTCTTACACTTGGTCGACCCACCTAGCTCGCTGCGCTCCACGTCTTCTTGTACCGGTCGGATGACTCTCGAGAACCATTTTAGTCGGGTTGCTATCCGACATCCTGATGACGTGACCCGCCCACCGCAGCCTCCCGATTTTCGCGGTATGGACGATGGTTGGTTCTCTTAGTAGCTGATGCAGCTCGTGGTTCATTCGCCTTCTCCAAGTCCCGTCTTCCATCTGCACTCCGCCGTGGCCTTAGATGGTACGCAACACCTTCCGTTCGAAAACTCCAAGGGCGCGTTGGTCCTCTGCACGTAGGGTCCATGTTTCGTGCCCATAGAGGACGACCGGTTTAATCAGCGTTTTGTAGATAGTTAACTTCGTGTTACGGCGAACTTTATTCGATCGTAGAGTTTTGCGGAGTCCAAAGTAAGCACGATTTCCTGCCACAATGCGCCTCTGAATTTTTCTGCTGGTGTCGTTGTCGGCGGTCACCAGTGAGCCCAAGTACACGAATTCTTCAACCGCCTCGATTTCATCACCGTCGATATAAATTTGGGGTGGCAGGCGCGGTGATTCCTCCCTGGAGCCCTTTGCCATCATGTACTTTGTCTTCGACACATTAATGACTAATTCGATTCGCCTGACTTCACTCTTTAGTCGGATGTACGTTTCCGCCATCGTCTCAATTTTGCGAGCTATAATATCAATATCATCAGCGAAACCAAGCAGCTGAACGGACTTCGTGAAAATCGTTCCACTCGTGTTTATCCCCGCTCTCCTAATTACACCCTCTAAAGCAATGTTGAACAGCAAGCACGAAAGACCATCACCTTGCCGTAACCCTCTGCGAAATTCGAAGGGACTCGAGAGTGTCCCTGATACTCGAACTACGCACATCACTCGATCCATCGTCGCCTTGATCAACCGCGTCAACCTGCTCTCGATCTTAGTGGCACATGTGACCGCGATAACTTGCTTACTTCACAGGAAAATGGATCAGTTCTCTAGTACCGGAAGTACTGGTACTGGAGGTGGCACAGTACCGGTATTTTCGGTACCGTGATTTCGGGTGAAATTGATCAGTGGGGTGAAATTGATCGACGTGAGGGCAATTTTGATTTGTCAAAAATGAAGCTTTGAACTTAAAAGAATTTGTAGAAAATGGATATCATCTGGCTCAAGGATTTTTGAATGATGGGTTTACATGTTTTACAGCTAATTAGTCATATATTTCTGTATTAAATTCAATATTCTCCGAAACTGCGTGTTTGGCGAATTTCAAAGACACTTTCAAACTTTTGTTACCGTAGCTGTATGGCAAATGTAATAAATATTTGAATGTATGTTTGTAGCCGCCGAGTGTTCGCTAATCCTGATTTCGTCATCAAAAGTTCTATAAATATTGATATTTATGCATAAAATTGTACTTTCGCTGAAGTCAACACTTGTTAAGTATGAAAATTGCATACCTTTAGGCGTTTCTTTAGATTTATTAAACTTTTAACCTAAATAATTAAGAATTTACTAAACTTGTATGAGTTTTACAAAGCTTTTTGCATTTTGGGGTAATTAATTCAGATGGAAAAAATATGTTCGGCACTTACAAAGTCTTTTCACTGACTGATCAATTTCACCCCGAAACTAAAATTTCTGATTTTTTATTTTAAATGATAGTTATTGCAATAAAATGATTTGCAGCAAAAGTTTCAACCTCGTTGACTAATGAAACCCGTGGTAGTACTTGTTTTAAAGCATTGAGTTTGACCATATTGATAACTATTCAAAAATTAGAAGCCAAAAACTGTGAAAAGTGATCAATTTCACCCGAAATCACGGTACCCATAATTGGCCGGTAGTACCGGTATTTCGGTTCCGGTATTACCGGTACTACATCCCTAGTTTTGAAGGCCAGTGCATTTCATTTATTCATTTATTTAGTATTACATCAAATTCAAGATAAAACTGAATCAACAATATTTCTCCATAATACACGGTTCGTGGCTGCCGCTCTCCATCCTCGGTCGCGCCCAATGCTCGCCAAGTCACGTTCCACCTGGTCCGCCCATCGTGCTCTCTGCGCTCCACGCCTTCTTGTGCCAACCGGATCAGTTGCAAACACCAGCTTTGCAGGGTTGTTGTCCGGCATTCTTGCAACATGCCCTGCCCACCGTATCCTTCCGGCTTTGGCCACCTTCTGGATGCTGGGTTCGCCGTAAAGTGCAGCGAGCTCGTGGTTCATTCTTCTCCGCCACACACCGTTCTCCTGCACACCGCCGAAGATCGTCCTTAGCACGCGTCGCTCGAAAACTCCGAGTGCTTGCAGGTCCTCCTCGAGCATGGTCCATGTCTCGTGCCCGTAGAGGATTATCGGTCTTATTAGCGTTTTGTAAATGGTGCATTTTGTGCGTGGGTGAATCTTTTTCGACCGCAGTTTCTTCTGGAGCCCGTAGTAGGCCCGACTTCCGCTGATGATGCGCCTCCGAATTTCACGGCTCACGTTGTTGTCAGCCGTCGGTAAGGATCCGAGGTAGACGAATTCCTCCACCACCTCGAAAGTATCCCCGTCTATCGTTACATTACTACCCAGACGGATCTGGTCGTTTTCGGTTCCGCCTACCAGCATGTACTTTGTTTTTGAGGCATTCACCACCAGTCCGACCTTTGCTGCTTCGCGTTTCAGGCGGGTGTATAGCTCTGCCACCGTTCCAAATGTTCTTGCAATAATGTCCATGTCGTCCGCAAAGCACACAAATTGACCGGATTTTGTAAAAATCGTTCCTCGGCTGTTGAGCCCGGCTCGTCGCATCACACCTTCCAGAGCGATGTTGAAGAGTAGGCATGAGAGTCCATCACCTTGTCTCAGTCCCCGGCGAGATTCAAATGAACTGGATAGTTCACCCGAAACCCTTACGCAGTTTTGCACACCGTCCATCGTTGCTTTAATCAGTCTAGTCAGCTTCCCAGGAAAGCCGTTTTCGTCCATGATTCTCCATAGCTCTGCGCGGTCGATACTGTCGTATGCCGCTTTGAAGTCGATGAACAGGTGATGCGTTGGGACCTGGTATTCACGGCATTTCTGGAGGATTTGCCGTACGGTAAAGATCTGGTCCGTTGTCGACCGGCCGTCGATGAAGCCGGCTTGATAACTTCCCACGAACTCATTTGTTTTAGGTGACCGGCGACGGAAGATGATCTGGGATAGCACTTTGTAGGCAGCATTCAAAATAGTGATCGCCCTGAAGTTCTCACATTCCAAATGGTCGCCTTTCTTGTGAATGGGGCAGATTACCCCTTCCTTCCACTCCTCCGGTAGCTGTTCGGTTTCCCAGATCCTGAAGGCCAGTGCGTCACTCCTTTATCTCTTGCGGATTGGATTCTCTTGTCTCAATTTTCTCATCTTATTTCAACCGTAATCAAAGGGTCCTTCTTTCCTTGGCTCGGTTGGTCCCTCGCTTCCTTGGGGTTGGCCTCATGGGCCTTGATTACCTTGCTCCTTGCGCATTTTGCAACCGACTTATGGACTTAGTTGCTTGCGCTGGTCACCTCCTTCCTCCTCCACGGTTCGCTTCCCTTTATGCCACACTTTTTTTATGGGTAGTCACACTTTGCTGACCCCCCCCTCAATGCGTGACGTAATTTATGGACGTCCTCTATCTATCATGAAAGGTGTTCATTAGGGTGGCTCAAGTTTGTATGGCAAAACCACATGTCAAAAAGTTCGATGGGCCCCCTTCTCATTTCGTTCTATATGACGCCACGATGCTCTGATCAAATTTTCAGCTAAATCCATTAACATTAGAGCGGTGCTAAACTCGTTTGAAGTTTGTATGGGAGTTTATATGGGAAAACATCGTTTTTTGCAATTTTCATCTGAGGAGTTCTAATTTCCTTAAAACACGTAATCGATCCTATAGAAATATAGCCTCGGATATGCCGAAAAACTTTGCCGAAGACCGCAACGTAATCAGACACTTGCGAAAAAAGATATAGCCTAGACAGTACGTGCCCATTCAATGAGATTTTATTGCTATTGTTATTCCTTTACATGTTAAATGTTAAGCACCACCAGATGGTCTGCGTGTAATATCTTTTCTTACAAGCTTCGGATGACTTTGCGGTCTTCGACAAAGTTTTTCAACACATGTGAGACTATAGTTCTATACAATCGGTTATGTGTTTTAAGTAAAAATAGTGCCCCTTATGAGGAAAATGCTCAAAACGATGTTTTCTCATATAAACTCCCATACAAACTTCAAATGAGTTTAGCACCGCCCTAATGTTAACGGATTTAGCTGAAAATTTGACCAGAGCATTGTGGCGTCATATAGAACGAAATGAGGAGGGGGCCCATCGAACTTTTTGACATGTGGTATTTTGAGCCACGCTAGTGTTCATACTACGCCGACATGATATAGTTTGGCATTTATGTTGGCGAGCTAATAAAACAATAACATTGCACGTCAACTTACAGGAAATGTTTTGAAGAAATTACGGGGCAAATTAATCATTCCAGGCTTCAGATTTCTCACGAGGGGATTCCGAAGATACCTAATCTGGTTCACATATACTTTACTCAAAGTGAATTACGGGCAGAATGTTGAAGATAATTTCGACGAAACTGGCGGCATTCCTAGAAATAATGGTGAACATTCCGTATACAACTTGATTGAATTCTTGGGAATTTCTCCATAAGTGCATCAGGAATACCCCAAAGGAGCTTCTTGAAATTTTTTCCAGTGTACCGGGAAGTCCTCCTGGAGTTCACCGAAAATCAGTCTAGGAGCTCCCCAGGAATTGCTTCAGAAATTACTTGGCATTTTTTCCAGAAACCCCTGAGAATTTCTCCAGGAGTTTCCAGGGAGTTTTTTCCAAGATTTCCCACGGAAATTCCTCCAGGAATTTCCCGGGAATCCCCCCGTGACTTCCCCATTAATACAACGGGAATCTATTTAGAATCTCGCCAAATGTTCCTACAGCATTTGTGGTAGAATTCCTCCAGAGTTTCCGTTGAAGGTATTACATAATATATCCAGCAAATCGAATTCCTCGAAACTAATTTCAAAAGTTCACCAGGAAGTCCCCCAACAATAATGCATAATTCTCTCCAGGGAAGTTTTCCAGTAATTTTTTTCGAGGAATTCATAAAGGAGTACATCGGGAGTATTTTCACTAGTTCCGCAAAAAACCGCCGGAAATTTCTTCAGAGACCAGAAGTACCTCAGGAATTCCATCTGACAATTTCTCTAAGAGTTCCTCGGGAATCCCTCCAGAAGACCTTTCAGTCGCTTAAAGCTCGGCTAACACAAGTGAGTTGGAGAAAGAGTGACGAAATCTGGACGCTATAGCGCTGCTTGGTGTAGGAAACGGTAAAAATAAAACCGAACTCATGCTAGGAATTTAAATTATCCTGCTTTGTGTGGGCCACGGGGGTCTGTTTTTGAGCTTTTACGCTCATTTATCGGCCAACTTTGGGGTGCTACATAAAAATTGATAAACGCGGTTTAGACTAAAATTCGGTTAATGATTGAATTGTTATACGGTACCTAATTTCCTACACAAATACGGCTGTTTTTGTCGGGTTTTGGAAAACGAATAAGCACTTCGTGATGTCGGTGATTATTGATTTTAACAGAAGTGTGTTTAGTTCGCTCTTGGTAGACATTTCCTTAGTCAGCAGTGCTCTTCCCGGAAAGTTTCTCAATAAAAAAAAACTATCATAAGAGTTCATCCGCACCCGGATTGGATGGTGCGGAACGTTGCGGATTCAGAGCTGGACCGCGAAAGCCATTAATAATGTTTTATGTGACATTTTAAGGACCAAACGGCCATTTATCAATGGCTATTAATAGACTGTGCCTGATGTGACTTATGGGTGTGTCGGTTGTGGTCTCGAACTTCATTTGGCGGGCTATGGCTCGGATTTGTACAGTGTGTTTAGTTGGCTCGTGGGTAAAGGTAATTCTGAAGCAAGGTGTAAAGTTTGAGTTTTAAACTCTGATAAAGGATGATTAAAATAGCGTTCTATTTTTGAGGCAAACAGTGAAGAGAAAGATCAAGGAGTTCTAGAGAAAACATATTTTCATAACTGCTTGGTATAAAAAGGTAAGAAGTAGGTCGGACATGTAGGAATAAGGAGAATTTTAATTCTGCACTTGTACATTGGCAGGTATTTGTATGCCTAGGGAATCAAAAATTTTATTTTGAAATTCAAGTTCATCAAAAACATCAGAGATATTAATATAAATATAACCGAGCAAATAAATTTAACGGTTCTACACATTTAGAAGGACCGCCAAACACAAAAATAAATGAATAATAATTAAATGCATTGGTCTAAAACAGAGTGTATGCTTTGAACGAGAAACTGCAAGGACGCCAACAACCTGAGCATGACTAATTTCAACAGAGGCATAGGACCAGTCAAAATTTCATATTTTCGATACAGGCTGTGGTGGTGTGATAAATGGAATACATTTTATTGCTCAAACGTGGCATATGCATCAAAAGGCTGTTATATTGCCGTTTTGTCGGTATCATGGTAGGGTAAGTGTACCAATTATGGCTATAGTACCAATTCTTCGCCATAGTTGATTTTCACCCTTTAACGATATATATCAACAATAAAAAAAATGTGAACAACAGATCACGTTCACAAAAGATGGTTGCACTCATTTAAAGTACACATTTTGCTCAAATTATGGTAGAAATAAATCATTTTCCTTAAAATTTCGGCTACCTTGCACCCTTTTTCGCCATAGTGTACCAATTATGGCTAATCCCATAAGAAATGCATACAAATAGAGCGAAAAGGAACCGAAGTTAAAAAATGTAGCCATAACTGGTACAGGGTTCCTATCATTGGCACACGCTGTAATAAATACTAAAAGTAGTTTTGGCTCCGTTTTTATATTTTTCCTGCAAAGTATGGACACTAAACTATCTTTTAACGTATTGGTGGCATTCGTTGGTCTTCTTGTTATTTTTGTACAAATAGTTTTCCTTAGGTAGTGCCATAATTGGTACAGTCACCCTAGATATGGCTATTTTCTGGTACGAATCTGTCTTGATTGGCTTATTGCCATGGTTCAAAATCGCTGCATGCCAACGTTTGAAATTAGCAAAATCAATATCAACGCTGATACGGATATGACATGCGTGCTCGAACACATCTAATTTATTTGTTTAAGGCTGAGATTTATTGAATTCATTCGTAACATTTGATATATACTCAGCATGTATTATCTATGTATATATCTATTTAAGACCAGATTTTCCGGAATTAGCATTTTTGAACCTAAATTGAAATTCTTAATGCGATAGAAATTCGGTTTACTTAACACTCATGACACCGCACTGGCGTTGCAATTCTAACGATGCAACAGTGATACCATCTACATGCATCCCAAAATTATTCACGAGCGCTCGATACCGTCATGACACTTGTCACGTATTCCCGTGAGTCAAACGATTATTTGCTTCACACCACAACCAAAACTAACTTCAATTTTCAATTTCACAAATCGCTACATTTGAACGCTCATCGATTGCACAGACTGTGGAGAAGAGCCGAATCAAATCCTAGCAAACGATGGGGCTGCCAAGCGAGACGGCAGGAAGTTAAGTGAATATATACAAATGCATCACCCGTAAGTACTTGCGAACCCCTCCATCATAGGGTGCCGTTGCGGAAGAGAGTGGCCCTCCGTAGATTTCGATTGCATACGGCTCTGACGGACGGTGTGGCTGGGGAGTCAAGAGATGGGAACCTTCCTTCACACAAAAGTTCCAATCTAACTTGTTCAGTGTACACAAGTCTATAACATAACCAACCAACCAGCCAACCAACCACCGATGCCATGCCATGTGTGGTTCTACTACATCCGTCTTTCATCTGCAAAAAGCTGAAATCCGTGGTGAGGCGCTGCAATAGCTGCACTGTTCCGCTCGAAATTCAGATGTTGTTAGCAACAGTGGTTTTCAACCGAGACAGAATCCTAGGTGTTACCTCTCTCCTTCATTCTTGTATTCTCTTTCTACCTATTACTATATTTTATACTTTCATAGTTTTGGGATTGTATTGTGAATAAATTAATTGTGATAATTAAAATAGTTATTTATGTAAAGAGTTGCAAAAAGTTGATTTTTTCAGCACCGAGGCTTGCCGAGTTGGATAAATACGAAGAGTGCTGAAAAATCAAGTTTTGCAACGAGTTCCATACAACGTTTTATGCAATGATTTTTTCATAATGCAACCCATTTGAGTTGCATAATGTTCATAATGCAACTCAAATGAGTTGCATTATGAACATTATTCAACTATTTTTTATTATGCAACTCATTTCAGTTGTATAATGAACCAGTTCGGAAAAATTGACTATTATGATATCAAAATGAGTTATATAAAATACTAGCTGTTCCGGCAAACTTTGTCTTGCCAAGCTGTGGTTGTTTGACAACTGTTGAGGTCGCAGCAACGCACTCTAGATTGATTTAATTTTGATCACGCTGAATTTGTTCCCAGTTCATGAAAAATCAGTAATTTATCATTTTGTTTTACTTTTCTAGTTGATTTTCGTAACTTTTTGTACATATAAACACAGCCACCACTAATACGAATCAAACCATGCAAGAGTCATCCTTATCGGCCCACCCGTTCGTGAGTTTTGTTGCCTCAAAGGGACGTAAAACTCATTTTTATATATAAAATATAAATTATGATACTGAATTGCATAAAAAATATATTCTCCATTTTTCATCACCTTTATCTAGTTTATCTCCTTTCTTTCTATCATCTGTCTCTTCCAAAAAGCACGCGACTATTTTCGTTGGTCAGTCGGTTTTATCGGTAGCGTGATTGGGATGAGAGTTTTGAATGCGGGATCAGAAACGCGTGACTATTTTCGTGGGTAGGTCGGTTACCGGATGAGTGGAAGGAAGGGGAAATCTGCCCCATTCACAAGAAAGGCGACCATTTGGAATGTGAGAACTTCAGGGCGATCACTATTTTGAATGCTGCCTACAAAGTGCTATCCCAGATCATCTTCGGTCGTCTGTCACCTAAAACGAATGAGTTCGTGGGAAGTTATCAAGCTGGCTTCATCGACGGCCGGTCGACAACGGACCAGATCTTTACCGTACGGCAAATCCTCCAGAAATGCCGTGAATACCAGGTCCCAACGCATCACCTGTTCATCGACTTCAAAGCGGCATACGACAGTATCGACCGCGCAGAGCTATGGAGAATCATGAACGAAAACAGCTTTCCTGGAAAGCTGACTAGACTGATTAAAGCAACGATGGACGGTGTGCAAAACTGCGTAAGGGTTTCGGGTGAACTATCCAGTTCATTCGAATCTCGCCGGGGACTGCGACAAGATGATGGACTGTCATGCCTACTCTTCAACATCGCTATGGAAGGTGTGATGCGACGAGCCGGGCTCAACAGCTGGGGAACGATTTTCACAAAATCCGATCAATTTGTGTGCTTTGCGGACGACATGGACATTATCGCTAGAACATTTGGAACGGTAGCGGAGCTGTACACCCGCCTGAAACGCGAAGCAGCAAAGGTCGGACTGGTGGTGAATGCCTCAAAAACAAAGTACATGCTGGTAGGCGGAACCGAACAGGACCGGATCCGTCTGGGTAGTAATGTTACGAGAGACGGGGATACTTTCGAGGTGGTTGAGGTATTCGTCTACCTCGGATCCTTACTGACGGCTGACAACAACGTGAACCGTGAAATTCGGAGGCGCATCATCAGCGAAAGTCGGGCCTACTACGGGCTCCAGAAGAAACTGCGGTCGAAAAAGATTCACCCACGCACCAAATGCACCATGTACAAAACGCTAATAAGACCGCAAGACCGGTGGTCCTCTACGGGCACGAGACATGGACGATGCTCGAGGAGGACCTGCAAGCACTCGGTTTTTTCGAGCGACGCGTGCTAAGGACGATCCACCGTGGAGCGCAGAGAGCATGATGGGCGGACCAGGTGGAGCGTGACCTGGCGAGCATTGGGCGCGACCGAGGATGGAGAGCGGCAGCCACAAACCGAGTATTGTGGCGTACTATTGTTGATTATGTAATGCCTTAATGATATTGAACAAATAAATGTATGTATATGGGAAGCTTTCAGCATTCTCCACTGCTTGATGGTAAGACCTGCCGCCGAAGAGCGATTTTCTTATTAAGGCGAAACTGGATCCATATCCTCACTTTTTGGTCTTTGATTTTTTATAAAATAAAGAAGCAATATTTTCAAAATCGGGTTTCGTGCACATGTAGAGTATGGATCAAGGTATCTCCTGATTTTTTTTCGTGATGGAAAATGTTTTTCGTTTTTGCAGAAACCATTTTTGAATATAATTTCACAAAAAAATGGTTTCTGCAAAAATGGAAAACTTTTTCCACCACAAAAAAAAAAAATCAGAAGATACCTTGATCCATGCTCTATATGTGCACGAAAACCGATTTTGAGAATATTGCTTCGATATAAATAATAAAAAATCAAAAACTAAAAAAATGAGGAAATGCTTCCAGTTTCGCCTTAACACCCTTGCGCCTGATGGCTTACCACATATTTTCGTGGTTGATACGGTCGAAAGCTTTTGCGTAATGAGTGAGGGACTCTTGGAATTCCAAGATAATACGGAACGTGACAATGTGGTCCACACAGGATCGTCCGGCACTGAATCCTGCTGCTCGAGAGTTGCGTCAATCTTCTCCTGTATCCAGTTAAGGATCACTTTGCAGAGGACTTTGAGAACGACACAGTAACATGATGCCACGCCAATTATCGCATACAGTCAGGTTACCTTTACTAAAACGCATTGCATACAGTTGGCCGGAAATGTCCCGATTTCCCATATGTTATCTCCTGCACTGATGGAGCTTTGATGTTGACACGGGTAATGCGTCGAACCCTTGGTGGATCATGCTAAGGTGTTGGTAGGGTGGCCGACACTTGAAAAAGGTTTCCAAGGTGCTCGAACTAGCGTTTCAACTGGTCAGCCTGGTCGGTCAATAACTGCCCAGACGTATCGTTCATGGGCATCGTTGCATTCATCTTAGTCAAACTGAGGCGACGTGAAACATCGTAGAGTAGACGGATGTCGCTGGTGTTTGCGGCTTTCTCGCCTTTGTCGGCTAGGGTGTCCGTCTATGCTCTTTTGACCCGCCTACAGGAGCGCTTCACTTCCTTCTCGAGAACCGAACCCAACTAACATTTTCAGCGCTATAAGCTTCGATTATTTGCTTTCTGCTGTATAGCTGTAGAATTGAAGCAACGAACGCTGAATAAAAAAGAAGCTTGTCGAAACAAACCATAAGCGAAAACTCAGCCGTAATACAAACATCTCACAACTACCTATCGCAGCTTTCTAGAATCAATTACTTGTCAATTGGGTTGCTTGTACTGCACTCTAATACAACTCCGTGAGATTTGCCGGAAGATATTAAAACTTATGCAAATTGAGTAATCGTCCACACCAATAGTATAGTTGCTCTTATACAGTGCGCTGTGTAATGCTGA
The DNA here is from genome assembly GCF_035046485.1 of Aedes albopictus. NCBI lineage: Eukaryota > Metazoa > Arthropoda > Insecta > Diptera > Culicidae > Aedes > Aedes albopictus. The sequence goes on from NC_085137.1 coordinate 236,920,013, forward strand.
CGAAAACGCAAAACAGCAGCGCTTTGTAGCTTTTTATACGATATTTTTACAGTTAGAAGCTGAAACATAGAAACTGTTGCTGTATAAATACAGCAGGCAAAATTAACCATAAGTGGACAGCACAGCTACAGGACAAATACTTTCCAGCTGCTCATCTCAGTTTTGTGTAATTAATTACTTACTGTTTTTAACTCGGTTTTGACTGCACTCTTAAAAAGTTGCCGGAAGATGTACCAAACTTAAGCTGATCGATTGCCAAACTTGAGCTATAGCCCCCCAATAATATCGTTGGTTTATACAAAACGCATTGGGATGCTGCCAGCAGTGCTTTGTAGCTTTTTCTACAAAAAATCACGACGTTGTCACTTGCGCCACTGGTATTTGCATTTCTCCTCAGTAAAACAATTACAATTTTCTCCAGATGGATACACTAAAATCACTTTCTTCGCCGGATCATAACGATTAGCGCCCGTGCCATTGTAAACACTCCATATTCCAATGCGGTGGTATTTTTTCTAGGAAAATCCAAGTTCCTGGCACTTCCTGAAGTACGTGCAGATCTGCAATATGCATCGCCGTACACTTCTGAAAATTACAAGCGCTTAATATCCGAAAACACATTCTACTTCGTTTTTTCTAAATATAACGCGTACAGCTAGACGCTGCCAAACAACTTGTGGCATGTAAGCATTAAGGAGATGTAAACGTCACAAGCTTTTCTAGCTGGGTAAGCAGTCTTATGGCGCTGTTGGCAAGTCTTGTATCAGTAATGTCTGGGGTAAAACCAAACGGGCTATTTTCTATGCAGTTTATATATGACAGCGTGGCAGCAAGGACAACATCGGGACCAGTGGATACCAAGTTCGAGAGTTCGATTCCAAGTGGCGGCGCCAGGTACTTTGGTTGTTCTAACTTTAAAAACATTTCTTCCAGATAAACATGGATTGCGTCACGGAAGCAAGATGTAATTCCCTGAAAAAATATTTTTAATTAAATTGTATGGCATAGCCGTATAAAAAATATTTAACAGCTGAGAAAAGGCTGAAAAAGCGCCTTCTAAAGATGTTACATAGCTAGTGGTTGCATAAAAGCCTAGAAAGAAGCTATGATTCAGTGGCATAACAGCTGCTTGCACATCATGCAAATGCTGATTGAGTTCACCAGATTCATTGGTATAGGGCTCGTACAGATGCTTCCGTCCACATGTATAACACAACACAACTTCAAGCCGTATAAAGAAGGCTACGTTAACGTTTACATTGACAATAAATGTTAGTTGGGAATAGCGCTACCGGGCAACGGCTTTGGCTCTTCGTGCTTTCGCTCGCTTTATGGCGGCTTCAGCGTTTTCGTTCCTCTATCTTCCTCTAGGTATCATCTGTGATCCATTGCTTTCTCCGGGTGTGTAGCTCTCTCAAATTATTCTCGCCGGTGCACACTGTTTCCAAAGGCCCAATTTCGTGATCGAAATTGTTTTGGGTATGAAAAATTGATTTTAGAGGTTTGGTGTCTTCGAAGAAGTTGTTTGGTATATCAGAGCCCTTCTTTTGGAAGTATCACTAATGTGATTAATCCACCTAAAAGTGAGATAGAAATTCGATTTTTTTCATAAGTGAAGATAGCGTGTTTCTGTCTTCAGCAAAGTTGTAGAAAATTTCATTATGAGAAAACTTGCAGAACAAACTTTTGCTCTATCTGCTCAATTTCTAGAGATATGGGCCATTATTTGTTAATGGCAACTTTAAATCAGTTTTTTTGTTGTAAGTTTTTCCAGACATTTTTGGGAATTTTCAAATGTTCTACAAAGTTATTTAATATGACAAAGTTATTTAAGTTATTAATATGACAAAGTTATTTAATATGACAAAATAATTTCTTCTGAAGACGGCAGCATTGTATCTATGATAGTTTTTGAGATATTTACTAATTTATTTTGAAAAGTAGCCTTTCTTACGGTTTTGTGACATTTACAGAGGCAAAATGGGGCAAGATTTTACAATTGAATATGAAAAAAGTTTATAATCGGTGTAAATTTTGTTTCAACTCAGGATGAACACTTGCTTCCTTGACAGTAAAATTGAGCTGTGCAATATTTTAGTTCGTAACTGAATTTAAAAAAAAACTCAAAAAGTAATGAAGATAGAACTTTGTCGTCTTTAAAGAAAACATGTATTTTATCATATATAATAACTTGTAGAACATTTAAACATTCCTAAGAATGTCTGAAAAAAGTTGCAATGAAAAAACTGATATTTAGGGGTCGTTTTTAGGAAATGACCCATATCTTTCAAAATGAAGCATATAGAACAAAAGTTTGTTGCAAGTAGTTGTTTGATAGACAAGAATCCTTCTTTTGAAAGTATTACTTTTGTGTACGGTGGTGATGAAGGCATTTTTGGTGGCGCTTCATTGATCTTCTACGCTTTCACCTTCCGGAATATCCGCAGCACAGTTATTTAGCTCCTCGACGAAGGACCTTTTCACCGCAGCGTCGGATTTCGCCAATTAGGAGATGATGGTCGGACGCAATGTCGGCGTTACATTTGATCCGCACATCTAGAAGGCACCGTCTCGATTTTCGGCTGATGCTGATGTGGTCGATTTGATTTTCGTGACGCCATCACGGGAAACCAATGTCACTTTGTGCACTGATCGATGAGGAAAGATCGACACCATGTCATTGTTGAGCATGAGCATGAGCATAGATGACCGTACAATTCTTAGTTGCTACTCCGTGATTGACCAGAACAATCGAAATTGCACATGGAACCAACAAACGCAGCTTGGGAGTAGCTACCGCTCTCAATATACACAGTTCGAGAATTCCAAACTTTATTAGTCAATAACGGCGCCGGCCACGTCCTTACGGTCATCGAGGAAGGGAAGGAATGTTAGTGTGACGTACGTTGCTACTAGAGACCGAGATCACCTCATCTTCTCCACGACTGTCACGGAAAGGAGTTTTTGTTAGTGAGGATGGAGAGAGTCACATGATTTAGATTCACTTTGGTAAGTGATTTGATTCATGCAACCTTTATTTGAGTCAAAACATTTATTCATTATGACTAAAATATTACAAAAGTCGACACCGAAGATGACGATCCATTCAAATTATTGTGTACATGCAAAAAATGAAAGAAAAATATTTATTATCACATTTGTAACTAGCGCTGACACATGACGTGACAAACTTTTCAATATTTGTTAGATAAATACACAAAAACCAGAGCAGAATTTTATACATCCTTTAGCATTAATTATTATGATAAAATGGAACGAGCTCACCAATAAACATCCTTCGAAGTGCCCAGTGCGTATGTGCTGCAGCATCTTCCACTAACTGGCCTCGATATCGCACTGAACCGCTACAACAACACACGGGTACGACGATGTGCACATTCAAATTGACGACGACGACGCGACCGATCCGAATGAAAAAAGCGGCACTTCCACTTTACCTCCAAAAACACACTGAACCGCTCCGTACGAAGATGAGCACTGTCCCGCATACAGAACGACGACGCGATGCAACGACGAGCCAAGACGGACTCCGAGATCGACACCATGTCATTGTTGCCACAAAACTCTGCAAGCAGCTCTCTGTTCTCGATCATTTCTCCTAGACCATGCCGTTTCATGACGTGTTCATAGTCCGAGTTGTCGGAATCAACATTCGCGTTGAAGTCGCTTATGAGGATTTTGATATCACATTTCAGTATCTTGTCCACGACTGCATTTAGATAGCTGTGAAAGTTCTCTTTGTCTTGCATTTTGGCAGCATCATCGGTTGGCGCGTAACATTGGAACATGGTAAAGTTTCGAACCCGTGTTCTGAATCTGGCTACGATTATCCTCTCATTTAAAGGTTCCCACTTCATGAGCGCAGCGTGGGCGTAAGCGATGAGCAGGAAACCAACTCCACGGTGTGTTCTCCAAAGTTCGGCCAACGGACTTCGCTCTGTCCTAGGATCTCAAGCTTCATACGGCATACCTCATTGGCTAGTTGTGCCAATTTACACTGCTTGGCTAGGGTTAATACATTCTAAGTTCCAATTCTTGTCCGTTGTTTCGCACTAAAAGTCGTTGCCGTTGAATCAGTTCGTAATCATTCATTTTCGGTTTCTGTATCGGTTTTTGAGATTCGGGAACAGTAGGTTGTTGGCCTAAGGTCCGCTATCCACCGCGGTGGGGCTGCCACCTTAGGTATATCTTCTGGTGGAGGAGCATTTCATACTTAGTCGCTGAATGCCAGAACGGACGCTGTTTGAGCCGTACCTCCTGTTGAGAGTATATGAAATGTTGCAATCAGACAACCCTCATATCGAGACGACCTTTATGTAATGTTGATACACCGTGATTGAGTGTTGTGGAATGTTGTTATTGTTATTGTATATACCTAGTGAGAATAAATTAGTCGTTCGAGTACTGTTAAGAAGTACACCGGTGTTTTGCTTTCGTCCCGGTCCGTGAATTCCGTCCGCCGTTGATTTTCCGTCCGCTGTTGAAGTTGTCCACTGTGCGATATTTCCAACACCTCCTTGGTAAACAGATGCTCGGGACGTACCTGCTTAAGGAGAAACTTCAGAGAGTACCAATATGGCTGCCACAATGGCCGACTTGGACCCCTACTCACGTTTTCAAGAGCACAAATCTTAAAAGTTCGTAAACAAATGCGGTCGATTTTTAAAAGCTGCCTCTTTTTGCAAGTGAGCAAAGCCAGGATAATCAAGTGCGACTTGGTTCGATGCTTCGTTCGTCAGATTTGTGCCTCTAAAGTTTGTATGCAAAGTTGCAATGGGATTTGTTGACGTTTCACCTTAATCTAGATTAAGTCAGAAGGACAACAGTGCCCAGTTTGCACTACCAGTTATGCACACAACTCGTAGCTGGCGGTCTTTGTCATCGCTTGACCTGTGAAAACAGGAGGTAGGAACTTGTGAGGACCATAGCCATGTCGAACGCTTTCCTTATCGACTCAGCGCAGCCCATAGTGCAAAAAGCGAGGGTATTATGATTTCCAGTCTTATTTAATTTATTTAGTGCTGTTTAAGGAAAACTTTTGGTAATTTTTGCCTCTTCCATAACATAGTTTTCCAAAGTTTTGCTCAAACATCATCAAATTAGGCAAGAGAATCTAAGACCCACGATTTACGGGCCATTTCATTGCAGAAACGAATTCAGCTCATTACTACAAATCTAGTACATCACCGATCGTGTTCTATTGAATAAATTTTCTAATATCCTTATATTGTGACTACGCAATGACAGCTAAAAACATGCATAGACAATCTTTTCTAGTTTTTCCTCTAATGCATTTATTGACATTCTAACTGGTAATATTGATAGCCAACCATCACGCCTAAATGTGCTGCATTCCACACTTGACTCGAATAAAGTTGGAAACCCCTGCCATGGCACATACAGAATCTGGCCCGAGGAGCATCCTTCCTGGCATTGCATCGTTGTTGGGTAAGGAGCCGAAAGGGGCAGTCAGGAAAGTTGATGCCACCGCCGCAGAGAAAATATCATTTTGTTCTCAACTGAGGCGATAAAAGGGGGTATGATTTGTTTTCGGGAAATTGAATTTATTCTTCAGTGATCAAACAAAATCCATTATTTTAGTGTTTTCACCGAGCTGATCCGGCGCTTCAAAGTGCTGCATTGGGCCCCATCTCTCGAAAATGATATTTTGAATGGAAACATGTGAAAGGAAACTTTTGTCTTTACAAATGGCGATGCAATTTTCAGTTTCAATTTTAATGGGTACTGGTGAATGGAAATGACTAATTTATGTTTTTAAACAATGAACTGACAAAAGCATGGTGTTGCATTTCAACTCTTGTGGTTTGAAAAGTAAAAAAAATACGTATTTCTTCATTTGCCAATATATAATCTGCTAGCATGGATATTCCAATCATATATATTTCAAAATTATGTTGAGGTAAATACGTTCTTAAAAGATTTTTCAATGATTCAACCTTATTAATTTATAAAATTGTCATAACCAGCAACAATTGACGATATATTATATACAAAATATCATTTTTTGGTTTTTACGTTCCAATAATGCCTCCAAATTATGGTATATCAGACAATTGAATTTCAGCTGATTCCGTTACGCATACTCTTTGTGTCAATATGTATTACTAATATGTCCATAGCAATCTAATGAATCTATCAGAGCACCTACTTCCGATGAACATGTCGCTTTACATCAACACATTAATAATGCTAGTTTAACAAATGACACAGAGTAAAATTATTCAATTTTCCCATGAAACTTACTCTTTTTTGCCCCTCTAGTAGAATCCCGTCTTTGGTTGACAAGCTTTCAACACTTCCCATGCCCCAAGGCGATGACAAGAGAAATGTGTGTTATCTCCACTGAATGCACTGGGAAAGAAAAATGAGCTTTTCCTCATGTGAAGCTTGCAGTGCACACACCCCGACCCGGTTCGGAGAGTTTTTCAACAAAGCGGACAGAATTTGCCAACCAACTATGCAGGCAGCTCTGCCTGCACTCATGACGACTAAAGATGGAAATGATGCGTTAGAAAGGCAATGAATGCAAACTCGTTCATCCTTCCGTCCGCCCGTCTGTCGGCGACGTTGCTTGGGTGTGCTGATGACAGCGCGTGTTTCTGTCATTTCTTCCGGGTGTATATGACGGAAGTAGGAAAAAAACTCTGTTTGATTCCATTTATACCGTTGCCTTCATTATTTTTATTTGAACCCAAAAATAGAATCTTGAGGATAATATTGCAGATTTTTTTTTCAAAGATTTGCATTAAAAAGGGATTGGTATTCAGGATTGTTTCAGTAAGGTTTCAAAAGGTCTCAGGGGCGTTTCAGCTGAGGGTTCTCAGGGGGATCTACGAAGGTTCCATGGTTCAAGGAGGTTTCAGGGGCGTTTCAGATCGAATCAGAGGATTTAACAGAATTTCAGGGATTCTGAGGAGGGTTCAGGAGCTTTTCAGGAGGTCTCAGGGGCGTTTTAGGATTCTCAGGGGCTTCCATGAAAGTTCCAGGGGGTATCAGGTATCAGTAGGTCGCACACTGGGGCAGGATTGAAAATACACGGAAAAAACCTCTAGCTCGTCGAGATGTCGAGATACGTACTTGGTGTCTTCAGAGAAAATATTTCTATGAACAAGGTCGATATTCTGAACGGTAGCATATTTTTCTTACGTTATTCGCATAAAAGTCCTATAAGTCATTTTGGCCATCTTTCATTTTAGCGGTATGGTGTCTTCGGCAGAGTTGTTCGGCTATTTATGCTAAAAAAGTTTGCCGAAGACGTCAAATTTCCAAAGCCTACTGTTCTTGAGATATTAGTCGTTTTATAAAATACCTACCTAAAATCGAGTTTTTTCATTAAATTACGTTTGTAAACAAATTTAATGTCTGTTTTCGAGTTATAATAATGAAAAATACTAAAATAAAACATTTGTAAAATAAATTAGTTGGAAAAAACAAAATATGCATTGATTTTTCATAGAAAGTTCCTGAAAATCACGCAAAATGTATATAGGACGTTCTTGCAGTCGGGCAAGTTCGGGCAAGTTTTTTCATCGGCGATCACCTAAAAAATACATAAGCTTTCATGTAAATTTTTTTCACCGACATGATATTTGATGATTTTTTTTAAATAGCGTTCAAAGTTTACTGTTTTGTGTGAATTAGTACAACATTTTTGCACATATTTTACCATGTTATATGTTGCCAAGTGAACCATGAGAAGTATAAATGCAATCTAGTTACAGGTTTAGTCATATTTAAGCTCCAAACAAATTGTAAAACACAAAAATGTCCTAAACACGCCATTTAGCCTTGGTTTTATCATTATCTTATATAATTTTATTCAATAGAAATATTTTTTGTGTGTTCAATGATCTAAAAACTCACTTTTATTGGCGTTTAGGACATTTTTGTGTTTTACAATTTGTTTGGAGCTTAAATATGACTAAACCTGTAACTAGATTGCATTTATACTTCACATGGTTCACTTGGCAACATACAACATGGTAAAATATGTGCAAAAATGTTGTACTAATTCACACAAAACAGTAAACTTTGAACGCTATTTAAAAAAAATCATCAAATATCATGTCGGTGAAAAAAATTTACATGAAAGCTTATGTATTTTTTAGGTGATCGCCGATGAAAAAACTTGCCCGAACTTGCCCGACTGCAAGAACGTCCTATATACATTTTGCGTAATTTTCAGGAACTTTCTATGAAAAATCAATGCATATTTTGTTTTTTCCAACTAATTTATTTTACATATGTTTTATTTTAGTATTTTTCATTATTATAACTCGAAAACGGACATTAAATTTGTTTACAAACGTAATTTAATGAAAAAACTCGATTTTAGGTAGGTATTTTATAAAACGACTAATATCTCAAGAACAGTAGGCTTTGGAAATTTGACGTCTTCGGCAAACTTTTTTAGCATAAATAGCCGAACAACTTTGCCGAAGACACCATACCGCTAAAATGTAAGATGGCCAAAATGACTTATAGGACTTTTATGCGAATAACGTAAGAAAAATATGCTACCGTTCAGAATATCGACCTTGTTCATAGACATATTTTCTCTGAAGACACCAAGTACGTATCTCGACATCTCGACGAGCTAGAGGTTTTTTCCGTGTATTGTCAATCCTGCCCCAGTGTGGGTCGGCTTCAGAGGCACGTTCTCCTCCATTTGGGAAATTTGTGCTATCGCCATGAACACGAGTCTATTCGTCATTTACCTGACGGAGAAGGGAAGGAAAAAGGATAGGACAGGGGAAAGGACAGGTAAAGGAATAGGATCGTCATACACGCATAAGCGTACCACAATGGGTTCAAACAGCGCCCTGAAAAGGGCTTTACGCTTTATGTGAAAACGCATAAAGCGTAAAGAGCGGGTCAAGAACAACAGAACGTCCTGAAGATTCAGGTTTCTGAAGTCAGTTTCACTTAATAAGTGTTTTCCGAGTACTCGGAAACGCAATTGCGCAAAAACTGGACAGTTACATATTAAATGATACGAAGTTCAATAATCGGATTCACAGCTATCACAGGCAAATGAATTAGCTTGTTGAATATTCGCCACGTGATAACTGAGTCGGCAGTGGCCAGTCAATGCTTTGACCAGCATGATGCAATTCTGCTTTGACAGATTTGTTAGATACTTTGCCACCCCTAGAGATGGCTCAGTACAATACAATTTTGTTTGACGACATGACTCCAAACTTTTCCGGTACTGTTTGTGCTGAGTGGCAGCCCAGCTGTCAATCTGAAGCTTTACCCAACACTTGGATACCTGAATAGCTGGCTCAGGGCCAATGAAGTCATGTGATGCTCCAGTGCGAGCTAACTCATCAGCCAATTAATTTCCAGCGATGGAAGAATGGCCAGGTACCCATACAAGGTGAACAGCGTTTGCTGAATTCAGCTTCTCGATTTGAGTTCGACAAGCGATAACTATCTTCGACCTGGAGTTGGCCGAAGCAAGTGCTTTAATAGCAGCCTGGCTATCTGAACAGAAGTATATTATTCTGCCCATGACGTGCTGCTGAAGTGTTGATTGCACTCCGCACATAAGAGCAAAGATTTCGGCCTGAAAAACGGTGCAGTGTCTACCAAGTGAGCAAGACTGATACAGCCTTAGCTCACGAGGATAAACACCAGCACCTGCGCGACCCTCGAGAAGGGAGCCATCAGTGTAACATACGATGCCGTCTGAAATACTTCTCTCCAGATAACCAGATGTCCACTCTTCCCGGGAAGGGAATTTCGTGGAAAATGTCATATATGGAAAATTACAAGCAATTGTAAGATCACTTGGAGCAAGGACAACTTTGTCCCAATTCACCAAAAGTGGAAACAACGAGGTGTGTGTATAGATGATTTATAAATGATTTCTGCAAAAACGAAAAACATTTTCCACTACAAAAAAAAAAATCAGAAGATACCTCTACATGTGCATGAAAACCGATTTTGAAAATTTTGCTTCGTTATTTAATAAAAAATCAGAAACCAAAAAGTGAGGAAATGCTTCCAGTTTCGCCTTAAGACCCCAAGTTGTACCAAAGGTTCGCCGGCATTGCCCGAAGGCCATACAAGCTTTCTTGATTCTGAACTCAACATGAGGCGGCCAGGAAAGCTTGGAATCAAGAATGACTCCAACGTACTTTACCTGTTCAGTCACATTGATTTCAGAATCAAAGGGACGTAAAGGTCGAACACCATTATGGTTTCGCTTTTCCGTGAAAAGAACAATAGATGTTTTACTCGGATTTACCGAAAGGCCATATTGGCGACACCAACCCTCAACTACCTGAAGAGCGTTTTGCATCAGGTCGAAAAGGGTGCAGATGCACATACCGACTAACAATATTAGGTATTCGTCGGCAAAACCATAAGTAGGAAAACCGCTATTATTGAGTTGCCTCAATAGCGTATCTGCTACGAGATTCCACAAAAGTGGTGATAAGACTCCCCTTTGGGGGCACCCACAAACACTCAATTTCCTAATCGCCGCTTGAAGCAATGTCGAGAAGAGATGTCGGTTTTTGAGCATTTAGTGAATCCAATTGGAAATCATTGGAGATATACCATGACCCCTTGCGGCTTCCAATATGGCATCGAAAGGCACATTGTCAAAGGCACCCTCGATATCTAAGAAAACACCCAAGCAGGATTGCTTTTGAGCGAATGCCTTCTCGATATCGTAAACAATTTTGTGTAAAAGAGTCACAGTGGACTTTCCAGATTGGTAAGCATGTTGGTTCACATGAAGAGGCACATTGACATTGGCCAGATGAACATCACGGATGTGATGATCGACTATGCGTTCTAAGCATTTCAGAAGAAAAGAGGTCAAACTGATGGGTCTGAAGCTCTTTGCTTCTTCATACGACGCGCGACCCACTTTCGGAATAAACTTCACAGTAATATCCCGCCAGGATTTGGGGATATACCCTGTAGCAAAACTGCAAACAAGTAGTTGTTTCAAAACATGTTTGAAATGATCAAATCCCTTCTGAAGCAAAATAGGATAAATCCCATCTGCCCCAGGAGATTTGGAAGGAGCAAAGCTATTAAGTGCCCATTCAATCGATTCTAAAGTTATGATACTCCGAGCCGAAGCTTAACAATCATAACTACAATAAAAGACATCAGGTTCATCCGAAGATGTAATATCCACACATCCGGGGAAGTGTGTACTGAATAAACATTCCAAAACTTCCTCATCAGAGGAAGTGAAATCACCATTTGGCAAACGAAGTTCGTTCACTTGAAAATCCTTCGAAATTGCAAGGATTTTGTTCAATCGACTGGCTTCACTCAGACTGGAAACATTTGTACAAAGGTTTTTCCAGCCGGATTGTTCAGCAGACCGAAGAGCTTTCTGGTAGGCCTTGCGAGCCGACCTGAAAGCCTCCGATCCAGCCGAACGTTGTCTGTTCCAACTCTTTCTACATTGTTTCCTGAGCTTCGCCAGATCGGCGTTCCACTAAGGGGTTCCTCTTGTGGTCTTCACAGACCGCAGAGGACAAGCTTCTTCAAAAGCTTCCATGATGAAGGCCGTTGTAGTATCAACGGCATCATCTAAATCACTTGGAGTGTCAATTGATGGTGAGTATCCATGAAATTTGGCTGCAACCAAATCGATCCCAGTTGGTTGACCGGGGATTCCTGAAACGCAAAGTTTGCGAAGTAACATTCACATGTTCAAACAAGATGTAGCGATGGTCAGATAAAGATTCTTCATCTGACACATGCCAATGGATTACCGGCAGGGAGTGCGTTCAATGTTGCTCAACAGGAGTAAAATCATTTTATTTTGTATGGCGAAGAGCATCTAAACTCGAATTTCTCGAAATGAAAAGCTTTTACCGAAAAAATATTTGGTAGGCACCAAACCGGTCATCATTGTGCACAACCGCTACCAAATATTTTTTCGAATAATGTGTTTCACTTCGAGAAATACGTCATTAGGTGCTATTCGCCATACAATATTTTTGCGATTTACTTTTAGCGATCTTTCGCGCATAGAAGCTAGCGCCACATTGGTCGATGCGGAGAGTAGGAAAACAGTCAAAGCATTTAATTCATTGGTCAACTCATGACTAATTCTGCTAGAGCAAAGCGTTATGTCTAACACTTCCTCTCTACCAGATACCATGAAGGTTGGGCGGTTGCCTATGTTAAGTAATCCAAGATCTGTACTACTTAAGTATTCCATCAAACTGGAGCCTCTCAAATTAATGTCTGAGCTGCCCCAGATTATATGGTGAGCATTAGTATCACTACCAACAATTAGCGGAAGTCCTTTTGAAGTGCACCGTGCGATGAATTGCTTGAAAACATCCGTAGGGGATGGTTCATCATGCGGTAAATAAACCGAACAATAAACGTATTTCCTGTTGAGGTTTCCAACAGATACATCGATTGTGATAGCACATACATCTCTAGTAGTTAGTTCAGAGATGAGTGTAGAAACGATTGCGTTGTTGACAAGCACACATGCTTAGTGATGTCGCAAAATTTCAAATAATCGATTAGTCGGTAATCGATTATGTTTTGCCATGGCGATTATCGATTCGATTAATCGGCTATAATTAATCGATTATTCCTGGTAATCGATTATTTTTATTATAGTATTTTCTTAAACATTTGCACGGTTTATCGCTGGTACAGCGATCCACTGCATTAAGATGAATATATAACGAAGCCACACTTTGATTTTTCAAAAGCACAAATCTGTAGAACCGAGGGTTGGTTTGCGCTGAAAAGTTGATCGATTGGTTACCACCAGCAGGTCACCAATCGATCAACTTTTCAGCGCAATCTGTCTTTTGATTCCTCAGATTTGTGCTCTTGAAAATTCGAGGTGTGGCTTCGTTATATATTCACCTTAAAGATACCAACATGCTGGGGTTTATAAGGCGATTTAGTAGTAGGTACCTATCAACTTTCACGATCCATACACTACAAAACATTATACATTGTGAGATCGATTCTTGAATATTGTAGTATTGTTTGGTCCCCATATGAAAACTGATGAAGAATGCATAGAATCGGTGCAAAAGAAATTCTTGCTATTTGCTCTACGTAAACTGAGATGGACAACTTTTCCACTGCCTTCTTATGAATCGCGTTGTATGATAATCAACAAACTTTAAAGAACAACGTGAATATGCTATGATAACATTTGTGAATGAAATTGTTTCGCAACGTGGTGACTGCAGTAATCTGCTGTTCTGTTTGTATTTTTATAGCTTATTTTTATGCTTAGGAAACACTCAATTTTGACAGTTTAACAATCCGGTAATTTAAATTTTATTCCCATAAAATATACTTAAACTAAGGTACTTTACAGTGTGGAAACCGATTTTGCAATTAAATTGGATTTTCTGACTTTTAGGGTAATTAAAAAGTGATCTCCAAAGTTATGTTTTTCAACTGTGCGGTTGAAACGGACCGGTAGAGTGGGTAAGACGGACACGTGTGGAAAATTAGCTAATAAGCCATTGATTGTGTTAAATAATGGTTATTGCCGTTTGTTTCCGGTAGATCAATCATAATAGAATCCAAATTTGGCTTTGAATCTCTTAACGAAGCATTTTTTTACAAATTGAATTCAATTTTGTGAATTGGAACAGAACAGAAACCTCCGCACCCTGATAAACGCCTAACAGTATGCAATACTCTGGTATTTAATTTCAAGCTGTTGTTAAAATTTTGTGAAAATTCCAATAAAGGGGGATTAGGGGCATAATAGACAAGACACCCTAAGCAAATGAGTATGTTAGGCCTGTATAACAGACAAAATCTTAACATATTATCAGTTGGCTTACAACTTTAACTTGTTTCCTATGTATTTCAATCATTTATAGCAGGTAGAATGTCATTATTGTGAAGAAATGATGAATTGTAACCCGTGTGTTTTTTGGGGCTGGCAGGAAAGTTACGGGGCGAAATGGACACCCATCTAGACCTGTGCGCCGCCGCGCCACGCCGCCGCCGCCGACACTTTTTGTCGCACGCCGACGCCGACCGAGGTATCGGCGGCGCGCCGTACGCCGCTGTTTGTCACGCCGCCGATTTTCATTTTTCACGCCGGTGATCAGTACACGAACAAAATTAAGTTCACATAAAGTTGAGAAAAAAAAATCTCACGATTACTACGATTACTAGGGGATGGCCAAAATGTTTGGGATAGGCAACTTTTTTTCTTTCACAAAAAAGTTCAACTTGCTGTTACTTTTCATAGAGTGCATCAAATATTCTCAAATTTTGACCGTTTGTCAAGCTATTATATGTGCATCAGTGGTACAAATTTGAGCTCGATTGGTTGATCTTTTGCAAAAGTTATAACCGTTCTGGTAAAACACTATTTTTTAAACTATCAATTTTTGAACTCTCATATCCCGGAGACCAGTGAACCGAATTGAATGAAATTTTTAGCGATTATCAACAATATAATAATGCTTGAAAATCCATCAAAACATGGGTACTTATTAAACGTTGAAAGAAGTTATGATGGTTTGACATTTTCACCCATATAGAGGAAAATGAGTAAAATTTACAATACTGCACAAAAATTATTAAACATGTTCTTCCTTTAATCCAAATAGGCTCCAATATATCTTATAATAGATATCTTCTGAACAGAAGTAGAAAATCTTTGGATATCAAAAATAAAATTTAATGACATTGATGAATAAAAATACATTTTTTTCGAAAAAGATTCAAAATTGTCAATTTATCATTACTTTTTTCAACGTTTAAAAAGTACCTATGTTTTGATGAATTTTTAAGCATTATTATATTGTTGATAATCGCTCAAAATTTCATTCAATTCGGTTCACTGGACTCCGAGATATGAGAGTTCAAAAATTGATAGTCTCAAAAATAGTGTTTTACCAGAACGGTTATAACTTTGCGAAAGATTAACCAATCGAGCTCAAATTTGTACCACTGATGCACATATAATAGGTTGATAAACGGTCAAAATTTGAGAATATTTGATGCACTCTATGAAAAGTTACAGCATGTTGAACATTTTTGTGAAAGAAAAAAAGTTGCCTATCCCAAACATTTTGGCCATCCCCTGTATCATAAGAGTTCGAATGCAACTGCATCTACAATAATTGATTTCTCATCATCGATTTTATCATCTGTTAATGCAATACGATCATTTACGAAAGAGTTAATCAATGATTCACTTTTGCAGTTATAGACGCTAGTCAAAACCATTATCTAGCGGATTATCATGAGATTATCCAAACACAGTTCGTATTTTCGGTAATAATACTATTAAGAAAATTACAACAAAAAAAACATCACCAAAGTTAAAGATGCCCTAATGATATTAAAATTGAAAACAGTATGTTCTATTGATTTTAAGTCTGGTCATTGGAGCTTTGGTCTGTCTATTTTTTTCCTTCTATTGTTTTTAGTAAACTATTCAGCAGAATTTTGCTAAGAATTCCTGAAGAAATTAAAAATGGAATTTCAGGATACAAATACGAAACTCTCAGAATTTTTATTCATATTTTATTAGATTTCATTCATGATTCGTCATTCACATCTCTCCAGAAGTTTCTTTAGAGATTCTTCCTAAAGGATTCAGTGATACCTCCAGAAGATCTACTAGCGATTCCTCCAGAAAATTATTCTTACTTCGGAAATACATACAAAATTCCCCATAAGATTTCTTCAAAGATTCCTCTAAAATTCCAATCAAAGAATTTTTCAGTAGCTCTTTAAGAAATGTATTTAAGAGTTACTTCAGAGGTGTCTCCAGTAGTTCCTTCAGAGATTCATCTAGGAGGATTCTAGAATGTCGCTAGAAGATTTTATTTTTCAGAAGATCTCAACAGGAGGGATAAATACAGGATAAGTACAGGAGTTACTTCAAAAATTCAAAAAGAATTCCTTCAGAAATACCTTCAGCTATTCCAACAGCAGTTCGCTCAGGTAACTTTACAGAAGTCCCTTCAGAGATTCTTCTAGGAGGATTCATAGATGCCTCCTGGAGATCCATCAGGAAATCTTTCAGGAATTCCTGCAGGAGTTCTTACGGAAATAAGTCCAGATGTTTCTTGAGAGATTCCAACTGAATTTCTTCAGGGATTCCTCCAGAAGTTCCTTCAGAAATCTCTCCAGTATTACCTCCAGATATTCTTGCAGAAGGATCCAGGGATACCTCCAGGAGAATTCAGGGATTCCCCCAGAAGTTCATTCAAAGATTAGTACAAAAGTTCCTTCTAAGGTGCTTTCTGGATATTCTCGATAAGCTCCCTTAGGGATTCTTCCAAGAGTTCTTTCAGAAATCCCTCCTGGGGTTCTTTAGGATATTTTTATAGGAGGACTCACGGATTCCTCCAGGAGTTATATCTGAGATTTTTCCAGAAGCTCATTCAGGAATTCCTACAAGTTTTTTTTAGGGATTCTTATTGGATTCTTGGGATTATAATCAGACATATCTCCAGGAAATTCTTGAGGATTTTTTTTCGGAAATTCCTCCTGGAAATCCTTCGGGGATACCTCCTGCAAATCTTTCCCCTACTCGGACTTCCCTTGGGAGATTTCACTAAAAATATTCCGAGGATTATGCCTGGAAATCCTTCAGAGAATCCCCCTGGAATTCTTGAAGGGATTTCTCCTGTATTTTTTTGAGGGATTCCTTCTGAAATTCTTTAGGGGATTCTTCCTGGAATTTCGTCAGGGATTTCTCCTGGACTTCCTTCCCGGATTCCTCCTGGAATTCCTTTGGAGATTCCTATTGGAAGTTCTTTGGAGTTTCTCCCTAGAATTCCTTCGGATATTTCTTTTGGAATTATTTCGAGGATTTCTTGAAGTCTTCCTTCGAGGAATTCTCTTGAATTTTTTTCGGGGATTTCTACTGATATTCCGTCGTGGATTCCTCCTGGACTTTCTGCGGGTATTCCTCCTGGAATTTCTTTGGTGATTCCTCGTGGAATTCTTCCGGGGATTGGAATCCCTTCGGGAATTTCTCCTAGAGTTCCTTCGGACATCCCTTTTGCCTTCGTCGATTCCTTTGGAATTTTTTTCGGAGATTCCTCCTGGACTTCATTCATGGACTTCCACTAAAATTCTTCCGGGGATTACTCCTGACAAGGATGGGATCATTCATTTGCAATAATTTACATTCACTTGCGAATAACTCGCTTCAGAAACGTCGGGGCAAAAACTAATGTATGGAGCACTTTTTCATTTTTGTTTTACCTGAAACTTTGTAGAACAATGTACTAGTGTAGCGCCAATAATAAAGTCAACAGAAGGCAGCAAACACAACTCTCCACGACGTGAATGTAATTTACATTCACCTCGTGGAGAATTGCCTTCACAGCTCGTTCACGAATTTGGAATGCGTGTGCGACCCTAATGCTATTCGGCGAACTCCCAGATAAAACTAAAAGGTTCAATTCATCCATACATAGTTTTTTGATAGAATGCTTCTGAACTGAGATGGTATCAAGTGAATGTAACTCTTTGTAAATGAATGATCCCATCCCTGACCCCTGATATTACAGTGTATCAAACAATTGTCCGTACAGCAAATTTTTGTCATAATAATTTTTCATTCAAATGTTTATAACTTTTTTATACGTCCATAAAAAACGCTGAAATTTTGACCAATCATAAACCATATATTGAAGCTCCATTGGTAAAATTTTGAGCGAGATCGAATAAGTTTTCTGAAAGTTATAGAACTTTAAGTAAAACTCATAAGATTTTTGAACACATTTTAAAAACATTATATCTCAATATATACTCGATGAAACTTATTCATTTTTTTTTTGTGCAACAGCTTAAGCCTAAGGCTTTGATATGCAGCTTCGTTTGAGGTTTAATATTCACTACAAAAAATATGAAAAATTTGTTTATGTAGTTGACGATATTTAAAAAATTACCATATTTTGCACATATAATCTGCCAAACGCTTTCCACCAATAAAAGTGCATTAACTGAACGAAAAATGCATAGGACCTACTCTTCATATGGAGTTTAAAAGGTCCTGTATAAAAATATTACATTAAGAAAGTTTAAAAAAATTGAAAACACTTGGCACTTTTATTGATCAAAATATGATAAATTTCCAAATAACTCTTTGAACATATACAGATTTTTCATATTTTTTGTAGTGAATATAAAACCTCAAACAAAGCTGCATATGAAAGCCTTAGGTATAAGCTGTACCATGAAAAGGATTGAAAAAGTTTCATCAAGTGTATATTAAGATATATTGTTTTAAAAATGTGTTCAAAAATCTTATAAGTTTTACTAAAAGTTCTATAATTTTCAGAAAACTTATTCGATCTCGCTCAAAATTTTACCAATGGAGCTTCATTATATGGTTTATGATTGGTCAAAATTTCAGCGTTTTTAATGGACGTATAAAAAAGTTATAAACATTTGAATGAAAAATTATTTTGACCAAAAAATTGCTGTACGGACAATTGTTTGATACACTGTACGTCGTGGATTCCTCCAGGAATCCTATCGGCGATTCCTACTGGGTTTCCTGCAAGGATTCCTCATGGAATTTCTCCAGGATTTCTCCTGGAATTCCTTCAGGGTTCTCTTCTAAAATTCTTTCGGTTTTTTTCTCTTAGAATTTCTTCGGGGATTCATTTTGGAATGCTTTCGGAAATTCCTACTTCAGTTCCTTTGGGGATTCCTCTTGGAATTCCTTGGGAAATTCCTTCTGGAGTTCCTTCGGGGATTCCGCTTGGACTTCCTTCGAGGACTTGTCCTGGAATTCCTTTGGGAATTCTTCCTGCAATTAGTCGGGGAATCCTCGTAGACTTCTTTCAGGGTTTCCTCCTGGACTTTCTACGAGGATTCCTCTCAGAATTTCCTCATTTTTTCCTGGAATTGATTCTGAGATTCCTCTTGGATATTTTTCATTGATTCCTCCTATAAATCCTTTGGGGATTCTTTCTAGAATTCCCTTGAAAATTCCCACTGGAATTCTTTTGGGGATTCCTGCTGGAATTTCTTAAGGGATTACTGCTAGAATTCCCTTGGTTTTCGTGCTGGAATTCTTTAGAGATTTCCTCTAGGAATTCCGGCGGGAATTCCTCTGGGAATTCGTTAAGGGGTTTCTTGTGGAATTCCTGCGAGGATAATATACGGAATTCCTTCGAAGATTCCTCCTGGCTATTTTTTAATTTCTTTTATTCGTGTATTTTAAATTATGCTTATTCTTCACACTAGTTATTTTTCGATTATTCCTCCCACAAAGCCGTTGAAAGTTCCCACTGGAATTTTTCTGGGGATTCCTCCTGGACTCCCTTCTGGAAATCCTCCTGGAATTCTCCTGGAATTCTTTCGGAGATAACTCCTAGAATTCCTCCTGGAATTCTTTCGGGGACTTCGGACTTCTCCCAAAATTCTTTCGGTGATTCCCACCGATATTCCATCATTGATTTTTCTTGGAATCATTCGAGGTTTCCTCCTGGAATTCCTTCCATGATTTCTCTCAGAACTCCTCCAGGATTCCTCCTGGAATACGTTCGGGTAATCCTCTTGGAATTACTTCGGAGATTCCTCTTGAAAATCTTCTGAGCACTCCGCTTGGAAATCCTTCGGAGATTCCTTCCAGAATTTTTTCGTGGGTTTCTCTGGGGTTTCTCCTGTTATTTCTTCGAGGATTTGTCCTGGAATTCCTTTGGGAATTCGTCGGGTATTCCTTTTGGACTTCCTACAGGGATTCTTCCTGAACTTCCTTCGGGGATTCCTCCTGGAATTCTTTCGGAGATTGCTCTTAGAATTTCTTTGGAAATTCCTCCTAGATTTTTTTTTCCTGGATTCCATTTGGAATTCCTTCGGGGATCCTTCCCTGATTTCCTTTGGAGACTTCTCCCGTAATTTTGTCAGATATTCCTCCAGAAACTCCTTCGGGAATTCCTCTTGAACTTCCTTCGAGGATTCCTCCTGAAATTCCATCTGGGATTCCTTCGGGGATCGCTCTTAAAACTTCTCTGTGGATTTCTCATGGAATTCTTCCAAGAATTCCTCCTAGAATTTCTTCGGGAATTTTTCCTGGAATTCTTTCAGGAATTTCTCTTGAGTTTCTTTCTCTTGAGTTTCTTCGAGGATTCGATTTGGAATTACTCCAGGGATTCCTCCTGAAATTCATTCGTCTTGGGATTCGTCTTGGATCTCCTCCTAGAATTGCTTCGGGGATTCCTCCTAGAGCTCCTACGAGGATTCATCCTGGATTTTTTTTTAATTTTTATTTATGTGTATTTTAACTTAAATGCTAATTCTACACTCCATCCTGGAATTGCTTTGAGGACTTCTCCTGGAATTCATTCGGCAATTCTTCCCTCAGGGATTTTTACAGGAATTCCTACAGTTTCCTTCTGGATATTTTTCATTGAATTCTCCTCATTTGGAGACTCTTTCTCGAATTTCTTTGAGGATTACTGCTAGAATTCCTTTGGGATTTCCTCTTTTAATTTTTGCGGGGATTCCCGCTGGGCTTCTTTCAGGGGTTCCTAATGGAATTCCTACGAAGATTCCCCCTGGAATGCCTTCAAGAATTCCCCCTGGATATTTTACGATGAGACCTCCTAGAAATTTTTTGGAAATTCCTACTGGTGTTCCTGATATTCTGGTATTCTTGTTGGAATTTCCTTGGGATTCCTGGGAATCTTCCTAGAATTCCTTCTGAAATTCCGTGAAAATGCCAATCTGGGATTTCCCTAATACGTTTTTTTGAGGATCTCTGTAAGTGAGAATCTTGAACCACCAGACATTTTTGCAGAAGTTCCTTCATGGATTCGTACAGCAGTTCCTACAGCGATCAGTTCAGAAGTTTCTTCATTGACTTCTCAAGGAGTTTTTCTTTAATCATCCGTGGATTCTTTAGTGTAAATAGCTCGACCTTATTATCAAATTTAATAGCTCCTGAATGTTTGAGGAAAACAAAATTAAAATTGTAGCCAAATCGATATTTTATGGCGCTTCCTTTGCAATAGAGTAATAAAAAATGCACCACACTAAGGATACGGTAATGTCACAATAGGTCTGATAACTGGTCGCAGTGACGGACTCGAATAGGAATAAAAAGGTTTTCAATCTAATGTAAAAAATAATTTCGCTAATGTTTACATTATGGTCAAATTTTGATCACGCCGATTCACGCCGCCGCCGCCGCCGCTGAAAGCTGCCACCGGCGTGACGCCGATGACGCCGCCGCCGCCGGCCGAAAATGGTCCTCACGCCGCCGCCGAGCAAAATATAGTCGGCGCACAGGTCTACCCATCGAGGCATAATGGACACCCCTGCATATTTTATGCTGTATCTTTGATCATATCGACCAGTTAAGTAATTTGCCTACGGAGATCCATACCAGATATCTGCATTAACATGTCTAAAGGGTCTAACTCGTTTTGTAAACAAACATTGTTTCTGTCGCTGTAGGGTCTATCTCGATCCACCCACGCATCTGGGGGCCGTTATCAGAAAGATCTATCTTCGCTCTTTCTGTTAAGGGTGTCGACATGCGTGGGTGGATCGAGATAGACTCTACAGGGACAGAAACAATGTTTGTTTACAAAACGAGTTAAACCCTTTAGACATGTTAATGCAGATATACGATACGCCATCATAGACGAGTTTACATAACATCAAAGTTAATTAAATAAAATTTAGGCTAAAATAATCGGATTGATTTTTTTCCAAACTCTCTAAAACGCCTAACAGTATGCAACGCGCGCACATCCATTCATAATTGCCAGTGTTCATTTCGCCCCGAATCGACTACAACATTGAAATTGCTATTTTGAGTAAGTTCTGATCAAAAATATAATACTTCATCCATTGCTAAATCTGCATATACATATAGATAAGCTAACAATTCACTTGTTTTTATGGTGGACACACTCAAACACTCGTAATACCTTATTTGCTGCTGCTTCGTAATCATAAGAAATCCACCATATGAGAAACATACTAATTTCAATGATATTTTGGTTATTTTGAAGGAATGTAAATGGTACTTTTGAAAAATAGAACAATGACTTGTTCCTTTACACTTATGCATTAAAAGTTTTACATAAAACTCAACGGTTTCGGCAAAAACAGGGGTGTCCATTTCGCCCCGGGTGTCCATTATGCTCCTAATCCCCCTACATTTGAGGTTCGAAATCATTGTATTAACTAAACATGACATGTCAGAGTTAAATTTCATCAACAAAACTGAAACAAACTGAAAGTGCTCCTTTTCAATTAAATAGACGATTTATTAATATTAGTCTTCCTAAGTAATTGCCTACCTTTAGGCGTTATTCTTGGTTTATAGGATTTTAATCCTAAAATAACTTAAAAAGTAGGTAAGCTGTAAGAATTTGGACAACATATTCGAAATCAGGGACCCCGAATTTAGTTTTCAACAAAAACGAACATTGTTTACTGACATGATCAATGTTACCCCAAATCAACAAAATCAAAAATTTGATTAAAAAACTTGTTTAAAAATGTTTTAAAGTTTGAACATACATTTTAAAGTAGTCTAACACAAACGAAGATTGCCAGTACTTGTTTTAAAAGTGTTAAACATGTAACGTTTGCTTCTACAAGAGAAGTACTAAAGAAAAATCGTAAAGTTTGATCAATGTTACCCCGGATTGATTACGGTATTTATGAAAAATATATATTTTTACGGTACATTAACATATGATTATATGCTACGCTTAATAAGTTTCCTTTATTTAAGTTGTTTTCGAAGTTTTTATACAAATTTTTAACACAACAGTTCTATTTTTCTATCTACTTGAATTAACATGGGCATTGCCTACTTTAAGGCGTTTATCGGTGTATGGAGATTTTTGTCTCAATTAACAAAAATGATTCCAATTCATAAAAACACGCTTCATTAAGAGATTCAAGGCCAGATTTGGAATCTGCTATGATCGATTTACCGAAAATAAGTGGCCTTTTATTGAAAAAAAAAATAGTCAGAACGTTGATGTAGAGCAGATTGTTTACGGGACATGTTTCTGCAATGGAATTACATACGTTTAGGCGTTTATTGGTGTAATCCTGTTGAAATTTACAGAATTGATTCTATTTCGTAAAACTACGCTTTGTTGAAGGGTCAAAACCAGATTTAGATTCTATTATGATTGATTTACCAAGAACAAGTGGCAATGCATTGGAAAAACATAATCAAAACTTTGGCGCTGCTTGATCCAGACAACATTGAGATTTGTAAGAAAACCCTACAAATGCTATTTTAAAAAGCTGTGAGCATTCGAAAGCGCCTAAATATATGCACGTTCTAATCAACATATCAATTGAACACCCCAAGTTCCCATGGTCATAAACTGTGAAGCCCCGTTCCAATATTTTTCAAAAATTCCTTCACTATTTCACTTCTAGGGTCCCAAACCCCTGTTCTTTTTTTATCCCATAACACAAACTAGTGTTGAAAAGATGATCGACGGGAAGCGAGCAGAGTATGACGACTGTTTCTGTGTACCACGTTTTTTAATAATCGATGAAATAATCGAAACAAATAATCGATTATCGGAATAATCGAATAAGGCGCTACCCGATTAAAATTTAATCGATTAGTTGAACGATTAATCGATTAGTTGGGATAATCGATTAATTTGCGACATCACTACACATGCTCGAGGCATGACACGTGAGTTTGCCATTTCATTTTTACTGAAAGTAGCAAACACCGGATTCACAAGGTTTCCTAGATAGAAATTTCCCTTACGAAAGTAAGGTTCTTGGACTAACGCCACTTGGGCTGTACCATTTTGCATAAGTCTACAAAGATTGATCGTTGCTGTTCTTTTGCGCTGAAGATTGATCTGAGCTATCCTAACCGTAGCCACTACCCAAACTAGGCCAGATTAAACTCTTAACAATCACAGCACAAAAAAGAACAGCAATAATAAAGCCAGATCGGTATCGATTTGAGTGCGCCAAAGGCGAGGATGCACAGAACACATTGTGTAAAACGCATAATGCGAAACCATATAGGTGAAAATTTAAACTAATTAATAACATCTTCATAATCCTGCCCTTATTCAGCCTCAAGTATGAGATTGAAGAAGGGCACCTGATTGTCTCGGAGAAACACAAGGTCCACCGCGCTATTGCTCCGGTTAGCACAGTAAGGCCAAATACTGTGGAGGGTGCCCTGGTACTCCACAGGCTCCGTTTGCGATTAGGTTTTTATAAGACCCCCTAACCATTCATTCCTAGGCACGGTAAGCGTAAAGCCGCATAACACCATGAATTAGGGGTCACCTGATTAGTGGATTCCTACCACTGGTACAGGCGGTCCGTAGTGCTATTCTTAGCCAGTTGAACTAACCGCTACCGACACTACACAGCTATCTAGGCTGATCGGGAAAAGAAGTTAATATTGGTGATCAACTTCATACGGGCCCGAAAAGCCGGCACAGAAAAATGATGCGCGCATGTCTGGATGTGAAAGCCACAATTATGAAAATTTAAAATGATCGTTAAAAGCGTGGTCGATTGCGCCAGTAGTGTTACGTTTGTGTGTTGCTAACAACTTAGGATGATTAAAGGCGTTTGAGGGGATCTCAGAAGAAATCCAGGGATGTAGTGGATCCCGCCCTCCTACGTAATAAATCATAACATAAGGAGTCATTATAAATGCGCACCTTAAACGGCAGTAATAGGGTCAAAGAAATCTGAGTGATGCACTTATGCTCAAATTATACCGCCACAAAATAATCTTATTTATGTCAACTTTCCAAGTTATTGAATGTCGATCCCGGTTGTCCACTTTTGTTTATCTGCTACACTAATCAATTAAGGACAAACGTTTTCAAATCCCGCTTCAACAGTGCATCAGACCTTCAGACACACAAATGTCAAGAAACAAGTATCAAACAATAGTGCATTTTAATACTCTGTACTTGCTCACTTGTAAAAAAGCCTAAAAGAAAAAGCTCAGGTGCCTAGTCAGGTGCGCAGTTTTCTTACGAAGAGATTTGTGCGCTTGAAATCGTGAGTAGGTGCCAAAATCGGCCATTGTGGCGGCCATTTTGGGGTTCTAACAAGTCTGTCCACGACTCACTCAAACTGCAAATTTTCGGTAATACCAATCCGTGTGGTCAATTATGAATTTCAAATAACTCAACGTACATGTGTACAGATGGGTAAATTATTGGTTAAATCGGGAAAAAATCCACTGCTCAGATGAGATTTGAACTTACAATAAATAAATCGCTTTCGCTCTTCGTACATATGTACAACAGAGATGGTTGTATTTGCGGTTTAGGGGAAGATGATATAGATCGATGAGATTTGAATTACCTTATGACAACTAAGTTGCCGGGTCATCAATTGGCTCGGTAGTTTAGTTGGTAAAGCACTTGTCTAACGAATAAGGGTCGTGAGTTCAAATCTCACCTGAGCTGTGGATTTTTTCCCGATTTATCCAACAATTTACCCATCTGTACATATGTACGTTGTACGTTGAGTTATTTCAAATTCATAAGTCTGTCCAACCAATCATTTGGAGTTGCAAATGAACCCTATTTAAGTACCGTAGATTTTAAATACAGAAGAATCCTGATTGAGCCAAGAATTTTGAGTTTTCACCGCTCAACACTTAATTTTGTTATGAGATGAGAAAAAAAAAGAACAGGGGTTTGGTACCCTAGAAGTGCCATAGTGAAAGACTTTTTGAAAAATATTGGACCGGGCCTTCACAGTTTATGACGGAACTTGTACACCCGATTTTTTTTGCACGGGGTCTGGTTTTTGCTATAACTCAGTCAACTTTCAACCGATTCTCATGAAATTTTGTACACATGTGGGCACGATTAGTACTACACAGTGTACATCAGTTTCATGAGAATCGGTTCAAAATTGACTGAGCAAAATAGCAAGTTCTCCATAAAAACGTCGGTCATAAACTGTGAAGGCCCGGCCCAATATTTTTCAAAAATTCTTTCACTATGGCACTTCTAGGGTCCCAAACCCCTGTTCTTTTTTTCCCATCCCATAACATCAAATTTTGTAAAATTTTGTCGAGCAGTGTTATGATACGAAACTAAGTCCAGCCTAGAAACATGGTAATATTCAGCCCTCGTGACCATTAGTTGACATCACCATTGATACTTCCATTGGTTTTTACGCCGGAACGCGACAGAGGGGCTTCAAAAGATTTCAGGGGTGTTTCAGGAAGTCTTAGAGGCATTCCGGGTGCGTTTTAGACGATCTTATTGAGATGATTGTATCTAGATAAGTGAAATTGATTGATAGATTGAATGATTTGTCTTCATTAAAGAGACTTTCAGCCCTTGGCTGGTTCGTCTCTTCCAGTGAAATTGACATTTTCAGCACTGATTTGAAGTTTGCGAATTTATCATTTCATAAGGCGAGGTAAAAGAAAAAAAGTAACAAATCAGCATCAAAAACCACAGGTTTAAATTAGTTGATTATCCCACATAATTTAAACAATTTATGCTTCGTTGGACAATTCATTTGCACGTTCCATTTACAATCCTTTAACACCAAAAGTTTGCAAATAAAATCGTTAGCACACCTTTACGCCAAGGTTCATCAAGTAACTGATTTATTTTCAGTAATTCGTGTCATGCAATCCGTTTCTGGCTGACTTTAACATCACAGTTTGATGTCGTATGGTTGTCAGTCACGGCTCACGTATCCTTTCGTTTCAGTTTCCCGTCTTACTGCAGTATAAATACCTAGGTTGTATCCTACCAGGACAATTGCATTGACGAAGTGTAAGTCGACGTCGTCGTCCTTGCGGGTGCGGTGGACTCCGTGATTACACAGATGTCGAACCAGATTAGACTCGTAAAGTTTCAAATTTCATGATTGGCAGTCGTAAAAATTCCAATTATTCAAGTTTAACTCGTGTGTAATTAGGTTCCATGCTCTTTTGACAGGGTGGTATCACGATTGGTGACAGAAGGAAAAAAGGACACACAAAGGCAAGGCGGTCGGGATCGTGATTGATGGGAAAATTACAGCTCGTTTGACTGATTTGGATCACAAAGTTCCTGGGGCGAATGGAGACTTGGGGGGTTTTGTTTTTGCAGTCGTGAGGGAGCTGAATTATGGGAATACGTGCAACATGTAACTGACATAGCATGTCGATTAGCTGTTGTTGGAGGAATCGGTGTGAAAGACGTTATAGGGGTGAAACGACCTACTCAGGTTGTTTAAGGTGAATATAGAATGAAGCCACACCTAAAGTTTTTAAAAGCACAAATCTGAAGAACCATGTATCATTTTCTAAAAAGATGCATTTCACCTCGCCCCCCTCTGCATCTATTTTCAAACATTAGAGCCGGAACCGTCGCCATGCGGATATGGACGGACGCCATCAGGAAAAACAAAAACTGCAAAGTTTAATAAGGAAATTTATACGACCGAGTCGTGTCGGATGGAACCATACATATAAAAGCTTCCAACGCTGCCGAGAGGTATGAAGCGTTTGTGAGCCTCCTTCCCAGATACCGGAAGAATGTGCCAGCGTGCGCGAGTGGTGGATCTGAGTGGTTCTGACCTATGGGTAACGATTCCCAAATGGGATCTTTTACGAACCACCTTTAGCGCCACCTCACCCAGCCGAGCCAAATCGTCAGGTGGGGCCAGCAACGCGAACGATGAACTTACGGAAAAAAGCGAAAAAAGTCATTA
Organism: Aedes albopictus; assembly: GCF_035046485.1. Taxonomy (NCBI): domain Eukaryota; kingdom Metazoa; phylum Arthropoda; class Insecta; order Diptera; family Culicidae; genus Aedes; species Aedes albopictus. Next base: position 236,947,721 of record NC_085137.1, read on the forward strand.
TTATTCGCCTAACAAACAACGGAAAAGTGGTCGTAAAACGTACGTTACGTAGCTGTTTATGTCTCACAAATAATGTGTACATGCATCTTCGTCAACCGTCGTCGTCATCCTCATCGTTGTCGTCGTCGTCGTCATGATAGTCTTTGTCGCCATCGTTTTTCCGTTGACACGGCGCTGTATGGCAATGCGCTTCCGACTCCATCGTCCACAACAACGCATCCATCTACAGTATGAGGATAAAATTATACGAAAAAAAAACTCGATTTTGACCCACTAAAAACATTCCCATGGTCGCCAAACCCTTCGCCTATCCGTAACCACCAAGAAGGCATTGCTCAGAGAGGGGCTAGTGCACATCGCATCCTCAAGGTTAGCTGCGTAGCCTGCAGTAACGAACATCGATAACTCGCCTTGGAAAGTCCAACCAAGATAGCATACTGGCGCTTAATCAGTTTCCCACTCCCTTTGTTCTCGGAAGGCGGGCAGGGCCAACCACCAAGCTCAGAAGGTTGCTGGCATAAGGTCTCCATATGCCCCGGCCCTTACCAGGAAACGGATACAACCCAGTAGACCGAGGCCACGACAGCAATGCTACCAGGATGTTCTCTCCGCGGCCTCTTAATCGCTGTAGGGGTTGATCTCGACCACAGGGCACCGGTATGACCTACGCAGCCGACTCCGAACCCCTGGACCATCTCTAGTATCGCATCTGAACTAAATAGCGATTCTCCGAGTTCCCGCACCACCATCTCTGTAGCTTCAAGACGATCTGGGTGGTAGCCGTTGAAATGGTATCCCAGCCAAACTCATCCCTACTCATCCTCTGGACAAGATCTGCTGCTCCGACTTTCGGATGTTCACAATCACCGTCTCTGTTTTGTGGTGAGCCAATTCACGCTACCACAACCTTGATCGAGTTGGTAGTAGTCAACTCCACTGCTTCGATCAATTCACCGTAGACTTCCAGCGTAATGTCGTCAGCAAAGCCGACAATCTCCACTCTTCTAACCTCAACACCTCGTCGTACATGACGTTCCATAACACTGGATGGAACTTTACGGGACTTCTGAGGTTGTGAAAGCATTTGCGACCCACCTGTGTGTCATAAAATAGTACTCGATTCTGGAAGTAGTTTCCGAGAATCTTGTACAGGTACCCGGATATCCCCAGATGCAGTAAGCGCATCGGCAATAGCCGGCCAACTGGCACTATTGAACGCGTTCCTTACATCCAGTGTCACTACCGCACAGTAGCGAATTCAACTTCTCTTACGCTGGAGCGCTATCTCGGCGGTTTTTGTAACCGACAAGATAGCGTCTACGGTTGACGTCCCTTTCTGGAAGCCGTACTGGCTGCTCAAGAGACCATGCACACCCTCAGTGTACTTCAACATTCTATTGAGGATGATCTTGTCGAGGACCTTCCCCGCTGTGTTGATCAAGCATATTGGTCTATAAGCCGACGGGCAGTTTCCCCCCGGTCTTTGGTCTTTGGTAAGGCCCCAGGTCCGGAACTTCGTCCGGACCTGGGGCCTTACCTACGCCAAAGGACTTTGCTATCCCCGCAAGTTCCACATCGGTGACCCTCTCCTTATCGCCAGCCCCAGTCCCCGGTTATCCTGCGAAAGGAGGCCAAGTACTAGGATCATGACGCGGAAAAAGCCCCTCGATGAACCCCTCCAACATCTCTGGAAATTTCTCTGTAGGAACTGTTCATTAAAGAAAGTGGACATCTGTTCACCAATAGTTTAAAGTTAAAACTAAACAAAAAAATGTGAATTATTGCTCAGTGTGTAAGAACATTGTCCACTTTGGCAACACACTCAAAGAAAACGGAAAAAAGTGAGAAATTTATAGCGATGGGTCGGTATAGCTTAGCGACTAGCTTTTAATTCTGCACAAATGGTGTTCCAAAAAGCTGGCGTTTCGAGAATTGGCATACTAGTACACTTCCAGGACCGCAATTTTTCAACGCAGAGCAGAAGAGAGATGTGCCGCATGATGTAGGGTATATCAGAACTGAAAAAATTGGGAAAAAGTTTTTGGTGTGGCAAGCCAATTGTTCATGCGGCTCAAAGAGTTCTTCATATTTCACAACGGGGAAAATCAACGGTGAAAATAACAGAGAGGAATGCATCAAAAAACGACTTCTACCCATCAGCCGAAAACATACGGATCCTTCATTGTTTTGGCCGGATCTGGCGTCCGCTTATTACGCTTCTTCTACACTAGAGATGCTCAAGAAAGTCGATTTCGTCGAAAAATGGCAAAATCCACCAAACTTCCTTTAACTGCGTCCTGTAGAAGGATACTGAACAATTAAATAAGCGGTTCCATATCATTTCAGCAACGAGTAATTATCATATATGTTTATTTGGATGAAACCTTGCATACAAGTCTTTGGGGGAGAAAAACGCCGTTTTGCATACTTGGTTCGCCATTTTGAATCTAGCGTTACTTATGAGAAGAGCCTATGAAAAATGCACATGATATCTTCAAAAAAATGTATCTCGAAAACGGTTTGTCCGATCGGTTTGGTGTCTTCGGCGAAGTTTTAGACAATTGTTGGTGCTATATGGAGAAAATATGCACGGTAAAAAAATTGTTTGGTTTTTGTGATTTGAACTAAAATATAGATTTTCCCTCAAAAGTGACATGTCAATTTTTTTTTAACTATCCTTATGTTATAGCTGACTGAAAATGCTATCTAGTGCACAGTGGGTTGTTCTGGAGAAAAATAGGTTACAATGAAAAAAAAAATGTTTTAAAAAATTACGGTTTTCAAAAAATGCTATTAAGAAAAGTCAAAAAAGTTTGTCGCCCTAATTTTATGAAAGTACATCAAATTTGCAAGAAAAAAGTACTTCGGTAACATTTTTCTAAGATGCACCGTTTAGAAGATATTACTAATTTAATATTGATTTTTTTGATAACTTTATAAGTTTTAGCCCTTTTCGGATGTACTCCGTGTTTCTCCAGTTTCAAAAGTATTTTTTTCGGAAAGATTGGAAAATTTTGAGTTAAAATGACACTGACAGCTTAAAGATTTGAGTGAAATTCTCTGCCTTAAAAGTATTTTGAAAAACAAGTTACAAAATCCCACTATCAGGAACAATGATTTCTTCCAGTGGTTTTTGGTGCCTTCTGCTGAAAACGTGCTAATAAGTATTAGATACAGGTAATTAGATACAAGTTAGCTGTACTACGTACAGTTGGTGATTGTGAACATGGTCTTTGTTGGAACTAGTCCACCATGGCCACGCTGGCCCAGGCTTGTAAACATTCGACACTTTTCACTACCTTCGTTTCGTTGTCGCGGTCGGGTGTCAGCTGAAAATTAAATTTTTAAATTCAGCCACAAGGCAAGAAAAACTATCAATTTTATCATTGTTACCAAAATCATGGTTAGTACAAAAAATTTAAAACTAGTAGAAATATGGCATCAGATGCAAGAAAGGAAAGAGATAATGTATTAGATTCATCTCAAGGTTCAAGCTCTGGAAAAGCTTTGAGTAATGAAACAAAAGAACTGGTTTTGAATTTTTTTGAGGACGATGATATAAGCCGTGCAATGCCATGCCAAAGAGATGTTGTTAGCGTAAAGACAGGAAATAAGAGATTGCCTGTTCAGAAAAGATTGTTAATGATGACATTAAGAGAAGCTTTTAATCGCTTTAATGAAATGTACGTCAATGTAAAAATAGGGTTTTCATCATTTGCAAGCCTCCGGCCAAGGCAAACTAGCACAGGAACACATAATGTTTGCGTTTGCACTACGCATGAAAATGTCAATTTAATTCTACATAGCTTAAAAAAAGGGCCCATATAGCCGAGGCGGTAAACGCACGGGTATTCAGCATGACCATGCTGAGGGTGACGGGTTCGATTCCCGGTCGGTCCAGGATCTTTTCGTAAAGGAAATTTCCTTGACTTCCTTGGGCATAGAGTATCTTCGTGCCTGCCACACGATATACACATGCAAAATGGTCATTGGCAGAGGCAGCTCTCAGTTAATAACTGTGGAAGTGCTCATAGAACACTAAGCTGAGAAGCAGGCTTTGTCCCAGGAGGACGTTACGCCAAGAAGAGAGAGAGAGAGAGAGCTTAAAAAAAATACAATGTCTTGAATGATCTAAAAACATTAACGAATAGATTACTTTGCGAAAATAAGACAACTCATTGCCATCTACGAAGATGTAAAAGCTGCCCGGATACCTCAGTTTTAGAAGACAGTTTATTGAAACAACTGGAAGAAAACTTTGTTGAAAAGCTTTCATTCGAACAATGGGTTACCACTGACAGATGTGATTTAGAAACTATTGTAAAGCAAACCGATGACTTTGTTACATTTTTCAGCTCAAAATTAGAAAGTTTGGTTCCGCATGATTTTGTAAAAACCGAACAGTCCAATTTTTTGAAAACTACAAAACGAAACTTGCAAGATGATGAATTTTTAGCTATTTGTGACTTTTCTGAAAATTACAGCTTCGTTTTGCAGGATGAAGTTCAATCACGCCATTGGAACGTGCAACAGGCCACAATCCATCCTTTCGTAATATATTATACTGAAAATATGCAAATTAAATATTTTAGCTTCATTATAATTTCAGAAGAACTAAGACATGATTCAGTCACTGTTAATTTGTTTATTGATAAAATGATAAACTTTTTACAAATTGGTCAAAATAAAAAAAATTTAAAAAAAAAATATTTTATGTTAGATGGTGCTGCTTCACAGTATAAAAACCGAAAAAACTTTTCTAGCCTTTGTAAGTTTAAGTCAAAGTATGGTATTGACGCTGAATGGCATTTCTTCGCAACATCGCACGGAAAAGGTTTATGCGATGCTATTGGAGGTATGATAAAACGCATGGCTACCAGAGCAAGTTTAGCCAAAGAACGCGAACACCCGATAAAGACTGCAAAAGAGTTGTTTAATTGGGCAAACAAACGAAAAGAAGAAGAACTTACAAAGTTGTCATTTTGTTATTCTACTACAGAAGAATACGAAAATATGTCTTTGCAGCTAAATAATCAATATAATAATGCAAAAACAATTCAGGGAACTCAAAAAATCCATTTATTTCTTCCTCTATCAGAAAATACAATTAAGGCAAAGCTTTATTCAAACTGTCCTAACAATGATGCCAAAATATTCGATATTGTTAAGAAAGTTGTGTAAACAATAATTTGATAAAAATACAGGAATAAAAATAAACTGATGTACAAAATATAATGTTATTTTATATTGCGCACAAATACCACCCCTGAAAAATAAGCCTTATTCGTTCTTTTGATTCTTGCTAATTGAGGAGCTTGCGATTTGCAAGAGTTGAATGCACATTTTCAACACAATACACCAAAAACCACTGGAAGAAATCATTGTTCCTGACAGTGGGATTTTGTAACTTGTTTTTCAAAATACTTTTAAGGCAGAGGATTATACTCAAATCTTTAAGCTGTCAGTGTCATTTTAACTCAAAATTTTCCAATCTTGCCGAAAAAAATACTTTTGAAACTGGAGAAACACGGAGTACATCCGAAAAGGGCTAAAACTTATTAAGTTATCAAAAAAATCAATATTAAATTAGTAATATCTTCTAAACGGTGCATCTTAGAAAAATGTTACCGAAGTACTTTTTTCTTGCAAATTTGATGTACTTTCATAAAATTAGGGCGACAAACTTTTTTGACTTTTCTTAATAGCATTTTTTGAAAACCGTAATTTTTTAAAACATTTTTTTTCATTGTAACCTATTTTTCTCCAGAGCAACCCACTGTGCACTAGATAGCATTTTCAGTCAGCTATAACATAAGGATAATAAAAAAAATATTGACATGTCACTTTTGAGGGAAAATCTATATTTTAGTTCAAATCACGAAAACCAAACATTTTTTTTACCGTGCATATTTTCTCCATATAGCACCAACAATTGTTTAAAACTTCGCCGAAGACACCAAACCGATCGGACAAACCGTTTTTGAGATACAATTTTTTGAAGATATCATGTGCATTTTTCTTAGGCCCTTCTCATAAGTAAGGCTAGATTCAAAATGGCGAACCAAGTATGCAAAACGGCGTTTTTGTTCCCCAAAAACTTGTATACAAGGTTTCATGCAAATCAAAAAATACAAAAAAATAAAAACTGGAAAAATTTCCCACTTGTTCGTGGAATCGCTTTATTAAGCGGCTTCTCAAGAAAGATGGAAGAGAAGTAAGCTCTGTTGATTGCTTCAAGAAAATTTGGTCTGCGGCACAACGAAAGGTTACGGAGAAAGTTGTGCAGAATCTAATGGGAGGTATCAAGAGGAAAGTCCGAGCGTTCTTCAGAAATGCAAAGTAAATGTTCAAACTCACGTGAATTCGGCCACATGTATGTTGATTGTCGTTTATAAAAAATAAACTTATGAATTTGTTCGAAAATAAATATTCTCTATTGAAAAAAAGGTGTCCACTTTCTTTACTGAACAGTCCTTAGAAGCCATTATACCTCTCGTCTTGGGCAACATGATCCTGTAGGCATCACCCCGCGGATTCAAATTGGCACTCTGACAGAGACCTTCGAGGCAGGCCTTTTTGCTTGCCCTTATCGCGGTCTTCAGCACAGCTTTTGCAGCGGCGAACACCACCCGTCGCTCCTTTCGCTCTTCCTCAGATCGTGCTCGCCACATCCGCCGCCTACCCCGTAGGCAGGTGCGGCGCAGGTCCGCAATCGCTTGAGTCCACCAGTAAGCCAGTGGTCTCTCATTTATAGGGAGGACTCACCTAGCCATGGTCACACCGCACGCACTGGAAAGTATTGCTACCAGCTCGTCGCCGTCTAAACCAAGTAGGTTTTGCTCACGGCGGAGCGCCTCCCTTAATACCCCTTCGACGAAGTATGATGTCTTTCACTTGCGAGGGCTTGGTCTTGGCCTAGCCTCCTCTTCCTCTACCCGTTGCCTGCTGTTATTGTGAAACTGTAGCGAACCGTCAGGTGATAGCTGTGAGTGTAGCTATCGTCTACTCTCCAGTTCGAACTACTTGTTAGGACAGGACTACAAAAAAAAAAAACGTCAATAACCGACTCCACACCGTTCCGACTAAATGTACTCTTGGTTCCGACATTAGTCATGTCTTCATCTAGTATGGCCAGTGTCTCTAGCAGGATCTGACCCCGCTGGTTCGTGGAACGGCTTCCGTTTTCCACGGCCCATGCATTGAAGTCACCCGCTGTTACCACCAGCCTTCGCCCTGTCAGCACGGTCGTTATACAGTCCAGCATCTGCGTGAACTGCTCGAATGACCACCGCGGAGGCGCATTACTGCTACAAAAGAAGACTTTGGCGACCACGAAGCCCTCATAGGTAGTAGACACCAAATCCTGGACGGGGTATTTACTTGTCGTCCATATCGCCGCCGTTCTTCTGGACCCTTTCGCAATTGCAGTTGTCGGCGGGTACTCGGTTTGGGCCCTCTATTATGACGATATCCGTCCTTTACTCAGAAACCACCTGACAAAGCAGTTACTGAGCCGCGTCACAGTGGTTCAGCTGCGTTACCTGCACTGTGATTTATTCACTGCGGCTTTCTTGAAGGCCGGGCATGCCTGTTGTTCACGGATTTCACGGAATAAATCAGACAAATGAGTGGACTCGCGCAGCCTTGTGCTGTATGGCCTTTGGCGCAGCATCTTCTCCACAGTTTGCTACTATCAGGGCCTTTGCAGTCCCAAGACTTGTGTCCTGGTTCCAGATACCAGAAGCAAACCTCCGGTGGCGCATGAAAGGTCAGATGGCATACTGACCAGCCCTCTTTAATCTTCCCTACTTCAACGGACTCATTTACGTCCGCAACAGGAGGCTGTACTAAGGCTACCCGTGTCCCTGCCAACCCCTTCCGCGTAGCCGAACGCCTGCGGTGGCCACCTGCACATCGCACTGTTGCCACAGTACCGTGACGAGCTCTATCATTTTCAGTAACCTTGTTTAGGGTTTTCACCTTCAGAGTCGTCTCTGCTGTAAGAGCCCTCACCTCGACCCCTTCGCCAAGGACCTCTTCCGCCAGACTTTTATAGGCGGTGCCTTTGCGTTCCTTGTCGCACTTGAGCTCCAGGATCATTCCACCTGTACGAGTACGTCTGATACTGCGCACGTGGAAGATCCACGAGCTTGGCGTTGCTTCGCATCGTTCTTAAGACGCCCGAGTAGTTAGACCGTTCGGTCTTGATGATGAGCGTGTCACCTTTCACACGTTTGGCACCTTCTCTTCTACGCTTTCTTGGTTTGGCGTCCCTTGTCTCCTCGACTTGCGGTTTTTTCTTCTTCCTCTCAATTTTTTGTCCAAAGGGATCCTCCTCTTGGTTCACCCTACTCTGTAGTTGCTTAGTGTCTAATAACGGTCGCGACCCCCTGTTCCCTTCCATCCGCGACGGGTCAGCCTTTTCGGGCTCACCCTTCCCAGCTTTCCGAGACGCCTGGCTGGGGTTCGACTTGCCAGCATTACTGCCGATCTTCGGGGCTAGAATCGCCTAGCCTTGCGGACACCAACAGACAGCTCCTCACCTGCTTCTGTGAGTGCTTATCAAAATCAGTCGCATCCGCCACATATTTTGAGCTTCCTGCGAAAGCGAAGGCCTCTGTCTGGGTAGGCTTCGTAACCTTTGCTTTCGCCGGTTCTGCGCTGCTGCAATCTTCACGAGTCTCACGTGATCTTGATTAGTATCATTCATCGACTTACGAAGTCGCAACAGAGCCGTTTCAAGGCCCTTGCTTATGTTGGACTTCGTGGACGCAAAGTCGTTGATGTTGCCAAGCTGCTGCTCAGCCACCTCTATTGCATATAACCCATCTCTTTTTTTTGACTGATGGCTCTCATCAACCACGCTCCGTCCAATATCTCCCCCGGCAAGCTAGCCGGGGAATGAAGTGGAGCTCCCACGCCGCGTGAGGAGCCCACGCCGCACTGACACTGACTCCTTAACTTCTCCTTAACGGAGACCTAGCCAACCCACATTTTGCGAAGGGGTTAGCCTCGTCACTACCACTACCACTTGTTTGTTGTTATTGACTTGAGTTCATTTTAAATACGCCGAGTTGCACGGGAAAGGAGGTTCACCACGCCAGAGCTCTGTATTAACGCGGTAAGCCTTAAGGGATAAAATACTGTGGGGGTGCCCAGGCACCCCATAGGCTCCGTTAACGATCGATCATCCTTTTCACTCCCTCGATCACTCATTCCTCGACATCACTTGGCACCTTAAATAGGGGTTAGTAGTCCTATTCTTAGCGTGGCTGGGGTGGTTGATCTAGGAAAGTATGACAGTACGTGCAATTGCATGACAGAGGGGGAAGGTAATAAATGAATTTTCCCAAAAGTCGTGCATTTATTTAGTTTTATTTACTTCCACAGTTATAAAACTTCTAATACCACACTCTGTATGAAAACCTCCAGGGTGCCCTGTTCGAAGCAGCAATTCAGCTGTACACACTGTGCAAGAAGGCAGGACAGTGGGTTTTCACGCGGGTTGCGGAAAACTCCAGGTAAAACGTTTACGACATCGTTTAGTGCAGAATCGCATAAGTTATATATACCTGCGAGCCCGGTTTGACGAAGACGAGGGCGACAACATAAGACGACCACCGACACGACAAACGTTCAAGCGATGAGTGAGAAGAACAATTTTCCAGGCTCCGGGACAAAGAAGCTCCATAAAATATACTTTGAATTGTAGCATCAAAATTCCATACAAATTCTAATGTTATCGGACTAAGAAAACGCGCGGCGGAAGAGATGCTATCCATGCACGGGGAGAAAGTGAGAATTGTCATTTTTGGTTTCGGAGGATGTATGTATAGAAAGTGCCGAGAGATGGATCGATCGTCGAAGTGCAAGCTCATAAATATTGATTGTTATCTCGGAAAACTGGCGCTATTGAACGTGGAATTGGCTTCTTATGTATTCGGCTTTGAGATGTGGCACATTTGGGGCTTTTTTGCGAGATGATGGTTTCAATGTTAAACGTGTACAGTCAGGTCTCCTATAAGACGCTGCCACCCACTTTACGCCCACCGCAATTTTCAGGTTGTCTTCCAACCAATTCAGTTCATTTTTGGAACATGCCAAGCTTGTAGTATACTCTAATCACAGTCAAAAAATCAGCTTGATCGGATGCGAGACAACTGGGAAATTGCAGTGGGCGTAAAGTGGGTGGCAGCGTCTAATAGGAGACCCGACTGTAGTGCGTTTTATACGTTTTGTAGTACGAAAAGTAGAATAAGACTACCTAGTTGAATACCCTGCTTAATCCTACGCTCCTGTATAATATAAATATACATATCATAAGATTGCTGACATTCAGTTACATTTACTATAATTGAGCCTTTAATTCTGATTCACCGGAGAATAGCGACAGAAGAAGCAGACGAATGAAATTGTAATAGCAATTAAATCGATACCCGATGATTCGGCTGTAAAATTCGTTTAATTTCTTCACTACGTGACTTCAATGGCTAAAGTCTTTATCCAGTTTGTGATTCCGAAGCAAGATGACAAATGGAAGAAAAAAGAAATAGAAAGATGTTTTTTTTATTGGAAATGAACTTTAATTCTGAAAAAAAAACGCCAGGAGAAATCGCTGATTGAAATTCTAGAGGAATTCCTGAAATAACTCCTGGAGGAATCTCTGAAGCAAGACCTGGCCTAATCCCTGAAGAAACTCCTGTAAGAATTCCTCAATGAACTTCAGAAAAAATCTTTGAAGAAATTTATGTATCTAAATCCTACTGAAAGAATCTCTGCATGAACTCCTGGAGAAATCTCTGAAGAGTTTCCTGTCGGAATATTTGGGAGGTCTTCTGAAGGCATCCCTGACCCTGATGAAACTCTTAGAGGCATCCCTGATTCCTTGAAGATAAATCTCCGAAAGAAATGCTGGAAACTTCTCTGATGGATACTTTCAAAAGAACTTCAGGAGAAATCTCTGATTGAAATTTTAGAAGAATCTTTGAAGAAATTTTAAAGGAACTCATGTAGGAACCTCTGAAGAAATACCTGTAGAAACCCTTTAAAAGTTTTTAAGAGTCTCTTCTAGATCTCCTGTAGGCATGACTTAACAATTCTGGCAGAATCTCTGAAAAAAACTTTTAGAGAGATGTGAATGATCAGGGCCCATATAGCCGAGGCGGTAAACGCACGGGTATTCAGCATGACCATGCTGAGGGTGACGGGTTCGATTCCCGGTCGGTCCAGGATCTTTTCGTAAAGGAAATTTCCTTGACTTCCTTGGGCATAGAGTATCTTCGTGCCTGCCACACGATATACGCATGCAAAATGGTCATTGGCAGAGGAAGCTCTCAGTTAATAACTGTGGAAGTGCTCATAGAACACTAAGCTGAGAAGCAGGCTTTGTCCCAATGAGGACGTTACGCCAAGAAGAGAGAGAGAGAGAGATGTGAATGATGAAAGAAATCAAATAAAAAAAAATATTTACTAGAGTTTTGTATTTGAATGGAAGGCCTTGAGTTCTTTTTGGATTCCTTCAGAGATTCTAGATACGGGTGTTCTGCATAGTTTGCCATAGACCAATGACTAGACTTAAGATTGTAAGAAAGTACTGTTTTAAAATTTTATATCTTAAGGGCATAATTTTAGTAAGTGTTTTTTTTTCTTGTGGATTTTGTCATGATAGTATTATTTCCAAAAATACGATCCATATTTAGATAATCTCATGGCAATCTGCAAGACAAAGACTAGCGTCTAGAACTGCAAAAGTAGCTTAATAAGAATCATCGATTTTCTTTTTTGTTTATTATCATTATATTATCATTAACAAAAGAATGAACCGATGATGAAATTAATTGTTGCAGTCAAGCTGATAGTGATCGTGAGAATTTATTATTATTATTTTTTTATATCTGTATTAACGAGATTTTTAGCCCTAGGCTAGTTCATCTCGGGACCCACGAGAGGACCCGAAGGAAGAACTCACATTTTGCGAGTTTGTCGGGAGTGGGATTCGATCCCAGGTCCTCGGCGTGATAGTCACGTACTTTAACCATCACACCAGATCCGCTCCACTGAGAATTTATTATCTAAAATTTATGTAAAATTGATTTTGTTTGGCCGTGTGACGCGCTGCCGATACCTCGTTCGGCGTCGGCGTGAGGCAAAAAGTGCCGGCGGCGTGGCGCAGCGGCGATCAGGTCGACGAGATACCCGGAACAGATTCCAGGTACCGGTTTAGATATGGTGCTTACTGTTCATCATGTTCTTGTTTGGTTCACTTTTATATTTGGCCACTTCCGTCGCACTGGAACCGGTTCCGGAACAATACCTGTTCAAATATGGTCTGAGGCTATTTTCCTGCTTAGCTTATGGTTCGTCAGATTATCGAAAATGTCGGAGTTTGATGTGTCGCAAGCATGGCTTTGTAGCATTTTCATATCAGACACATCAGACTAAGAACTCATCATCCGATTTTTTATCAAGATTCGATATTTTGATAAATACTTTGATAATACTTATTATCTGCTCTCCCAAAATGCAAACTCCAGTCTAAAATTTTGGAGGAGGGTGGGGATGCTTAAGTTGAGTTGTCATAAAGTCATAATTAAATTTGAATCAGCCTAAATGCATTTGAGATAGATGACGAAGGGATCAATTAAATTAATTAAATGAATTTTATGCATGCCTCCAACTCACCAATAGAAATACACTAGAACTCCAATGGCGCTGTTGTCACTTTTCCTATTTAATTAAATTGATAACTCTAATTGTAATTAATCATCGTTTTTAAGTATTCATCTTGTAAAGGATATTTTGTTTTGGTAAACAAAATTTATTTGACACTTCTAGTACCGCTAATGACGCTGTAAGGGCGTGGCAAACTAGCCCCGACATTGGACTTCTGTGGCTAGTTATTCTACTAACTCACCCAACCATAATTTTATGAATCTGGTTGAGATGCATTTGGGACCGACGACGACGGAATCATAACAATAATTTTCGAATAATTCGAATAATTATTAATGAATTTTATGGATGGTTCCACGTCCACCTCACCAAACCAAAAATTTATGAATCTGGTAGTAAAACATTTTGATCTGCTTTTTCGATTTTGACTGAAACAGGAGCGTGTTAAAGCGGAACCTATCAATCGAAATCCTTCCTTGCGATTAAGTTGTAAATGGCTACTGTAACAAAACCGAATACTTTATAATTTCTCAATAGTGTTAAGTAATACCACATACACTATCCAAAGGACATGGGATATACCACAATAGATCAAATATTGGTCGCAGTGGTTTTAGTATGGGACAAACATCAAATTCTCGCTCCAGTCGACTTTTTTGATTCCATTTAGGTCCCATATGAACTGTGCAAAATTTCAGCGCAATCGGGGAAACTATAATTTAGCGCAAGCGGTTCAAAGTTTTCATAGGATTTACTATAGGAAAAGTTACACTTTCAGATAAAAAATCCCAGAGGTCGTCCCTAGTCTCCTTAATTTAAATCGATCAATGCTTCTTGTAGAAAAATCATTTATGAAACTTTCCTTCGAAGACCGCAAAACGATTGGATGCTTGTGGAAAAAGTTATTGATTTATTACCGATTAGTAATTCAATGAACGGCTTTTTGTTTTGTTTTATCAGCAGCACTGTAGCTGCTGCCTTGGCTGCTGCTGTTTCTGGGGGTGGTGATGCCTCCCGCCACCCCATGCAACAACGGCAGCAGCAGTGCTGCTGATAAAACAAAACAAAAAGCCGTTCGTTGGATCACTAATCGGTAATAAATCAATAACTTTTTCCACAAGCATCCAATCATTTTGCGGTCTTCGAAGGAAAGTTTCATAAATGATTTTTCTACAAGAAGCATTGATCGATTTGAATTAAGGAGACAAAGGGTGACCTCTAGGATTTTTTGTTTGAAAGTGTAACTTTTCCCATAGTAAATCCTATGAAAACTTTGAACCGCTTGCGCTAAATTATAGTTTCACCGACTGTGCTGAAATTTTGTACAGTTCATATGGGACCTAAATGGGATCTAAAAAGTCGACTGGAGCGAGGATTTATTTTTTCCATACAAGCGTGTACCATATATGGTGTACTAGTGATTATTGAGTATCTATTATTGTGAAGTACTTTGTCGTTGATTAGAAATGTAGGTAAGGTACCTACGAAAAGCGGTTGGTACTCTCCTCTCAGCATGGTCTTGCTGCATACGCGTTTACCGCTTCGGCTAAGAGTGTCTGGGTTTGATCGTTCGATTGCCGATCGGTTCAGGATGTTTAGTACAAATTCGAAAATGAAAGGAAGAGCGGGCAAAAGACTATGCTTGATACAAAATTTCAAGTTAGGTTTCTAAGATGACCTTAATGTGGCTTACGTGGTCTACGTCTACGCCTAATGGAAATTTCTTTTTTTGAAAGTTTTTTTTTCTTCTAAACCATGAGGGGAGAATTTGCTCAACAGAACCTTAACGGGCTAGATCCAGGTAGTGTGGGGATAAGGCCGTCTTCTACAACAAAAGTAAAAACCAACCGCGATCGAGTGGGCAGTAGCAAACTCCATTCACCGTGGACCTCCAGCGTAATGTCATTAGCAAAGCCGACGATCTCCACTCCCACGGAGAACTCTAACCTCAACAGCTCGTCGTACATGACATTCCATAACACCGTACCCAGGAAGAAACCTTATGGGACCCCTAAGGTTATGGTAAAGCACATCCGACTCACCGTTGGTATCGTAAACTAGTACTCGATTTTGGAAGTAACTTCCGAGAATCTTGTACAGGTACCCAGGTATCTACGTGTACGACGACCTTCCTTTTCGGAAGTCGAACTGGTTGCTCGAGAGACCATTTACACACTCGGTGTGCCGCAAAATTCTATTGCGGATGATCTTTTTGAGCACCTTCCCCGCCGTGTCGATCAAGCATATTGATCAATATACCGACGAGTTTCCGGATGGTTTTATTCACCTTTGGCAATAGAACCAGACTCTGCCGCATCCAAACTTCTGGGAAAACTCCCTCGTCCAGGCATTTCTGTATAGCAGACCTGAACATATCGGGAGCCTCTGCAATAACTACTTTTAAGGCCAGGTTCTGGTCTCCGTCCGGATCTAGAGCCTTACCTTCGGTAGGGGACTTTGCCATCCCCGCTAGTTCTAGATCGGAGACCCTCCCCTCATTGTCAGTTCCATTCCCCGGCTGTCCTACGAAAGAAGGCCAAGGAGGATCATGACGTGGAAAAGCCCCTCGATGATCTCCTCCAAAATCTCTGGAAATAGCTCTGTAGGAGCCATTACACCTCGCATCTCGGCCATCACGATCCTGTGGGCATCACCCCACGGATTCGCATTGGCACTCTAACAGAGACCCTCAAAGCAGGCATTTTGCTTACCTTAGCAGCGGCGAACACCACCCGCCATTCATTTCGCTAATCCTTCTTCGAAAGTATGTAACTGTAGAAGCGATCATTGCATGCTAAATTACGAAGCAGTCCCAACAGCTCCCAACTACCAATGATAGCTCAATAACAGTTGAGCTTAAGAGTGGTTTGTTAACCCTAAAAGGGATACCTTCATGGCCTCAGTTTCGTCACCTCGCTGAGTGTGTTCCATCAAAGACGAGCTCTGAAAGGCGCCTGGGGTCCAATGGACCCCAGGTATCCCTTTTAGGGTTAATCTAATGTTGAGCTATAATGTTTATTGAGGCTTCCGTCTTATTTGGAACTTTCCACATAAAAGAAGAAAAAGAAGAAGATGAAACATAACCTCACAAAAAATTAAAAACTTGTTAAGCTCCTCAATATTACAGTGCAATGCAGGGAATCAAGTGTATCAGCAATCAGTAGCAGGTTGGTGACTTGCTTCATTCATTATCATGCGCCCTATCTAGTGGCATCTGCAACTCTCACATGCGCCCCCATACCGTGCATAGAATAACCAACGCGTCCAACCACACCACGGTGTGCAACAATAAAAGCAACGACCTGGGTAGAGTGAACCACGATCATCCAGATTAGCTGTTTATTTCTCTCTTTCTATCTCATGGAAACTAAACCACACTTTGGACCCCATGCATAGAATGGCGATCACGCGAAACCCACCATTAAGGCAACTATTAGGGCCATTAAGATGGATGACTGCATGTTTAATTCTGCTTCTGCTTGCTACCGAAGAAACTGACTGACTGTGGACTTTTTAGTCGCTTAAAGCTCGGCTGACACAAGTGAGTTGGAGAAAGAGTGACGAACTCTGGACGCTATATACGGCAGCTTGGTGTAGGAAACGGCGACGAAAATAAAACCAAGCTCATGCTAGGAATTTTAATTATCCTGCTTTGTGTGGGCCACGGGGATCTGTTTTCGAGCTTTTACGCTCATTTTTCGATCAAATTCGGGGTGCTACATGAAAATCGATAAACGCGGATTAGACTAAAATTCGGCCAATAATTGTTTATAGAGTCATTTATTTATTTATTTTTTATTCATTGTTGAGGAGTTTGACAGTGTTATTTAAAATAACTATCACTATAGTCTTTATTAAATTAACTCTTGACTTAACTTGATAGCTAAATCTTCACAGACCATTATATGTATTATAAAGTAATAATAAAAATAGATTATAATATAAATTTTTTGTGTATCTTACTTTAGAAAGTTAGGACAACCGTAACTACTTGCTGGTTCGTAAGAAGCAATCATTTACGATTAACCTCCTACGCCTCCAAACAACCGTGCGAAATCGTTATGCTTTATTTAGTTAATAAAATTAACATATTGCAACGGTATTGTCAAACCAGGTGAATAACTGTGGATTTCATTACACTCACTGGACAGCCTATAGGGAATTGCGCGACAAACTCATAAATTCGATCCGCACTCGGCTACCTACCTACTTGTTGTATTATAAACTTCAACGCACGCATTTCGCCGAATGGGTTGTAAATTGGACCTCAGAGCAGTCCACAGTTCGAAACGGGACGTGATTGTTTCGCAGCGGGATTTATTTGCATAAGAAATTATTCCACGAAGTGCCACTGGATTTGATTTGATTGCGGTTTTGGATCTGGATGTTAATTCGCTAAATTTGTGATTCCAATCACATTTAGATGGATAATTGTCCTGAAGCTGTGCTGCGAATCGGTATTAGAAATGTGTTTTAAATGGTAGTGATTGTTGGGATTATATCACATTTAGACATCTAAAATTGATTGCCTTAACACATGTTTGACATCAAAATAGGGTTTAATTGTGAAAAATAAAAATAAAATCACAATAATAACATGAATATAATTTTGACTCCAGTATGTCTAGTGAATGAAGCTTAGGATCGATAATCCGGAAGTGACTGCGAATCCGATTCCCGTTTTGGTCGGAAAACTTTCGGAATACCGTAATCTGGGAGGAAGTTGATCACTTTCCCTCTATTTCTTTGAATAAAATCAGATACAATACATATGATTCCAAGCAAATATATTTAAAACATGTACTGAGTGGACCTGTTTGAAGTTCCGTAACTTTGTTTGAAAGATTTGGAATAACGAAAAGTGGCAGGACTTAATTTTCATCGCCGACGAAATCAAACGGAAAAACATCAAGGCAGGCGAATTTCTGTTGTCACATCCTATCCTAGGTCACTGGTATCGTGGTGGCTTACGGTCTCTAAATAAAACTAGCTAAACCAACTTTACTTTGCAGATAGTTAAAAACCTCGCTGTTTGAGGCTAAACTTGATGCAAAGGACATCAATCGGGCTAGGGATCCATGTATGTACTAACTCTTCAAAGACTGGTACGTGTTAGTATGCAAGGAACATACTAGAATTCTTTTTACTGAACATATGTTTCGTTATTGGAATGGTATTATTGCTACCCGGGTTCTAAACTTCTCACATGGGAGAATTTAGCAGTAAAACAAGGGTGCTGCTAGGTTTTCGATGCATGGCCAATTATCAGTTGTCTTGTTTTGTTTTCTATAAGAAAGAAATTTCTAAGAAAACAAAAAAAACTGTATCAAAATCGATACTTTATCGCCCTTTAATAGCAATTGAGTAATGCGACATGCACTACACTAACGATGCGGGTAATGTCACAATAGATCAAATAACTGGTCGCAGTGACAGACCCGAACAGGAATAAAAAAAATCAATCATGTCACATGTTTACGACTTGCGAACCGTCGTGCGGGGCTACTTTTGAATTGCGGGGCTACTTTGGACACTTTTGAATATGGATTTTTTGTATTCAAAATATGGTTCAAATCTGTTTGATGTTTTTGGGACTATTATGAAGCAATAGTTTTTCCTTCATTTGGTTGAAATTATTTTTCAAACAGACTGTTTATTGCTTGTCAGGACGCGAAAAAACATCGAATGAACCAATAAAATATACATAACGTATCAGAACATTTGGTCTGTAAGCACTGTTTCTACAGTTCATAAATTTCAAAGGGTTGATCAATTTATTCAAAATGTATCAACGTAGCATATACAATCAAATATTTGTATTTTTATACATTATAAATGACCATTTCA
Source organism: Aedes albopictus (assembly GCF_035046485.1). Lineage (NCBI taxonomy): Eukaryota > Metazoa > Arthropoda > Insecta > Diptera > Culicidae > Aedes > Aedes albopictus. Next base: position 236,966,240 of record NC_085137.1, read on the forward strand.
CCTAAATAGAGGATTGATGGTCCCTTTTTCCAGGCTATCTATATAGCAATATCACGCTGTTCATAATACCAAAGGTAGCACAGAACCATCTTTAAACGCATATTTTTATTGAAATTATTTTATGATACAGTATACTATAGTATTGGTACAAAGTAGTTTTCGAAATAACCCTGGAATTTGATCAGCAGTTTTGTTATAGATAAAAATGTCCAAAGTAGCCCCCATCCGGTTCTATATGAGATGTGGCCGATTGGTGTATGAACAACTTTTCTGTTTATTGATGGATTTAGTTCAAATTTTGCACACATCCTACATCGTTTTGTTTTCGGTACCGTCGTTGGGGGTGGGTCAAAAAAGGATACTCTTTTTTTTTTTTGTTGAATAACAAATGCGGAATAACTTTTTATTTGGTATGTATACTCTCCTATGTGGTAATGATAGTTTAGCAAGAAAGTATCACGTTATATGAATTGCTTACTAAACTACAAAGGATTTAAAATTGACCCAATTTCACCCCTTAGAGGGGGTGAGAATGGGTCAAAGTATTCGAAATCGCCTATCTAAGAATATAAATTAATTTTATTGATCATATGTAGTAAACCTACTTAAAACACAATGAATCACGACGAATAAAAACTTAGGTAATTTTAAAAGATTAATAATCCTCCTAAAAGGGCTAATACAACCGAAAAAATGGTTGACATTTGATAAAATAACGTTTGTATGCTGTATCACCATTTTTAACCATCATAATCATCCTCATTTAGAGTTTCAACCTCCATGAGAGGAGGGAGGATTACAATGAGGGAGAGGCGCATTGAAAGATTGATTGTAAAAAAACATGATAGTTTTAATATACTGCATAAGAAATGTTTAACCAAACCCTCCGTTATAAACTCTTATGTACATGATCATTGGCCTCTATATTGCTAAAGTAAATCACTCCATCTCAAGATAGAGGGTCGTTCAAATATTATGTTACACAACAAAAATGAGTGGAGAAAAAGAACGCTATTGAGTCTATTTTGTAAGCTTACGATATTGCAGTACACTACAGTTTAGCTGATGATTAGAGGAGCTGTTCAAACGCATGGGTGTATTGTTATAAATGATTTTAGGCACTAAACGTATTAACACACTCGTTTGACACTTCTCGAAATATTTTCGGGAGAAAGCGTGCTTTTATGAACATCAAATGAGGACTGGATAACAACTTGAATTTTTAGTTAAGGTTATGTGCACACGATAACTTGCTTGACCCAATCTCACCCCCATTCTTAATATTTAGACATAAGGTCGAAAATATTGAATTTTAAATAAAAAGAGCAATGACAGCCCGCTTTTTTCATTGCATCAACCAGGTAATACCTACAGCTAACCACTTATAAGAAAATTTATGGTTAGGTACTTGTGTTAAACATAACGAAGGAGAATTTTTTTCAGAGTGATTTACTAGTAGTTTCATATAAGTCATATAAGTTAAGCCACAAAATAAACAAAAAAACGATTATTGCTGAACATCTTATTCTGCATCATGACGTATAAAAACATCTCCTCTTTGAAATAATATAAAGTTTTAAGTATAAATTAGCGATAGTTGATGAGCTATTACAAATTTTATGTTTCTCCGTTTTGACCCAATCTCACCCCTCAGACCCATTGTCACCCCCATCGACGGTATTTTATTGTTTTTTTGCCGTCCCTTATTTTGTAAAAATTGAAAATGCTATAAGTTCGTTGTTGAAAAATGTTCGTTTGGGCTCAGAAATGATCGTGTCAAAATATGAAGTCCGTTTTTTAAGGCTAAGTGGTCCCTCAAGGGGCCTAAAGTTGTCAAAAATTGTATGCGGCTAGAAAAACATGACATTTTTTTTTTTCGACGAAAAAATTACGCTATTAGACCAAAACCGATGATTTTAGGGCCTTAGGGCCAAAAATTTGCTTAGAATTGCGATATCTCCACTCGTTTTCAAGTTATTGAGCAAAGAAGGGTAGGTTTCCTTCGAGATCTGAAAAAATGGTCAAAAATGCAGATTTTTCTGCTTTTTTTTTGCCAATAACTCAAAAACGAGTAGAGATATCGCAATTCTAAGTACATTTTTGGCCGCAATTCTTAGTACATTTAGGGCCCTACAATCATCGGTTTTAGTAGAATAGGTCATACAATTTTTGACAGCTAGGCCGTCCCTATTTTTGCAAAAGTTGGAAATGTTAAAAGTTCAATATTACAAAACGATCGTTTTAGCTAAAAAACCATCATGCCAAAATTTGAAGTCCGTAGGTCAAGGCTAAGTGGTCCCCCACGGGGCCTAAAGTTCTCAAAAATTGTATGGGGTCAAGAAAATCATGAAATTATTTCGACGAAAAAAATACCCTATTCTACTAGAATCGGTGATTTTAGGACCCTAAAGGGCCAAAAATGTGCTCAGAATTGCGATATCTTTTTCGTTTCTGAGTTATTGACAAAAAAAACTACCGTTAAACGGGGTATCATTGATCAGCGGGGTAACATTGATCGGCTTGACCGACCTCATGAAAAGTTGAAACAAGCATTTCACATTGAATCAGTTTCTGCTAACGAATGGTATATCGTAATCTGCTGTTATTTAGCTATTAAATGACATGTAATTCTTGAAAATTGAACTTCATAAACATTGAAATAAATCGATTTTTCCATAACTGTATTTCGTAACGCTATGAGATACATTGACAAACATTCATGCATGGCATGAATACTAGGTACAATATGAGGTTCGAGATCACAGTATTACTTTAATATGATATCCTAGAGTTGGATTGGTCAAAACTTTTATGAAAATGATCTTTTTCAGTTAAATATACGATTTATTGAAAGTAGGCTATCAAATCCTTAAGCCTTTGCCTATCTGTAGGCGTTATTCGCAGTTTGAAGGATTTTGAACTTAAAATAACTCAAAAAGTACATAACTTGTAAGAATTTGGATGACATATTCGAAATCAGCGACCCCGAATTTAGTAAGTAAGGGAATTTTCAACACAAACGAACATTGATAACTGACAAGATCAATGTTACCCCAAATCAACCAAATCAATAATTATATTAAAAAGTTTATTTAAACATGTTTAAAAGTTTTTCAATACTCTTTCGAGTAGCTGAACACATAATCAGAGGGCTAGTACTTGTATTAAAAATATATAAAACATGTAACATTTGCTTTAACAAGAGAGCTATTCAAGAAAGATCGAAAATTCTGATCAATGTTACCCCGGATTACGGTACCTACTTAAAAATTGACATTTTTACCATTTTTTAAAATGCCTGAGGAAATCTGCCATATTTTGTCCTATAACTCTAAAACGAAAAGAGATATCGCAATTCTGAGCAGTAGAATAGGGTATTTTTTCGTCGAAATAATTTCATGATTTTTTTGGCCCCATACAATTTTTGAAAACTTTAGGCCCCGTGGGGGACCACTTAGCCTTGACATACGGACTTCAAATTTTGGCATGATGGTTTGGTTTTTTAGCTAAAACGATCGATTTGCAATATTGAATTTTTAACATTTTCAACTTTTGCAAAAATAGGGACGGCCTAGGGACCACTAAGCCGTGAGATACGGACTTCAAATTTTGAAACGATCATTTTTGAGCTAGAACGATCATTTTCCAAAAACGAACTTATAACATTTCCATTTTTTGCAAAATAAGGGACGGCCTAGTGTGCATGCATCGCTCCTGTAAGGGGTGAGTATGGCAGCAGCATAATTGATCGCGTTCACTTAAGTGATATGAATAAAAATGAGTATTTGCTCAAGTCTAACCTAACTTGAGCAAAGCAAACTGTTTGAGCATTTACTCAAATCCGTATGAATAAAGTTGTACTGTACTCAGAGTAAGTTCGAATTTCGAACTTAAAAACTGGTGTTTACGTTTTGGGTTTCAGGTCACATGAATGAAAATCAGTAAATTTTGGATGAGTAGGTGAGGATGATAGGACGAATATCTGGATTCTGCTAAAAGTAGGGAGAACCCAAAACAATGTAAGGCCGTGATACTATGCCAGTGATTCCTCCTTCGATTCATTTTACGACTTCCTATGAATTACTCACTGAGAACCTTCAGGGAAACACTCCAAGAGCTGTACTTGGGATTCCTATAGGATTTAGATTCCTTCAGGTGTTGTTCCAGGGATGTCTCCTATAGTTGTTCATGAGATACCTCCAGATCCATCCAAAAATTGTTCCTAGGATCACCAGCAGTTGTGTCAATTGGATTCTTCCAGCAGCTGTTCATTCTGACATATCTACAAGAGTTCCTCCTGGGGTGCCTCCAAGAGTTCCTTCTGGGATTCCTCCAGCAGTTCCGACTAGAACTCCTCCAGGAGCTTCTTCTGGCGTTCCTCTTGGGATTCCTCCAGGAGTTCCTTCTGGGATTCCTCCACAAACTCTTTCTGAGATTCATCTACGAATTCATGCGTACATTTCTACTAGAGTTCCTCCTGGGATTCCTTCGAGAGTTCCTCCTGAGATTCATTTTTGATTTTTTCCAGGAGTTCCTTCAAGAGTTTCTCCTGGGATTCCTTCAGGAGTTCCTCCTGGGATTTCTTCAGTAGTTCCATCCAAGGTTCCATCTGGGATTGCTTCAGGAGTTCCTACTGGGATTCCTTCAGGAGTTCCTGCTGGGATTCCTCTAAGAGTTCCTCTTGGGATTCCTCTAAGAGTTCCTCCAGAAGTTCCTCCTGGGATACCTCCAGGAGTTCCTCCTGGGATTCCTGCTGAGGTTCCTCCAGAAGTTCCTCCAGGAGTTGCTCCTGTGGTTCTTCCAGGAATTCCTTCTGAGGTTCCTTAAGGAGTTCCTCCTGGGATTTCCTTCTGAAGTTCCTCCAAGAGTTCCTCCTGATGTTTTTTCAGGACTTCCTTCTGTGGTTCTTCCTGCAGTTTCTCCTGGGGTTCCTCCCGATTCCACCCTGAAGTTCCTCCTGAGATTCCTCCAAAAGTTCCTTCTGAGATTCCTCAGGAGTTTCGACTGGGATTCCGCTAGAAGTTTCTCCAGAAGTTTCTACTGGGATTCTTACAAGATTTCCTGCTGAAAGTTCTCGTGGAATTCCTCCAGGAGTTTGAGTAGTTTGATACCCATATTTTGGGGTGCGTGCATTATACCCAAAACAACTTTCGATGGCCGGCTTGACTTTGAAAATGATAAAGTTCAATACCAATATAGGTAAGCCTAAGGTGCATTTTCATAGAAATGGACACTTGTGGCCTCGAAGGGTCATCAGAGCTACCCTGAGGTTGGTAATTGCACTCCAAACAACATCCAGTGATCATAATTCAACGTTTGTGCAACATGTAAATTTGTTCACTTTCAACTGAGCATGGTCCGTACGTGACTCAAGCTTTTCCCAATTTTATTCGTATGGATTACGATGTTAGATCTAGATAGATAAACTCTCCTGTATTTTTGTACAGTGCGACACCTTTCGGTGCCGGCCTCAATGATTTGATCCGTAATTATGCGCCAGTAGGTATTTTGCCTAAGTTTGTGCGAGGTGACGCAAAATATTTTTCTTTCCATAAATTTTCATTTGTTCACCATTCTTCCAAATTGTGGGGTGACACATTTGTGTGTATACTATACGGTTGCATGGATCACATCGCTTACCAAAGTGAATCCTTGATCTACAGGGGATAGACAAAATGATCGGGACAGGCAAAATTTTCACTTTTCAAAATATGTTCAACTAGCCGTAACTTTTCGAAAAATGCATCGAATATTCTTGCACTGTAAGTTCATCAACAGGTTGTGTATCAGTGGTCCAAATTTGAGAAAGATCGGGCCATTTTCCACGAAGTTATAAAGATTCTTGAAAAAGGTAAAATTATCCGATAGCCAAATTTGAGCTATTAGGTATATCTCCGGATTTAATGAACCGATTGCAATGAAATTTTGACTATTCATGACTTATATAATTCATTCTGGAAAACATTTGACTTAATTTGAAATTTTTAACAAGAGAAAAAGTTATAGCGATTTTATTTTTTTCACGATTTTTTAGCAAATTGGTCTATTTTTAATATGTATTCCATTACTTTTTCAATTTGTTGGCGGCTATGTTGTTACTTTCTTTCAAAACACATTTATATATACCCAAGTAACACACTTGTCACCGAAGAGTCACGGCGGCGCAGGTTTTTGTTGCGCATAAGTTATTGTGACTTACTTCTAACAAATAAACACTTACTTGCTAGAAGTAAGTCACGGTAACTTCTGCGCAACAAAAACCTGCGCCGCCGTGACTCTTCGGTGACAAGTGTGTTACTTGGGATAAGTCAATTAGAGGGAAATTAAATGAACTATAATTTGTATCTTAAATTTTTAAAACGATGTTGAAGTTTTGGATAAGTTGGTGTTAATTGAAAAATAATCTAATCGTTATAATTTTCTTCCGTGTTAAGAATTTCAAGTTTACCCGAGTAGGTGGAAAAATCTGATGAATAGCATATTCAGTTATGATTGATTGAATTACTGAAGAGCAAAAACTGATATTGGTTTGATTGATATAAGAGGTAAAAGAACAGAAATAATAGCAAAATATTATATGGTGAACTACTCAATAATAGCTCGTTGAGATATTACAAGATCAAAACAATAGCAGACAAGATTTGTCATTTTTTTCAAGAAAAAAAAAATAAAAAAATTTCAGCATCCAGCATTGAACTTACAACCTTAAGATTCCCAGGCGGTGATGCTTACCACTCAACTGTGGCTCGCTGTTGTAAATAACATGGGAATAAGAGCATGCGGTTCTTCGTTTCCACAGCTCAGAAAGGGACACATGGCATTTCACTAACATTGAGCTATCTCTATGGGTGTATATGTTCCATTTCATGCAGAAGAGCTGAACTTGTTCTTATGTAGAAATTTTCAGCTATTTCGACAAGAACAAAAACTGATATCATATCCTTTTAAGCTATTCGTGCGATATTCATTAGATTTTTGAATAACCCATTAAAATCACATCGAGCTATGACAGCAAAACGTGTTCGGTGTGAGATATGATTTAGATATTCTCGTCTACCCGGGTAGTCAACGGGTTTTCATAGCTCATTATATAAGTCATAAAGGATCAAAATTTCATTGCATTCGGTTCTTCAAATCCGGAGATATAACAGTTCTCTGTGATAACAGCTCAAAGTTGGTTATCGGATAATTTTACCTTTTTCAAGAATCTTTATAACTTCGTGGAAAATGGCCCGATCTTTCCCAAATTTGGACCACTGATACACAACTAGTTGATGAACTTACAGGAAAAATATGAGAATACTTGATGCACTTTTCGAAAAGTTACAGCTAGATTAACATTTTTCATAAAGTGAAAATTTTGCCTGTCCTGATCATTTTGTCTATCCCCTGTATGCAGCTATCAATCCCTCCCTACTTACAAAACTCCTTCCCGTGACAACTGTGGAGTGGAGGGTCCAGTAGTACATACAAAATCTAGTAGCAACGGTTGTCGAACTAACATTTCTTTCCTTGCCCGGTAGATCGTAAGGAGGTGGCCAGCGCAGTTATTGACCCAAAAAAGTTTGAGCTCTCGAAGCATGTACATTGAGGATGGTGGCAAATTCCAAACCCCAAGCTTATTGGTTCTCTGTGCAATTTCGCTAGTTCAGGTCAATCACGGAATAGCAACTACGAAGTGTAGGGTCACCAATGCACTACTTTTCCGTGAGTAGGGCAAGCCTTGGAATGTATCTAATATTCAGAAGTGTATTAGGGTGCGTGTACTAATTATGGCACTACCTAAGGAAAGCTTTTTATACAAAAACAACGAGAAGACCAACGAATGTCATCAATAAGTTAAAGGCAGCATAGTTTCCATACTTTACTGGAAAAATATGGAAACGGAGCCAAAACTACTTTTAGTATTGATTACAGCGTGTGCCAATGATAGGAACCCTGTACCAGTTATAATTACATTTTTTAACTTCGGTTCCTTTTCGCACTATTTGCATGCATTAAGGAATTCCTTATGGGGTTAGCCATAACTGGTACACTATGGCGAAGAAGGGTGCAAGGAAGCCGAAATTTTAAGGAAAATGATTTATTTCTACCATGATTTGAGGAAACTGTGGAGTTTAAATGAGTACGACTATCTTTTGTGAACGTGATCTGTTGTTCACAATTTTTTTTTCTTGTTGATGTACATCGTTAAAGGGTGAAAATTAACAATGGCGAATAAATGGTACTATAGCCATAATTGGTACACTCACCCTACTCAAGAAATTTTTGCCATGATTTCAGCCATCATCAATTATTGTTGGAATTTCATTCAAACAGCTATTACAAATCGTTATAAAAACTATTGAGATTCAAAAACAGATTCTTTATTGAAATTCCGTGCCACCTAAAATTCCATGATTCACTCTAGAATGCATATTGGGTGCAAAATACCCTTTTATACACTCCTGCTAGACTCATGTTACTTATAAAATTGAGCTACCAGAGTAAGTACTTATTATTTATATAATTGCGAGTTTGGGAAGTATTACTATAAACTTGTGTGGTATGGAGCTTAAAACAAAAGTGGGTTTCTTATCAAGTTAATTGCATCTTAATTAAAAGACTATTACATAAATAAATACGGAAACGATACACATTTCCTGAGTAGGGCCAAGATATTTACCAAAATTAAAAGAAATGGGGGAGAAAGACAATTTCTCAGTTGATTAAAAGCGGGCGGTAAACTTTCGTGAATAATAGCAATAAACATAAGGCAAAACCCACCACCGACGACGACGACGACAGCGAAGGAGCAGAACCAGAATTTCAAGACCCACAAAATAAACCGTTATCGCCGTCCGATGATGAGGAAATATTAATGTAGCCGATTCCACAGGCAGCAGCACAGGCTTCCAAACTGCAAATGCAATGGAAATGTGTTTTGGTCATGAGAGGCTTTCATTCGAAAACCTGTGCTAGCTGACTTTCGGTGGGCAGACATCAGCTGCATTACCACAACCCGCATCCTTTTCATGCGGATGATGCACCAACAAGATTGGGGGCCTCGCTCGGCAGTAGGCAGCACAGCATACCTACGTTTTCTGGCACATGACATGTTTTAAAAATTGGTTGGTGTCATGTGAAGAAAAGAGATCAATTGCCCACTGGGGTGACCTGGTTCTGGGGTTTGGGCACCATGAACTGTCCGAAAAACTGAAGCAACATTGTTCGATGGAATTCAAGTCCATCAAGAGCATGCTGCTTTGCTGGGTCCTTTGTGGCGTTGTCCAACAGGAGCTTCCAAACTATTTCTACTGATAGCCTTGCAAATGTCCTTCTTCTTTTTCTTGGCGTAACGTCTTAACTGGGACAAATCAAATTTCTTAGCATAGTGGTCTATGAGCAATTCCACAGTTATTAACTGAGAACTTCATCTCCCAATGACCATTTTGCATATGTTAATCCTATGGCATTCGTGAAGATTCTCTAAATAATTCTCTAAATATCTGGTCTAGCTGAACACCCACGCGCTCACCACGTTGGCTGCATGGACTCTGCTGTTGTGTTATCCAAAATTATGCGCACTTTTAAATTGTAGGAATTCTTTCTTTCTGTTATAATATTGATAAAATATTTCGTGACCTTCAAATATTCCCCAAACGACCCAGAAGGTCGTGGGACATGACTTAGAAATCACTGAGCAAAGACAATGTTGGTGACCACTGAGCTCCAAGATGTCAAAAGCTGCTCGGACTCGCCCCGTACACAGAAGCTCACATGCCAACCCATCAAGTGCAGAGTGTTTTTTTTGCTGGATGGCGGCAGGCACAGTTCTCTTTCTTGCAGCTTGATGGGGACCTGTCCCAAAGTGACAAAATGTGATGGCAAATTCAAGAGCATGTCCCATGTCCATTAAGGTGGACATCGTTCGTGGGTCAATTATTCGTGGTTTTTCTTGTTCTTTTAGTGATTTCTTAGCGTTTCGTACAGCAACAACGTACTGGTAGCGGGGCAACATACAAGCTATTCTAAAGAAGGTCTGTACACCGTGCGGTCACTACGCTGCTACTTGTTGCTGAGGCTTTATGCAGTCAGCTTTCGTCGAATGTGTACTTATCATCATCATCGTCGTCATTGTCGCGTCGCTGTCGGAGGAGGAGATGTTCATCTCTCAGACAATGGACAAATTGTGTATGGTTCTGAATATACATGGCAGAAAGATGGCCAATTGTTTTCCTCGACCGGTTTTTGATGGTTATTGTTCATTAGGTAGTGGTATGTAAAGAATCACATTACTTTAATAAAATATTGTTAGATAGTATTGGAGTTGTTCATTTAGACTAAACATCAAATTCTTACATTTTTTTACTTGCATGTGTTTTACAGCCTAATTGCAGAAACTTCACGGCGTCAGTCTTTTATGTCAGTCGTGTACTTTGAGGCAAGGAGGTACATTTATTTACATTTATACGTATTCATCTGACACTCTTAAGCAAGCTGTTAAGTATTAATGAAATAAATTAACACTAATTCAAAACTAAAAACAAAATTGATATTTTTGTAACGTTATGCAACGATTTGGATTTTTGGAGGGAGACAACTCAATGCAACAGTGCAACAAGTGTGTGTCTCATACACGCCTCTTCTAGATGAAGAATTGCATCAGGTTTGAGCCTAGGATTCTTTTCTGAGTGAACCATTTCCGCACATCAGTGCGCACTTACCACCTTTGGCACCGGGAGGTGACCGCATCCATTAAGCCTTTATCAAGAACATCAAAAGGTATTTTATATTCTGGGATGTTCTAGGTGTTCCAAACTGTCCTATAGTGAAGTCCTTCAAATCTACAAGAATAATTTTATGTATTTTCGCCACAATTAACATTGCATAACCTACTGGGATCCGTGAAGCTCTTGACATCTAGTATGTCATATATAGACACTATAGGGATATCCCAGGTCAGCCAAATTACCTTGGGGTTCAGGACTTCAGGTCTACACTCGTAACAGTATCCATATCTGCTATACTGAAAAATGCTGCATAATCAACTGCAGTTGCTGAAGCAATCTGAAGTCTACATACATACATTTATTTGTTCCACATCATTAAGACAAGACATAATCAACAATAGTACGCCACAATACTCGGTTTGTGGCTGCCGCTCTCCATCCTCGGTCACGCCCAATGCTCGCCAAGTCACGCTCCACCTGGTCCGCCCATCGTGCTCTCTGCGCTCCACGCCTTCTTGTGCCAACCGGATCCGTTGCAAACACCAGCTTTGCAGGGTTGTTGTTCGGCATTCTTGCAACATGCCCTGCCCACCGTATCCTTCCGGATTTGGCCACCTTCTGGATGCTGGGTTCGCCGTAAAGTGCAGCGAGCTCGTGGTTCATCCTTCTCCGCCACACACCGTTCTCCTGCACACCGCCGAAGATCGTTCTTAGCACGCGTCGCTCGAAAACTCTGAGTGCTTGTAGGTCCTCCTCGAGCATGGTCCATGTCTCGTGCCCGTAGAGGATTACCGGTCTTATTAACGTTTTGTACATGGTGCATTTGGTGCGTGGGTGAATCTTTTTCGACCGCAGTTTCTTCTGGAGCCCGTAGTAGGCCCGACTTCCGCTGATGATGCGCCTCCGAATTTCACGGCTCACGTTGTTGTCAGCCGTCAGTAAGGATCCGAGGTAGACGAATTCCTCCACCACCTCGAAAGTATCCCCGTCTATCGTAACATTACTACCCAGACGGATCCGGTCGTGTTCGGTTCCGCCTACCAGCATGTACTTTGTTTTTGAGGCATTCACCACCAGTCCGACCTTTGCTGCTTCGCGTTTCAGGCGGGTGTACAGTTCTGCCACCGTTCCAAATGTTCTAGCGATAATGTCCATGTCGTCCGCAAAGCACACAAATTGACCGGATTTGGTGAATATCGTTCCCCGGCTGTTGAGCCCGGCTCGTCGCATCACACCTTCCAGCGCGATGTTGAAGAGTAGACATGAGAGTCCGTCACCTTGTCGCAGTCCCCGGTGTGATACGAATGAACTGGATAGTTCACCCGAAACCCTTACGCAGTTTTGCACACCGTCCATCGTTGCTTTAATCAGTCTAGTCAGCTTCCCAGGAAAGCCGTTTTCGTCCATGATTCTCCATAGCTCTGCGAAGTCTACTTTTTGTAATAAACCTTTGGGACATTCACGGTCGTCCAAATTGTTCTATAATGAAGTCCTTCAAATTTTTAAGAAAAACTTCATTTGTTTTCACCATAAATAATAGCATAGCATAAGCTGCTGAGATCCGTGAAGCTCTTGAAATCTGAAATGTCATTTAGAGATATTATGGGAATGTTTCTTTCAGGTCAGCCAAACTATCTATGAGTTCAGAGCTTCAGGTCTACACTCGTAACATCAGCTATATCTGTCATACTAAGTAACGTTTTATAATCAATAGCGGTGACTGGATCAACCTGAAGTCTTCTATATATTATTATGAACCTTTGGGACATTGAGGGTCGTCCAAATTATCCTGAAGTTTAGCTCTGGATAGTAACAGTAGTTATTCTCACAACGACCATAATCTGTAATCCCCCTGGCTTATCATGAGTCATTTCAAGATAGTTTTGAGTATTCCAGATCAACATCACTACACCGGAGGCCATAGCTTCAGGTCTACACTTGTGATAATAGCTTTTACCACTACGTTAAGGTGTTACATAATCCACTGTACTTACCAAAGCTGTTAGAGAAACAATGCATGTTGTTATATATTTTTGGGATATTATGGGCTTCTTACTGTTACGAAGGTTAGTTGATAAAAACAACCACTGTAACTTTCAGAAGACTTGCTGGACACGATAGATTACAAACCGTAGGTTTTAATGAAAGAAGTTACCGTTACATCGGTAGACTTTAGGATCTAAACTCAAGTATAGTTTGGATGACCTAGGATATCTCGTCTGATCTGATATTGTCCATCTACCTTTCAGAAGACTTACTGGACATTATAGATTACAAATCGTAGCTTTGTAAAATGAATGAAGTTACCGTTACATCCACAGACTTTAGGATCTAAACTCAAGAACACTGCCTATATTCGCATAGTTGACGTAAGCGCCATTGTAGTTTTCAACACACTTTAAAAATTTTAGCAATGATAAATGGGAAGTTTAAGAATTTTTTTCAATTTGACATATAGCTAGTGATTAGATCTTGTGCTCTATTGAATAAAACTGGTAGCAATTATGTACATGTGATAGATATTAGCTAGTGAATACTGACATTGTCAATGGTGGTTACGTCGACTATGCGATCATGGGCAGAGCAGTTTGAATGACCTAGGATACCCCAACTGATCTGATATTGTCTATTGAACTTTCAGAAGACTTATTGGACATGATAGCTTACAAATCGTAGCTTTGTATAATGAAAGAAGTTACCGTTACACCCGTAGACTTTAGGATCTAAACTCAAGAATAGTTTGGATGACCTAGGATATCCCGACTGATCTGACACTGTCTATTGAACTTTCAGAATACTTGCCGGACATGATAGATTACAAATCGCAGCTTTGTATATTGAAAGAAGTTACCGTTACACCCGTAGACTTTAGGATCTTAACTCAAAAACAGTTTGGATGACCTAGGATACCCCGACTGATCTGATACTGTCTATTTACCTTTCAGAAGATTTGCTGAACATGATAGATTATAAATCATAGCTTTGTGTAATGAAAGCAGTTACCTTTACACCCATAGACTTTAGGATTTAAACTCAAGAACAGTTTGGATGACCTAGGATATCTCGACTGATCTGATACTGTCTATTGAACTTTCAGAAGACTTACTGGACATGATAGATTACAAATCGTAGCTTTGTATAATGAAAGCAGTTACCGTTACACCCCATAGACTTTAGGGTCTAAACTCAAGGACAGTTTGGATGACCTAGGATATCCCAACTGATCGGATATTTTCTATTTACCTTTCAGAAGGCTTGTTGGACATGATGGATTACAAATCGCAGCTTTGTATAATGAAAGAAGTTACCGTTACACCCATAGACGGTAGGATCTAAACTCAAGAACAGTTTGAATGACCTAGGATACCCCGACTGATCTGACACTGTCTATTGAACTCTCAGATGATTTACTGGACATGATAGATTATAAATCATAGCTTTGTATAATGAAAGCAGCTACCGTTACTCCCCATAGATTTTAGGATCTAAACTCAAGGACAGTTTGGATGACCTAGGATATCCCAACTGATCTGATATTGTCTATTTACCTTTCAGAAGACTTGCTGGACATGATGGATTACAAATCGTAGCTTTGTATAATGAAAGCAGTTACCGTTACACCCATAGACTTAAGGATCTAAACTCAAAAACAGTTTGGCTGACCTAGGATACCCCGACTGATCTGATACTGTCTATTGAATTTCCAGAAGACTTACTGGACATGATAGATTACAAATTGTAGCTTTGTATAATGAAAGAAGTTACCGTTACACCCATAGACTTAAGGATCTAAACTCAAGAATAGTTTGGATGACCTAGGATGTCCAGAAAAATATTCCGCATAATATTCTACCGTATTAATACTATTGAATACAAAAACTACAGAAAAACGTAGAAAAAAACTCCAGAATAACGCTTGGAAAAATTCCGGCTACAAAGGGTTGCGGAGTAACCCTAGGCGTGTCGGGGGCCCAGTAGTGGGGTCTACTGCTTTGTAATTCGTAACTGAAATGGTACACGCTTAGGTAATTACGCACAAGTATGCTGGTAGCGACGGCATTATATCCTCTTAGAAAGATTGAGTGACACTCACTTGAAACAGTGGATTGGCTGAACAGGCTACCAAAGATGTTGGTAGTTGCCGAACAGCTGGGCGAGATGATCGGCTTCACGGGCGAGCGATCTAACATTAGCAAGGACTTGAAACAGGGCCTGCTGAAGCTCCGCAAATCACTAGCTCCGACCAAGGAGGAGTGTAATCTCCTGGTCGATGAGCGGAGTACGGCTGACGCGAGCAGGGAAGGGTGGTCCACCAAAACAGACTGCTTCTTTTTTTGCTGGCAACGCCACGATGGCGCATGAGACCATGTAGCCGCCGGAGCCGTAGCGGAGAGGTCAAATCGCCCTACGGCTCAAGCTGAAAGGCCGAAACCTGCCGAGGAGACGCATCCCGTGGGGGGGGGGGGGGGGGTGGTTAGAAGCGTCCAGCAGAGGCGGACGGAAAACCGAAGAGGAAAGAAAGGACGGCCCATGCGAGCAACCAGGCTCCCAAGTCGGTTGCGAAACGCGCAAGGGGCAGGGAAACCAAACCCCAGGAGGCCAATCCTAAAATAAACGAGGCCAACCGGACCGAGGGAAGGTGATCCTTTGGATTACGGTTGGAAAGAAGAAGGAGTTGAGATAAGTGAAAATAGTCTTCATAACTGAGATGGATACATACGCCGAGATTCTGAGGGCCTTGCGAGGCGACAATCGTCTATCACTGCTGGGTGCGGATGAAAAAAGCATACGCCGCACTAGGACTGGAGAGATCATGCTAGTGCTGAAGAAGGAGGCGGCCAAGAAAGGCACCTCTTACAAGGCACTAGCTCAGGTGGTAGTGGGTGAAAAAGTGCAGGTTAGAGCTCCAACGGCGGAGGCGACTCTCTAATGTAAAAAACCTGGACTAGATCACCGACGCAGAGAAGCTCGCAGCCGCACTTAAGCAGCAGTGCGAGGTAGATACACCAAAGTGCATCGATCTCCCTGCAAAAGAGTCTGGCAGACACGCAGATCGCTACGATCCAACTCTCTTTAGGAAAGATGAACAAGGCTACAGATCAGATTAGGCTGGTCCGTGTGCCCTTTCGAGCAAGGACACAAGCCGTGGGCGTGTAAAGGCTCCGATAGAATCAAACTCCACAGGAAGTGCGGAGTGACATGCCACATCACCAGGAAGTGCAACTCGGAACCAAAATGCCTGATTTGCACAATGAAAAAGGGTCACACGACGGGCGGACCTAAATGTCCTGGCACGCGAGGAGGTCGAATCAACCGTCGTTATGCAGGTTACACAGCTGAACCTGAACCACTGTGAAGCCGCACAACAGTAGCTGTGGCAGTCAGCATTACTGCAGTTGTTATGCCCCCTGGTGGCCGATAGACCAGTTCTCGTCAATGCTGGATTCGCTATCAAGCGCACTAGTGGGATTGAGTTTCGGTCATCGGTGGAGACTTCAACGTCTGGACGATTGAGTGGGTAGCCGCTCGACTAACACGAGAGGTCGGGCTCTACTCGAAACTATGGCTAGACTGAACGTGGATGTCGCGAGCGTAGGCGACAGAAAAGCCTTCAGTACGAACGGTGCACAGTCCATCATTGATGTGACCTTCTGGAGCCCTGGTGTAAACCCTAGCTCGGACTGCAGGATCGACGATGTATACATGCACAGTGACCATCTGGCGATTCGATATATTGTGGAACACGGAGTAAGATGGCCACAGCCGAAGATCATCGACCGTCATCGGGGATGGCTGATGACCTCGCACTTCGATAAGTCGTCATTTGGGGAACACCGACGATCTATACAGCGATGTCTAGTCGGGAATTTAAGTCTTGCATGTGACGTCACATTGCCAAGGATATCCCTACTCAGGAATAGATGCAAACCAGTATACTGGTGGTGTCCAGAAATCGCAGAACTCCACGCATCCTGCCTCAGAGCTAAAAGGAGGATGCAAAAAGCTCTCACCGATGCGAGTAGAATGGAGCGAAGTGAGGGGCCTATAGGGCGGCTAAACTGGCACTAAACAAAGATGTGAGACCATGGGTTTCCGTCCCTCTTGGCCCAACCGACCACAGCGAGGTCACCCCGGTGACAAACGACGAGCTTCTTGCAAAGTCGCTTAACCCTTTGGAGCCGGAGGGGTCAATATGATCCCGGAGATGAATCCGAACATAAGAAACGTGTTCGAGGCGACACGTTTCGAGGTTGTGACAGCGAAGGCTAAACAATCCGGCTCCCAAGGGTTAAGTTGGACAATGCTCCAGGTCCGGACGGTATCCCGATCAAGACGGTGGAATAGGCAAATGATGATTCTACTGCCCAAACCCGGAAACTCACCAGGCGACCCGTCGGCATACAGAACTTTCTGCCTACTGGATACCGCCGGGAAGCTGTTGGAACGGATCATTCTGTCGAGGCTTTCTATACCGAGAAACCTGATAACTCTGGCCTCTCGAAGTCATCTCACATGGGCGTACCGTGAAGGTAAGGAAAAGAAAGAATAGGAGAGAATAAGGTTTTAGTGGGTTGATCCCCACATAACCTGAGGAACCATCTCTTGAATATCTGTATCAGCATATTTTCCCATTCTATAAATAAAAGATGAAGACGTGCTGCATTGAAGTTGCGCAGTGCGAGTAAATGGAACTACAGTGCCGTTCTCAAAAAACCCAAAAGCTCAATGCATCCCGAAAATACTTCGGGTCGCGAGTCGAAATGTAATGGGATCAGCTAGGCTCATATGGACGGAACCACGTGAACGAGGTGATCGAAAGGCGGAGGCAACATTTCTACGCATTCTTAAATGGCGCTATATCGCCCAAGACCGACGAAGCTGGTGCTGTACTATTCGCTTGGAAAATTTCGAAAATGACCTGGAATTAAAGTCAGACACCCTCAGCATGGTCTTGCTGAAAAACGACGCGTGTATCGCTCCGGCTACTTGTGGACAAATCACCTACATGAGTTAAATTATCATCTTTTCAGTTTTGCTCTATATGTAAAATCATATAAAATCCTTATGCAACCGATAAATCCGCATCTTACAATGAAATTGGATCGGCGGCAGTGACAACTTCGTAACTAACATGAACACTTTTTCCGAGACAAGTAAAAAACTCACTCGTTTGGAAAAACAATAGAAGGAAAGGAATGAAAGAAGTCATTAACAAAATAATAACGACCACATTATAATTCCCAGAAATTGCACGATGAATGCCGGCCGGCGGCGCGGTTCAAACTTGTTGCGCAGCTCAATTTAATTTTTGTAAAACTTTTGCTTTTCTTTCTAACGCCCATCACTCGCATCGTCGTCGGTTGATTCTTGAATAACTTGTATGCCTCTATTGCTGCACTGCACTGGTTGCTCCCTATTCAATGGCAGCTCTAGCGAAGCGATGATTTGTGTTATGGTCTGTCTTTCGATGCGTAAAGTGTAACCGAAGTCATTTGGATAAACAAATGTCGAGCCACGTCGAGAAAGGTAGACAGGAACTGCGTTTTTACGTGCTACATGCTAGATGATGGAGATGATTGGATGGTGAAGAAGGTCGGGGGGTGGTTGGACGGATAGCGTCGAGCAAAGTCATTCTTCATAACGAGTGCTTCCTTTCATTTGGGTGCCGATGTTTATTTGGAATTAAATGCTACATTTGACTGCCGGAACAGGAGGTTGTCTTGTCGTAATGAAGTGAGGTTATTATTGGCTTTAGTTTTTGATTAGATATTGGGTATGGTGTGAAAACGGGTGTCATAAATGTACAAATTTATGGTTGTTCGCACGGGCGTGAGTGGAACAGTGGCTTAGTTGTGATTCGAACGATTTATTACACACGTCACGTTTTTTTTTCGGGATTAGGCATACGATATCCTTGCGTAGTATTCAACACTTTATCTGTAATTACTTTACTTGTTGGCTGTCCATCAGTTTATTCCATATTCATATATTGTAAAGAAGACAATAGTAACAGTTTGCGATAGCTGAAAAGATTCGATGCTTTCGGCTTTGGCAACTTTCTTTTCTTCGCTAAGTGATGGACGGGACATCTACCCAACAAACTCCTGAGCGGGAGACTAGGTAGTGTGTGGTAGGGACCACCTCCAACATCCTACAAAATAGGCAGGACTACAGCGCGGTTGATGACGGTCATCAACCAAAAGCGGGAAGGGCTGTCCACGATTGAGTTGGCTGAGCAGCAGCTTGGCAAGATCATCGACTTTGCGTTCACGAAGTCCAACTTAAGTAAGAACCTGAAAAGGGCTCTGTTGCGACTTCGTTAGTGGATGGACGATACCAAGCAGGATCACGTGAGACTCGTGAAAACTGCAGCGTGATCGTGAAAAGTGTGGCGGTGCGACTGCTCGCAGCGTGAGGAGCTGTCTGGCAGTGCCCGCAAGGCCAGGCGTATACTTACCCCGAAAGTCGGCAGCAATGCCGGTAAGTCGGACCCCGACCAGGTGTCTCGGAAAGCTGGCCCGTCCCGGAAGGATAGGAACAACGGATTGCGACCGTTGGTAGGCCCTCAGTAGCCACAGAGTAGGGCGAACCAAGGGGAGGGACGTCATCCAATACCTAAAAGAGTAGGTGCCAAGCGCGAGAAAGGCGACGCGCTCGTCATCAAGACCGAACAGTCGAAGTACACAAACGTCTTGAAGGTCGACCTACCTTGCGAAGCGACATGTGCAGTATCGAACGTACTCGTACGGGTGAGATGATCGTGGAGCTGGAGCGCGATAAGGAGCGCGATAAGGAGCGCGATAAGGAGCGCGATAAGGAGCGCAAGAGCGCCGCCTACAAAAGTTTGGCGGAAGAGGTCAACACAAGAGGCGACTCTGAAGGAGAAAAACCTAGACGAGGTCACCGAAGTGGAAGAGCTTGTCACGACACTGTGGCAACAGTGCAAAGTGCAGGCTGCCGCCGCAGCCGTTCGGCTACGGAAGGGCCGGCAGGGACACAGGTAGGTTTGGTTCAGTTATCTGAAGCGGAGTCCGTTAGAGTAGGGAAAATCAAGGTAGGCTGGTGCGTATGTCATCTGTCCTTCCACGAGCTACAGGAGGTTTGCTTCAGGTGTTTGGAACTAGGACACAAGTCATGGGACTGCAAAGGCCCTGACCGAAGCAAACTGTGTAAGAAATGCAGCGCCGAATGCCAAAAGGCACAAGGCTGCACGAGTCCACACATTTGTCTGATCTGTATCGGAAAATCTGTGAACAACTGGCATCCGACGGGTGGTCCAAGGTACTTGGCCTTCAAGAAAGCGGCAGTGAATAAATCGCAGAGCAGGTAATGCAGCTGAACCTGAACCACTGTGACGCGGCTCAACAACTGCTTTGTCAGGCGGTTTCTGAGTGGAGTACGGATATTGCCATCACGAAACAGCGGGGTCAGATCCTGCTAAAGACACTGGCCATACTAGATGTCGACCTGGCTAATATCGGTAGCAAGAGTACCTTTAGTCGGAACGGTGCGGAGTCGATAATTGGCGTTACTTTTTGTAGTCTTGGCCTAATAGCTAGGAGAGTAGACGATAGCTACACTCACAGCGATTACCTGAAGGTTCACTACAGTATCGACTACAACAAAAGCAGGCAGCGGGTAGAGGAAGAGGCGGCTCGCCCAAGGCCAAGCCCTCGCAGGTGGAAGACAGCAAACTTCAAAGAAGGGATATTTAGGGAGGCGCTTCACCGTGAGCGAAACCTATTTGGTTTAGACGGCGATAAGTTGGTAGTGGTGGTCTCGCGTGCGTGCGATGCAACCATGCCTAGACGAGTCCACCCTAGAAATGGGAGACCGCCGGCTTACTGGTGGACTCAAGCGATTGCGGTGCTGCGCCGCGCCTGCCTACGGGCTAGGCAGCGGATGCAGCGAGCACGATCTGAGGAAGATCGAAACGAACGGTGGATGGTGTTCGCCGCTGCAAAAGCCGCTAAGGCCAAGCAAAAAGGCCTGCTTTCAAGGTCTTTTTTATAGAAATAGGAAATCTGCTTCTACAGATACCCGAGAGGTGGGTCCTCATGTTATGTGGGGTCGACACTAAAAGCTCTTTCTCTCTCTTCCTTACCTTCGCGGTACGTTAGGGATGACTTCGAGAAGGGGGATGACTTCAATGACTACAATGAGTACTCTCTAATGGTAAGCGTTCCACCTGCTACCGCCTTAAGTTGTTCGCTCTTCCCCGGAGGCTCGGGCCCTGGCTAGTACATAGACTACCCGTTGGGCTCAAGCTCCTGGATGGGGAGGGGGAGTCAACTCAACTAGCTGTTGTTCGGCTCGCCATTTTCTCTGTAGTTCAAGGACGATTCGAGATACCGTGGAAGAAACGGCATCCCACTTATCCTGTGAACGGACATCCTTTCAACAATGTTGTCGGGAGTGATATCTCTACCGCATACCTCCTGCATACTCGACTTTTGCTCCACGAAGCATGGGCATTCAAAGAGCACATGCTCCGCGGTCTCGTCGCAGTCTGCACACTCCGGACATGTAGGAGAACCTGCATGTCCGAATCTGTGCAGATACCACCTAAAGCACCCATGGCCTGACAGAAATTGTGTCAAGTGAAAATTCACCTCGCCATGGGGCCTGCTTGTCCACTTGGACACGCTCGGTTGCAAAGTGGTCCCCGGTAAGGGCCGGAGCAGGTGGAGGCCCCTCTGTCAGCAACTCCTTTTAGTGCGAGCTGATAGATCTCAGGCTACAACAGGTCAAATCCAGTTGCACGCAAGTATCAGTTCTTGGTGCTTGCAAAACAGTTGGGCGCGGGCGTGGTGGTCGAGGACAAAGGGAGTGATGAGGACCACTTGAGAAACTGGCTAAGCGCCAGCATGCCAGTCTGAAACAATGCCTTCTTGGTGGTACCGGAGAGACGAAGGGTTTGGTGACCATGTGAATGTTGTTTAGTGGATCGAGAAAAGAGTAGTCCTGGCTTTCACTCTTTTTGTTGTATAAAGATGGTCCTTAGCCCCACTGAATAGATCATTCCCCAATGGTTTAGAAAAAAAGACCACATTGATAATACTATCCATACATGCTATTTTGTTGATTTTGAGCTAATACACTGCATTCTGAACTTTCCTCTACATAGGAGTTGGCTGTTTGCTGTCCCCTGATTCACTGACGTAGTCATTTCCTGCACTGCATAGAGCTTGCTGACGTTTATTCACCTTTCTCTTTTAAACATGCAGGCGGAATAGGATTTGTTGTCATCAGGAAAATTTTCCCGATGAAAACAAATCCTATCCCGCCTGCATGCTTGAAAGAGAGAGGTGAATAAACGTCAGCAAGCTCTATTGGCCATCCGTGCATACGTTCTTTGCGCTTTCCATATGCTCATCGAAGTGCTGCTTCCACCTTTCAATCACTACACATCCGTCAGTTAAGAGGCACCCGTCCATTTTCTACCCCATTTTGACTCATGGCACGACCAGTCAATGGGTAATCAAACAATAATGTAATTGTATGTGGTTTAATCGGTTGAACACACCGCTATTTGCCATCCAATTTGATGGAGCAGCTATTAGCCGTTTCATATTGAGACAGCATACATATTTTCCTGTGCCTGTCACCTTCGCTGTGTAAAATTAATTCCCTTTATGAGAGGCAGACTTCGGCACCTAGTTCTCGAGTGTCAAATTAACACCACATATCCACGCTGCTTCCGGGGCGGATGCGCGACAAACCGGTTGATGTACGACTGACGGATGCAACAAAGTGATTGAAAGCCCAAAATTATCACTCGAATTAGCACCGGTTCAGAGCCAAGAAATGGTCCGATGATTTGCCGGGCAGATAAATGGGCCATCTAACAAGAACGAAGCATTTCCTCACCTTTGTCACATCCAGGGCATGGATTGTGGAAGCGTGATGATGTTGGGTTCTAATTTGAAGACTAACGGATCTTCAGCAAGCTCCCCTCGATGGACGGTGACGATGACAAGTCTAACGGCACATGTCGCGTCAATTTTCGAGATGCATCATCACCAGTGTAGTAATTCACATGACATTCAATTGGCTGATCAATGGGGTGTGCTATAATTTTGTCTAATTCATTTGACACTGATTTATGGCGATCAGTTTGAAGCTTGAAGGATGTGATAATGGTGTTTGGTCTATTTTTATTTGCTGAGACGTCAGATGGATCCATATAGAGGGCTAATAAATACGTTATCTGTCAAATGCTTTCAGATGATGTTCGAATTTATTGGGCTAAGTTTTTTGAAAGTTCAGTTGAACATCTTCATAATGTGCCATGTTTTACTTATTTTTTTTTATTATATAACACCAATATTCAAACAATCCAAGAAAAGGAGGTTGCACTTACACAAGAGGAAGACGATTATCAAAAAAGAAAACCACCAAAAAGTCATTAAGTCGTGATTCTAAATTGCGTTTCCCGCGATTCGTTTGGCTGAATTTAAATTGTTCATTTCTCTTCAAGCTATAAGCTGCGTTTGAAATGGCTGCATGGTCGCGAAGGTAATAGAAATGAGTATTTTATGTCGTGATGCGTGAGCAACAATCAACCGTTGGCTTGCATAACACTTGATGAACGTCGACAATCGAGGCTTCGAAGCTATCCAATGCGACACTAAACAAGCAACAAATCCAAATCAGTTCAAATTTAAGCAGAAGAAATAGGAAAATTTAATTACAGTGCGGTAAGCATCGAACAGTTCCATCGGTTATGTAGCTATTCAATCCAAATCCCGTCTCCTTAAAGAGATCAACTTTCAAAAAAGAATCTAATAAAATCGAAGCCAATATACAACATCTAACGAGCGGGAAGAGGAAACAAAGAAAAAGAACCCTTTTTTCTTATTCTCCGTCTAACAAACAAATAATGATCGACAATTATTCGGGATTTCTTTCGTTCTTTTATTCTGGCGCGCATTCACCTCCATTCGCTGATGGTGATGATGGAAGAGGTTGCTACTAATTTTTACTTTCCGCCTGACCATGAACCTTGTATTTACGCCGGTGTGTAGTGAGTTCATATAGGGTCAATAGGGTCAAATTGGGAAGCGTAGTTGTAGAATAAGCGTTCTATATGCATTTTAATCATAGTGATCTAATAATATATCTATATATTACCAATACTAATAACTGGTTCTTGAAAAATTTATGTGATCTACGACGCTTGATTGGGAAACACTAAGCTCAACATCACCTCTATATTGTAATGAATGATACTTGAGCCACAGCATCTGGATCTTCATAAACTGAAATCTGATAAGAGATAGAGATAGAGATAAGATTCTCTAAGAGAATCCTGGAGGAATCTCTGAAACAATCCCAGAAAGGAACCCCAGAAGATATCTAGGAAGAAATCCCGTACATAATCCTCGTAGGAATACCAGCAGGAATCCTGAAAGGATTCCTGGAGAAATCATAAAAACTGCCTTGAAAGGATTTTCTGAAAGAATCCCAGGAGAAATTCCTGAAGAAATCCTAAGAAAAATCTCTAAAGGAAATCCAGATAGAATCAATGAAAACATCATGCAAGAAATCTCTAAAGAATCCCTGAAAAAATCCTAAAGAAATTGTCGAGGGAACTCCTGACTGAATCTTGGTAGTAACACCTGAACGAATTCTGGGAGGAATCCCGGGATAAATTTTAAAAGGAATCCAGAAAAGAAACCATGAGAGAGTTCCTGAATGAATCTCCGGAGGAATTTCTGAACGAAACCTACCAGGTATAGATTCACCGGAAGAAAACAATAGAGAAATCCTTTAGGAATTTTGGCTCTCTTTATCGGTACAATAACGGCGACACGTCCCACAGTGCTGCGAATGTATGGAACTGCAGGACAAAAATCATAACTAACGTACCTTACATTTTTTCTCAATAGTGTCTTCGGTGAAGTTGACAAACTTGATAAAAGCTACAATTTGCATAAATGTCCTATGTATAATTCATAATCGCTTATGTGTCTTAAACGCCAATTTATTTTAAACTTGCTGTTTTTTTTCTGGAATGTAGTTTAGGCAACTGTATAAACATATAGATCATAATAAATAGGCAATTGCAAGAATGACTTATTCACCAAACTTTATTCTCACCGAACATTTTGTTTCTTGAAGGTCGTGCGTTTGGCCATTTCTTGTCCAGTTGCATACTTTAAAAGTGGAGAAATCGTTAAAGTTTACCCTCAAATTCTTCGTAGAAATCAGCAGTTTCATGAGAAAACGAGGGAACAATATAAACTGATACACTTTTCGTTTGAATGGATCAGAAAAGAACACTTGATCAAAAATATCTTCGATTTTGACCATAAATTGATCACTCGGTAAAAGCTCGATTACTAACAAATTAGCAAATAAAAGCAGCTGGAGTCGAATTCAGTATTCAGCGGAAACTATACAGAAAACATGGTGAAAAAATCAGAGAGGTCTTTTGAGGTCATTTTTTGTTTCATCAATTTGAATTTCGGAGTCGTTTTTCCTCTAGGCCATTTAGCACTTACATTATGACATTTTATTTTCACAAACATCAAAACATGTTGCCGTGCTAAACGAAAAAATAGATTCTACTGATGTGTTGTAGACCTTCCATATTGATTTTCACTGAAAACTCAAACGTTTAATAATGTTAAGCTAGGCCAAAGATGAAACTGTTTTATAAAATATTATTTTTCTATGGACAACGAAAACACTGTTTGGTAGGGGTAGGCGGGGCAATATGGACACCCTAAGGTTTTTGCCAACTTTACCTGGCAAGATGTCAAAAAAGTTGAGTTTTTTGATACATGTATTCTTTTAAAGTCTATTTAGCATCTATTGCATAGGAATGCTCACGAAGAAAAATGATTTATCCACTTAAAAAAATGTTAAGAAAAATGTTAGTTTTTCACGACCGTCTTCAAGCATACGGGGCAGAATGGACACCCCCATGGGGCAATATGGACACCATTAGACTTTTACGTATTTCGTACATTATTTACACCTATGAAGTCATTTCATTACAAAACAACTATTATGGATGAATAATACGCCGAAGTAGTTCATTTTTGTTCAGTTAATTTAAATTCAGGCTGTTTTGGATAAAGCTTCGTTTTTGTCGGCATGTACTGCTGTGCCTAGAACAACTATTTTCCACTGCTGTCGTTTTTTGACCAATTTGTTTCACCCTATGTCTACTATAGTGAGCATTTAACCGAAAATATACTGAAATCGAAGAATTTGGTTGGTGTGTGATTTAGGTTATATTTTTCCCTTGCCGCTTCTTTCAAAAAGGTGAGTGTCCATTTTGCCCCGGCAGCAGAAGATATTTCCAAACTTGATTTTTGATATAATAAAGAAGAAAATATAAACATGTTAAGCATGTAGATACAGCAAAACTACTTGCATGTGCTCTAGAAATATCAGGTTCGACCTGCAATAAATTAATCACTAAATCTTATTTTCGATGGTGTGAAAATTATAATTTCCATGCATAAAAAACGGACGCAACTTTTTCGTGTAAAATCAAGGTTAATTTCAATTTCTAATGTTTCTTTCCTGAAACTACGTTTTAGACATATGGACTATATTCTCCATTCATTAAAAGTTCAAAAAAGTTCGCATATTTCAAAATATTGAGGGTGTCCATTCTGCCCCGGGTGTCCATAATGCCCCGCCTACCCCTAATCTAGGTTTTTTTGGTATAATAAAGACGATTTTCAAGCTTATAATGATCGAGCATCAAACTTCAAGCATGTATGAACAACATGGCATACTAGATTGAACAAAATTTTGAAGTCGATTTTTTCACTTTTGTCTATGGGGCGCTGCACTGTGGCGTCCTTGCAGTCAGGTTGGAAGAGGGCAGAATATTAGTATCAACCTTTGTTTGTGAAAGTTGGAGCTTACCGCACGTCCCCGCCAAAGGCTACAGGAACAGTTGTTTGTTAATAGGAATGGATACCTGTCCTAAATAACTCCAAAAATAAAAAATAAATCAATGAAAATGACACATTGGGGCGAAATTGATCAGCATAAAATTAAACATCGATTAGAAAGGAAAATTATCTTCTCCGCTTAATGTTGCTCTTCTAAACCCGAACAACACGTTAAAACTTTTACAAATACACTCAGCCAAATTAACTTAAGATTTGCATAAGGCCCAACTTATGAAACGACCTTCAAACAATTTCATAAGACGTAGAATCGTCTAACAGCTTGGCTTTTATATACGTTTAGCAACAAGGTATTCTCAAGATCGAATCCAGTCTGCATCATTTTAACCGTTATGTGTCCGACAAACTTTTTGGTTTTTTCTACACCGTGCTTTTTAAATGGGCGCTGGGTACCCGGGTACCCTGTCGGCCACATAAGTGTTAGGCGATTTCCTTTGAAATAAGTGATTTCTATCACGATTTGTGCCATTTATGACCATTCAACGAAAAATGTTTTTTTTTAAACTTATCCGTGTTAGCTACATAAATTCAAAATCAAGGCTTCACAAAAATGAAAATTTACGGTGTTTCTTAGTGGCAATCGATTGTTTAATGCCATTAAAATGCCATTAAAAATAAGCAAAACTATCTTTTTGCCTTTCTCGTACACCAAGTACCGAAAGACTATATGTTCACTCCAAAAATGAAATTTTGATAGAACCCCAAGAGGGCCAAGTCTTATATACCAATCGACTCAGCTCGACGAGTTGCGATGATGTATGTGTGTATGTATGTGTGTGTGTATGTATGTGTGTGCGTGTGTATGTGTACAAAAATGTCACCTCACTTTTGGATAGTAAATATCATCCGATTTCAACGCTTTTGTTTTCAATCGACGCGGAATATTGTCCCATTGTTTCCTATTGAAAATGGTTTGAATCGGTCCAGCCGTTCCGGAGTTATGGCCATTTAGGTGTTCCGGACCGGTACCCCAGGAAGGGGCCAGATATGAAATTGCTACAAACTCATGCATGCGACCCATCTAATCACGGCATTTTCGATTATCTGACGAACGGTAAGCAGGAAAATAGTCACAGATTATATCTGAACCGGTAGTGTTTCGGAACCGGTTCTGGGTGTCGCCGGAAGTGGCCAAATATAAAAGTGAACCAAACCCACGCATGCGACACATCAAATTGCTGCTTTTTGTATAACCTGATGAACGGTAGACAGGAAAATAGTCTCGGACCATATCTAAACCGGTAGCGTACCGGAACCGGTTCCGGGTGTCCTACTGTAAGTGGCCAAATGTAAAAGTGAAACAAACCCATGCATACGACACATCAAATCACCGCTTTTTATGTAACCTGCTGAATGGTTAACAGGAAAATAGTCTCAGACCATATCTGATCCGGTAGTGTTCCGGAACCGGTTGCGGGTATCCCGCCGGAAGTGACCAAATATAAAAGTGAACCAAACCCATGCATGCGACACATCAAATCGCCGCTTTTTCTATAACCTGATGAGCGATAAATAGGAAAATAGTCGCAGGCTACATCTGTACCGGTAGTGTTGCAGAACCGGTTCCGCCCAAGTAACCACAAGCATTATATCATTGCACGAATTAGACTGAATATCAACCTTTGCAATGCGAAATGCAGTAATTCCACACTTCTCATGCAATATACCTTTAGATTGGCATTATCAATGTATTGATGCATTACATTTTTTCTTTACATTAGGGTGCATTAAAAGGTGATATACGATAATTCAATAATTCAACACTGCAAAAACTGTATAAATGCAATGTACAAACTAGCAAAGGTTGCTCTAACAATACAATTATAAAAGCTTGACTCTAGGTAATGGTAAACAAATTAAATCAAGAAAAGTTAACAACTTCATGGTCAACTATAGCGGTCTTCAACACTTCTGGTTCTAATCCCGACCAACTTAATCCTCGTTTGAACCACCGATCGACGACTTTCTTCAGAAAACCCTTTTTAGAGATGACCTTTTCTCTTTTCTGTTGACTGCTATCGCATGCCAATTATGGTGGAAACCACAATTAGCATAATATTATGAGCATTGTACGAAAGGTTTTTTATTTTTCTTATATTGATTGAATATCTTCTATAGAATGCATTATGCATTTATCAGCGATTTATCAGAATGTGATTACGAATCCCTGTAATTACATATGCCATAGTCGTTTTGCCCTCTACTGAAATGGTTGAGGCAGAAGAACAGTTTTCTTCTAGTTAATGAAATATCGGCTGTTATCACAGCAGCAGAAACGGTCCACAGCACCAGCGCGAATGGAACTCATCAAGCGGTCTTCAACACTTCTGGTTCGACTCCCGACCTGGCAACAAAAAAAATGGTTAAAACATTCATGTGGGGGGCATTAGTACCGTCGATAACGAAACGGTGCTAAAAATAGATTTTTGTTTTGATTTTTCGTGTTGCACGTATTAAGCATGTGCAAATGCAAATGTACAGCACATGCATTTATGTCACTTTAGCAATGGCTGTCAACGTGCAGCAATATGTGGCACTAATTTAATTTTAGTGGGGCCCTTTTCGACTTTAATATTGCTTCAATGAGGTATTTAAAGTAATGCAGCATTATTTACACAATTTTAAATATAAATATACGGCAAAATTGATGCACTTATATACGGCTTCGTGGTTACTTGGGCGGGTATCTCACCGGAAGTGGCTAAATATAACAGTGAAACAAACCCATGCATGCGACACATCAAATCACCGCTTTTTCTGTAACCTGATGAATGGTAAACAGGAAAATAGTCTCAGATCATATCTGAACCAGTAGCATCCCGGAACCGATTCCTGGTGTCCCGCCGGAAGTGGCCAAATATAAAAGTGAACCAAACCCATGGATGCGACACATCAAATCGCCGCTTTTTCTATAACCTGAGGAACGGTAAGCAGGAAAATAGTCTCAGATCATATCTGAACCAGTAGCATCCCGGAACCGATTCCTGGTGTCCCGCCGGAAGTGGCCTAATTCATACATGCGACACATCAAATCATGGCCTTTTCGATAACTTGTACGATCAGCAAGAAAATAAGCTATGCCCACATTAGAAACTACTGATAGTGTTCCAGAATCGATTTGAGGTATCTCGCTGAAAGTAGCCGAATGTAAAAGAGAACCAAAAAAATATTCGCGACACATCAAATGGCTTTTAAGGTATCCTGATGAACGGTTACCAAGAAAAAATATCTCAGATCATGCTTGAGAAAACTAGTAGTGTCCTGGAATCGGTTCCCGGTGTCCCTCTGGATGTGGTCAAATGTAGAAGGGAATCCAACTCCATGCATGCGCTTCATCAAACCGCGGTTTTTTCGATAAGCTGATGAAAGGTTTTCAAGAAAAACAGCTCAGATTACGTTAGAGACCACCGATAGTATTCCACAACCGGTTTCAGGTGTCCCGCCGGAATTGGTCAAATGTAAAAATGAACCATGTAAATTTTCCGGAACCGGTTAAGGGTGTCCCACTGGAAGTGTACATACATAAAAGTGAATCAAACCCATGCTTGTGGTACATCAAATTGCTTTTTTGTCAGTAACCTAATGCATGGATGATAAGAAAATAGGCACAGTCCACAGAAGTTATGTACCGGTAGTGTTTTTAGTTCCGGGTAACCTGATTAACAGTTTTCATAAACTCAGATCACATTTGAATATACCGGTAGTGTTACGGAATCATTTCCGGGGGTCTCGTAAGCAATACAAAATATACTCAGATAACATAAGAGGCTACCGGTGGTGTTGCAGAAGCAGCGTTGGGTGCTTTAGCGAAATTACGAAAGTGAACTAAATGAATGCAAGCGATAGATGTGTGTAAGAGAACCAAAAAACTAAAAAAAAACTAAAGCGATCTCATCAAATCGCACCATTTTAGATTCCTAAGACGTAAATTTACAGTAGGATAGATCATCGTTGTATGGAAAAATTGAAATTTAAGCGCATCAGCCCGGAACATTACTTTAAATCTTCATGTGCTTCTAAAATTACTACGCAAAATTTTAATGCGGCTGGAGGGCGAGCTCTGTAATGTGGTTGATATTTGAATGCGATATAGCATTGGCAATTCAAATTACTGCATTACAAATTCTACATGAATTTTGCAACCAATGATAATAAAATATAGCATAAAATGTGCAGATAAAACTTTGTCATCTTGGTATGAGTCAGCCTCCAGTGAAGGTGGTCAAGCAGTCAACTGAAAGGACTGATACTTTCAGCTCTGCCCATACGTTGAATATAACGTCGGAATAAGTGCCCTAATTCGATGATGACCTTGATAAAATTCTTGATTTTCTAAATAAAGTATTCTCATGATTCAGAAATTCGTAGGTGGTACAGTCCCAGATCGCTGTTATGAGCATTTTCCTCTTCTCGTCCATTACCAAAGCACAGAGATTTGGGGCTGATCACTGACTCTAAGGCAAGATTGATTGCGTCGACGGAAAAATCATGAGTACATATAAGACGAGAAAGGCACTATCACCACTAGGTGGATAAATCTGGGTTTTTTCGAAAAATTTAAATGCTCGGGCAGTGTACAGATGGGGCTAGTTATTACCATTTTGCGGTAGTTTTTATGCATTGGTTCACCCCCTCACATGATTTTGACAGTTTCTCGCTGCCTTCGCCGGCTTTCGTCGCACAAAAACATGATTTGTTTTGTTTACGTATTTTGAAGGTGCGCGATCCGAAAGTACAATTTGTTTCGGAGGATAAAAATTCAGTTGGTCGTTAAGTGCGTTCCGGAAATTTCAAGCACAAAAAGTTTGCAAAATGGTGAAACTTTTCGTCGAAAACATCGCGGATCGGCAATTTACACGCGGATGGTGCAAGCGAATGCAGTTTGTCAGAGAGTCGGAACGGTGACGCCGTAGCTCAGCGAAACCCACGACGAAAAACGCGAATCATAATTACGCGTATCTGTCAAATGATAAGCAAAATAGGGCGGATCAAAAGTTGTGAGGTTATATGAGATCATTTTTTTTGGGGTTCGAGTGTGCGAAAGACAAGATATCATAAAAGACAGCAGCTGCTTCCTCGCGAGTGTTACCCCACGTCTCCACTAGACAGAAATGTCTTGCCATTTTGCTGCCAGAAAAAGAAAACGTAACAGAAATGATCAACACCGCTGCTTTCCATGCAAACAGCGTGAGAACATTTCTGTCATGACACATCTGTCCAGCAAAATGGCAAGACATTTCTGTCTAGTGGAGACGTCGGGTTAGGGGTGTTCATTGCAGTTGTTGGCACCGTAAATGCATCGCGCGAGTGCTTGGGGAAGCGATTAGTACGGAACAGCAAAACATCCATCGGAAGTGACCGAAGAGAAGAGAATAAGATCGAAAAAAGAAAAAAAAAATCAAGAAGCTGGGGTAAGCAGTGATAAGTGAGAAAAGGCGAAAAAGCAAAAGCAAAGCAAAAATTCAAAGCGAAGAGAATTAAGGCTGGCCCTTAGCGGCCGCTTGAAAGAGTGATAAAGAAGAACTGGTGCAAAGAAAATATACAAGGAAGCAAAGCAGCGAAAGCAGAGACCCGAATTTACCCATATTTGTCGGGAAGTTTCTATATGAATCAGGGTTCAAAAAACTCTCAGAGATCACCAGCAAATTCCGATTTGAAATCGAGACGGCATGCACCGCAGACAGTGCCGGATTTAGGGGGGGGGAGGGGGGGGGGGGGCAGGGGGGCCAGGGCCCCGGGCCCCCACATTTTAGGGGCCCCCACAAAATTCAACTTCACGAAAAAAACTACGAAGCCACATTTTAGGGGCCCCCACAAAATTCAACTTCACGAAAAAAACTACGAAGCCAAAAAAAAGTAGTGCAAGAAATTTCTCTTGATTTGATTTTTGTGATTAAAAGTTCGAGTTACTGTCTACTGGCAACATGTTTGTGATTTGTTGTGATTCTTTTGAGTGGGACTGCAAATATTTGTCCATCTATTAATGAAAATTTAAATTTTATCTCCAAAATTTATTAAATTTTATTTAGTAATGAAGAGTAATAAAGTTTCTGCTAAATTTGTTTCATTTTTTTCTGTCTACAGTTTTTGAAAACATTTTGAAGAATTTTGCAAAAAGTTCTTGAAAAATCAAGACTTTTTTTGAAACTCGGAAGTATTTTTGAAACTCTGGAGTTTGATTTTACTTGAACAGCTTACGATTTACTTAAATAGGAGAACACCAAATCTGTTGAATCATTTTTAGAGGAAATCTAGCATGAATTTAAGGCAGATTATTGTGAAGAGTTTCAGCCCGATTTTTTTGAGTAGAGAGATTTGCTCACTGCCGCGCTTCCCAAACTCTATTTTCTCGGCGCACCAGCCTTTTGCATGCTCGCTTAAACGAGTATAAAAAGTGAGCCTGTGACACGTTGGGGAGCCGCGAAAAGTGAGTTTGGGAAGCCCTGGCTTACTGAAATGAGGATGAATCTATGGCGGTGAACTCCTGACAAAATGGATTGAGAAATATTCAATAGAAATTTATAAAGAAATTGACTAAAAATTTGTCCAGGGTTTCCGTTAAAAATTGAAAAGACATTTAATAGAAAATTTTACTGGAAATTGAAGGAGCTTATCATAAAATTTCCTCTAAAGTTTCTTTAGTATTTTTTATTAGAATATTCTCTTGGATACCAGAGTAATGTGGTAAATTATTTTGAAAGGTCTTCAAAACCTTTCCTTATAGTCGCGTTAGAACAAGTTTTTGTTAAGTGTTCATTCTATATGGTGATCAACCAGCAACTTCTCCGGAGATTGCAGCAGAGATCCAATATGAATTCTCTTTGAATTTCATAAAAACGACATCACCACAAATTTAACGAAAAGTTTCTTGAACAAATAAGCTATAAATTCTTCTTGCAGTTTCTCTGTGAACTCTGGCTTGAATTTAGACTAAATCCGGGATCTAATGCGGCGAATGCACTCTAGAAAGTATTTTTTTTACTTTACATTATTTTTTATCACTGCTTTCACGCTAGACTTCCAAGTCTGTTACAAATAATTCAGTAAATATTTACATTTTGGCTAGTTCTCCTTATTGTTCTAGATTCACATTCTTCCAAAACTACATTAAAACCTTCATTAAGACATTTGTTAGAGAGATTCATATTTTTTAGTTTTTTTTTTCTTGTTAGGGTATGTGTTCCATCAGTAATCTCACGCTCCCATATTCATCCTATTCGAAAACAAGCGATTACAGCACCGATTGACTCCGTTCTTTTTGTTTTCTTGCGTGCTCACTCCTAACAAAAAATACAAAAATAAGAAACAAAACAAACAACGCTTCAATCCTTTGTTTTTCGTAGGATGAAAATGGGAGCCACATGCTTAATAAGGGAACCAATACCCTATATGGACAAAATTTATCTTCTTTATAAAGGGCCCCCACAACGCTGTGGCCCCGGGCCCCCACATTTGTAAATCCGGCCCTGACCGCAGACCTAAAGCTACTGAAGCTGACAGAACACAACTCATGGATTTACGAGCCAAAACAACGAAACAATACCATCACATCGTGTTCGTCAGAGGGATGCTCATCTACTTTCAAGAAGATAAAATAATGTATAACTCGGAATCCGAACAAAAAAATCCTTAAAAATCAGCATATGAACGGCACGCTAGGAACAGGTTGACATCACCAACATTAAGGCAACGATAAAGGGAACAGAAGTACCGAATCGGGCTAAATCTTCGGCTGCGAATCTAGCTTTTCCTTTTTTCTTGCTCACTCTCCCAAACAGACACGAGAAAGAGAAGGATAGAAAGGGGTTCCGTGGCAGAAAAAGTTTGATTCGCCAATGAGCCAATGCCAAAAATGCTGGAGATTTGGGCACAGAGTGAAGTCCTGTACGGCCCAAAAGAGATGCGCTACATGAAGGGGCAATTACTCCAGCACAAAGTGTAACGAAGATGCCAAATGTCCAAAC
The DNA here is from genome assembly GCF_035046485.1 of Aedes albopictus. NCBI lineage: Eukaryota > Metazoa > Arthropoda > Insecta > Diptera > Culicidae > Aedes > Aedes albopictus. Next base: position 237,000,854 of record NC_085137.1, read on the forward strand.
CGCAAGCTGCAACACGGGACTAAAGGGAAGAAAAAACTTGTAAAAATTCGGGAAACTATGCGATAAAAATGAGTCATCTTTGCACAGGCCGAAATCCGCTTCCCCAAGCTACAGAACAAGTTCAACCAGGAACTGGCAGATGAGGAAGATGAATGCTTCTACCCTCACCCAGGACTAGGGGAAATCGACGGAATACGACGGTAGCACAGGGAAGCAAGAGATGCGAGCTCATCGAGCAGTGAAATACAGGTACCCACCTCAAACACCGAAGATTTACCTCGAAGTCAGCTCTGGAGCCCAATCACTGGCAGCTCGTGCTACCAAGACAATCCGCTAAAGACAACGGATTTTGAACGATTCATTGCGTTGCTGCGACAAGAATACTTCGCCAGGGCGCGCTCCAAGCGATGGATTGAAGTTCTCAAGAATCTTTAACAAAAAATCGCATGGAGCCTGAACTCGACAGAGATCACCTCCTCATCGAGATTGTACAAGACTTCCAGGGTATCACCAAACTATAACTAGCACTAGCCAATGCAGTGGAGGGTTAAACGAAAAGTACTGCACCAGAACGTTCAGAGCCTTTGTCCAGACAGGACGCACGTAACACTGTACCGTGATTACGGGTGAAATTGATCACTTTTCGTAGTTTTTGACGAATAATTTTTGAATACTTATTGATATGGTTAAATGTAATGCTTTCAAACGAGTACGTCATCAGTCAACGAGGTTAAAAATTCTACTGCAATTCATTTTATTACAAAATAATATCATCTATATAAATAAAAATGGAATGGTGTTTGTATGTCACGAATAGGCTCCGGAACGATCCACCAATCTTTCAGTATTTCATTCGTGCAGGGCTCCGACGTGTTCGTACGAAACAATAATTAAGAAAATTGACCGGGAACGTACCGTACCGAGAAAGTTTGAAATTCCATTTTGCGGGGCATTTTTCAAAAACACAGTAGGCAGGCAGAACGACGTTTGCCGGAACCACGGTGTACAATATTTAGAAGGTGATACCTTCCGGAAATCTGACAGTTTTTTGATGACGTAATTTAAATCGTTCATAGGCGTTTACACAATGATCTAGTACTCCTCACCAATTTGATCAACGTAAACCGATAAGAATGACGTCACATGTTTACATCCAAAAATGATGTTTACATAGGTTACAAGGCAGGCTTTGTGATATTTATGCCGTGGCCTGGACAGCTAGTTTGAAATAAAAAAATCTAAAATTTTAACCCGTTAACGCCCAAGGTGTCTCACAATTTATATCTTCAAATAAATTTTTTATCAAAGGTCAAGTTCCAATAAAATAAGCATGATTTGACGAAAAAAATGGAAGTCTATGGTGTAGTTCCAAAAAATATCTTCGTTGTAGGTCCTCAAACAATTTTCTCGAGTTCTATTTCAGCACAAATTCTACGCTATCGTTATATTCTGATCCATATAGATACAAAACAGCTCTAAACAAGTGAGAGAGATGATAACCACTCAAAAACAATAGAAAAAAGGACTTATAAATTGGGGCATAAATATAACCCGACAAACGCCTAAAAGTATACAATGCATGGTTCTTGTAATTTCATGTAATTTCGACTGCAGTGTTCAACATGTTTAATTTTTTTTAACAAATCAAATAAAGATAGCTCACTATGTGTAGCATAACCAAACGTTAAATACTGTAGAAGTTAGATTTTACACAAATAATAATTTCTAATAAAGTAATTGAGTTTTTCCTTCAGCACCCCACAAACTCTCTTTACGTATTCACCATATGTAAACTTTTCAGAAATTTTGCATGTTTTAAGAAGAAAATCGTGTTAAGGACTGTTCCTTTTAATTTGTGTCCTTTGACAGATACATATTTCGACCTATAACTATAAGGTCGTCTTCCTTCGGTGTCTCGTACTTACAGGTATTCCACTAACACGCCCAGGTTCATCATCATTCCATGTTTTGATATAAAATTTCAACCTCTACTCGGCTTCTCCATCTATGCTTGTACTACTCCATGATTATTTATTCGTGAAGAATATGTGGGTTTTATGGTGTTATTCTGGGCACTATCAAAGTTACATCGGAAAGATAATGTGTCTTTCTTTCGGCTACATGAAAAATGATAAACTACTCAAAAATTCAATTTCTTTCGATCTAGTAATTGCAATTTAGAATTACGTACAAAAGTCTGAAAAACATAACGCTGGGGGGAAGAACATTCCCGGTAGAAATCCCCGAAGTAATCCCGAAAGGATTTACTGAAGGAATTCTGAGTGGCATATCTGGTAGAATTCTGAGGAATCTCAGCTGAAAGCTTGGTAGGAATCCCTGAAATAATCACAGAAGAAATCCCAGGAGGAATTGCTGTATAAATTGTGAGCTAGGATCCATGCTCGTTGAAAGAATTTCATTAGGATTCTTTGAATATGTTTCGACAAAACACTTTGAAAGTATACTAGAATGAATCTGTGAAGTGACTCCAGCAGAAATCCGTGAAAGAATGCTGGTTAAAATTTCTGAAAGAATCCTTTCAGGATTTTCTAAAGCAATTCTGGCAGAAATCCCTGAAGTTATTCCTGAAGGAATCCCGTAAAGAATACCTGATGGAATCCTTAGAGCGATCATGACAGGAATGCCGGTCAGAAGCTGAGCAGACATTCTTGAAAGAACCATAGAAGATGTCTCTATGATCTAGGATTGCCTGAAAAAGATCTCGGCAGATAGTTATATTTTTTCATATATTTTTTCATATATTTTTTCAGGAGGAATCTCTTGAATAATAACATCAGGAATCCTGGAAGGAGTCTGCTTTGCTTCAAATGCTACACACTTAATTTGGAGTACCGTGTTCGGTAATTTTTTGACGAAAATAGAACAGCTGTATACAGCTATACTGCATTGTTTACCTTTTGCACCAGGTTTGACAGCTGTTGTACTGAGCCTCAGTAAAATTGATTACCGAAGCTACCAAAATAGTTCTGCTGTTCTATTTTCGTCAAAAAAATGCTGAACGGGCAATTCAGGATTGAGTGTGTAACTCTTACTGAAATCGCTTCCGCACGTTGATTCCGGGTGTTTCCTTAACCATTTAGTAGAACAAACTTACAGAATTTTCCACGTAACTGCGAATTTCATTGTACAGCCTTCTGCAGCAAGTCTGTTAGTAAGCACCGTCGAGCTTTCCGCTGGTGGTATTTAGTTCACAAATTTATACAGATGTTTGTGACTAATTGACTGTAAAACATGTAAACTCATCATCAGTAGGTCGGCTCTAGAGGCACGTTCTCCTCTTGAGCCAGATGATGAACATTTTTTAAAAATTGTTTTAAGTTTAAATCAGTACAGCGATTCCAAAGGAGCCTGCCAAATTACCCAGAACGTTACCGAATACACACCAATTACTGGAATAGGTACTACAAACCTCTTAACACCATCTAAAATACAACAACGAGATGGACCTCAAAGAAGTAGTTGGTTACATAAAAAACGGAACTGAACCTGATAATAAGATAATAAAAGATAAAACTTAGAAAAAAGTAAAGAAAAAAAAATAGTAGAAAAGTTTGTCCATACAGTAAGCAACATTCAGTGCTGTAAATTGGCTTCTGAACTTTGAAGATGTGACCAGTCGCTTCGCGATGTCCACTCTTTTTCCAAGATTTTCAGTCTGACTCAGTGGAATAAATAAATTTAAGAGGGAAGACAAAGGATTTCATTAGCTAGCTAGTAGGGGAGATTATGCTTAATATTAAGATAAAATAAATAAATAAATAAATACCTAAAATATTACAAAATCATGCAGCTATATATAAACAATACTCATGCAATTATCATATCAGATAGATAGGAGGACGGCAAACAGTCAAATCAAAATTTTATACAAACACAGAACACAATTTGTTAAACGACAGACAACACCACACACCCACAATTCACCCCACGCTGACTGCGCTTGGTAGCCGATGCAGTTTGGCGCTTGAGCAGCTACCAACAGACGAAAAAAGGGCTATTCGCTGGTTCCGAGTAGGTCGGGAGCCCGAGACTCGTCCACTTGCTAGAGGACTACGATAGCTTCAACACCTCTCGAAGACTAAATCTAATCAAAAAGTGTTTAGAAAGTATTGGGAACGTTTAGATTCCCTAAAGTGAATTGTGGCCAGTGACTGGCAGCGAACGACAGTGCCAGTTCGAACGGCAAGACCCACAAACCCCACAGTGCTGGCCAATACTCACCGTTTGTAGACCGCGTGGACGGGCTGCGCCAATCCGACCCTATCCGTGGTGCAGAAAAAGACGGTTTCGGGTCCAAAGCCGTGGTGCCATAGTATCCACGAGCTGGTGACGAATTACACCCCGAGTAGTGAACTGTATCCAAAGCGTAGGACGAAAGCGGAGAAGTGAAGCCCAGGTTTTGGACTGGAATCTAGTTTGAGAGCCGTGCCGAGACTACGAGGACCATTCTTGACGGCGAAGCGAGACCGCTCCAAGACCACGAGTGTGGAGTGAAGGTGTTCCGGGTCCGCAGAGGAATTCCGGTGGACGAGACGTACCAAGCCGGCCACGGCAGGACGCCCGTGAGCCCCACGTGAAACTCCGGCCGGCGAAGCCATTCCACGAGGGCCAAGTGACGGTTAGGACGGCAGCGCGGTTCCAGGCAGCGGCATCAGGGCCCCACACTGACACCACACACTACCGTAAGTACAGCGTTAGGGCATAGATAGGGCCGTAGGGACATAGGTTACCTTTGAATAAAGCCGTCAAACATTCCAATCCTTTGTTTCCCCTCTTCTTGCGAAGCCTCGGCGGAACTAGCCGACCCTGAGTAGGCTGGGAGTCCTTGGGACTGAGCGGGCGTAACGAAGGTTAGTTACATTTTGGCGACCAACAAAAAAAAAATAGTTCCTATTTTTTTGAGGTTAGCGAGGGAGGAAAACGATAGCGATAATCGCTTACGCCGGTGTTTCTGGTAATTGATTCCAATCGGCCAATGTTGAATAGGTGATGTACATAACTTTGTACAAAAGTTGCACGTGAATAGATTTTTAACAAATTTTTCGATTAATGCACTTGGAATCGTGGTTCCGAATTGTGTCAACTAAATCTGGGCATTCGTTAGCATTTTTTTTTCATCAATTTTTTGCTTGATCATCATCACAAATCGTCACTAACACGAGAGCTTTCCATAGGTTATCAAATTGGATGAAAACACCCCACAGCTTGGCAATTACGTAATCATTTATTCGTAGGCATTTCTTGTAGCACTTTTAACAAATTTTGTTCGGTGACAAACACTATGGATCACTTCATATCCCAGTATTTTGGGATGAACGTTGCTCATCTTCATGATGAGGAGCTTTCGCACGAATTGCAAATCCGACGGATCGAAGAGCATGGTGAGGCACGATCTGTCCTCGAACGTAAATGTAGAGCTGAGCTGAAAAGAGAAGGATCAGGGAAATGTTCGGAAATTGAATATGAGAAAACATGGGAGACTATTGTCGAAGAGTTGGAGGTGTGCGATAAACAGGTCCAAGAGATTAAACAAGTGTTAGATGCCAGATTGCACAGAAAAGCTCCCGACCAGCATCACAAATCTAGACTGCTGCACTAGGCCGTGTCGATTTTTGCAAAATTGCGAATACACAATCCCGAATAGTCACAAATGGTTGCAAATGAACCCAAATAAAGCCCTGCAAAATTTAAAAATTCTAAAAAATCGGTAAGCTAGTCCGCAATCGACTTGAAGTTTTATATGGGAATTTTAATTTTTCAGTATGGGGAAATCCAACTTTTCAAACTTTTGAAGAAAAAGGCACATTAGAGCAACTCTAAAAATCCGCTCCCCCCCTGAAGATTTAGTGCATATATTAGGGAACATTTCGTTAGAAGACAACTTTTTAGTTGCACTTAAGATAAGGGCGTTATTAAATTTGGAAACAATGGACATTTTATTCGCATGATTTCTAACTTCTTCAATTGGCATCACTGCACGTTTTGCGTGTTGAAGAGGGTGGTAACAGCCATCTGCGGCGTCACCACCCGTCGCTGGATGGAGACGCAAGTACCTGATAAAAATGAGATAGTTAGGATTGTAAATATTCTTGCGATATTGCTTTATAAAAACTTGGTATCTTCGGCAAAGTTGTTGGCATGGTCAAGAGCTGTCCAGTGATGAACTAAATCATTGGCAAATCCATCGCTGGGCGGCGCTAGTGTGCATACAAACTACATGCAATAGTATTAACGTATATGTGTATATCTCAATAACGTGATAATTTAACTGTGTGGTGTCTTCGACAAAGTTGTTGGCTGGGCTACGGGCTATCCAGTGACGAACCAAGTAAGTAGGAATTCAACCGATAGACGGCGCTAGTGTGCATACAAACTGAATGCAAAAGTACAAACGTATATGTGTGTATCTCAATAACGTGATAATTTAAGTAGGTGGTGTCTTCGACAAATTTGTTGGGTGGACCACGGGCTATTCAGTGACGAACGCAATACAGTCTAGACTCCTACTACACGGTTAGTGCGGGGGTGCAGTAGGAATCCGTGTTGTAGGAATCCCAGAGCTTATGGGATTTCGCCTATTTGGGGGTGTGAGCGAATATATCAGGAGTATTACAAGATTGCACCATACTTTCTTTGGCAAAGTTGTAGTACTAGAATAGATCTACCACACAATGCGAACTAACATCCAATTAGTTGGCAATTTGGCCGATAGAGGTGCTATGTAGAAGTGGTTGCTTATGTTCACTCGCCAGTAGAAGTACTCATAAGTTATCGCTTGCGATATCTCAAGATCTACTTGATTTGGAACAATGCTGTCTTCGGCAAAGTTGTTCAGTAGGTCAAGAACAATCTGGTGGCTAACCAATTAGTTTGTGATTTCGCCGCTAGGTGGTGCTAGTTGTCAAGTGAAGTTTCAAACTTCTCTAGCTCGCGATTCAGAGCAGATAGAAAAGTGTCGTCTTTAGCAAAGTTTTTAGGAATTCAAAACCTCAGTGGTGATTCAACATTAAGTTTATGGTTTCGCCGCTAGGTGGCGCTAGTTTTTAAGTAAAATTTTAAACTTCTCTAGCTCGTGATCCAGAGCAGATAGAAAAGTGTCGTCTTCGGCAAAGTTCTTCAGGAAGTCAAGAGCTATCTAATTAAATAACATTTAGTTTGTGATTTCACCGCTAGGTGGCGCTATTTGTCAATTAAAATTTTAAACTTCTCTGACTCGCTATTCAGAGCAGATAGAAAAGTGTCGTCTTCGGCAAAATTCTACAGGAAGTCACGAGCTATTTAGTGAATTAACAATGAGTTTGTGATTTCGCCGCTAGGTGGCGCTAGTTGTCAAGCAGGGTTCCTGATTTCCACTTTTCATTTTCTTCCACATTCGAAGGTAGTCAGCAGCGAACGGTTGTCGCTTTAGTTTGTGTGTTTGCTTGTCAGCGACGACAGCAAACTCCGGCGAACGGTGGGAAGCCACACTTGGAAATTACTCATACATCCAAATTCGCATCGCAAGCGATTGAGCGGTGATGCGATTCGTGAGTGATACGAGTGGTTTTGTGCATACGATTTTTTTATGTTTTTAAAAAATGTTCATTATTTTCTTTGCTAATCTAGCATTTCAACAATAATACACTAAAAATTTATGCATTACATGCAAAAATTCTCTTCAAGTTATGATAATAGCCGTTTCGATCACTCACCAGCATTCTTCACCATTCGCCATTTATTCATTCGCGTGCGATCGAAACTGCGACGAACGGCAACGAATATCGAAGTCAAACAATTTGCGCATCGCTTCCCACTGGTGATGGGGTTGCATGTTTGATCACGACTATCCGTTTGCTGCATCTTTCTCGATTCGCTTCAGCAAAGAGGAATGAATATGAATGGAGTGAGGCGAATATACCGATCATTGTTGTCAAGTCAAGTTTCAAACTTCTCTAGCTCGCAATCCAGAGAAGATAGAAAAGTGTCGTCTTCGGCAAAGTTCTTCAGGAAGTCAAGAGTCATCTTCTGATTAAAAATATAGTTTGTGAATTTGACGTTAGGTGGCGGTAATTGTCATGTAAAGTTTTAAAACACTATCTCAGGATCTATAGCAGATAGAATAGTACTGTCTTCGGCAAAGTTCAACAGGAAGCCAAGAGCATTCTGGTGGTAAAACAATTAATTGGTGATTTAGCTGCTAGCTGATGATAGGCTGCTCGGAATCCACAGCAGATAAAAAAGTGTTATCTTTGGCAATTTTCTTCAGAAAGTATAGACTATAGAACAACCTGGTGATTTAACAATTAGGAGGTAGTTCGCCGCTACGTGGCGGTAAATGGCAAATAGAATTTTGAACATCTCTATCTTGGATCCAGAGCAGGGTTGACAATCGTCGTTCTCTTCACCGCTGCGCAAAGAAAAACAATGATAGAATAACCACAGACAAACAGACGTAACACCTTGAACGATTTTCATGGAAATCCATTGCCCAGTTCACACTACCATCACCTGGTGGAAAAGTTGCACGAATCACTGTGTTGTGCAATATCGTCAACAGAAGGCACTAGTGTGAAACGTCAAACACATAGAAAAACGATGCGCGCGCCTCTGGTTGTGAAAGCCACAACTATGAAAATTTAAAATGATCGTTAGAAGCGTGGTCGATGGAATTTTCGTAAGTGTTACGTCTGTTTGTCTGTGGAATAACATTGACGACTAGCTTTTTCATTGCCGGTAAAGGGTTCCACGATGAACCCGAGGATGAAATTCAATGATAAATAGTCGACCACCAACGTTTTTTCATCCTTTTTGTTCCTTGTAAACGAGCGGCGACCGGCCAAGGAAACGCCACTAGGCAGTAGCATTTATTGGTGTTTCAGCGCGTATGCTATTGGGGGTTGTCCATAAACCACGTGGTCATGAGGGGGGGGGGAGTGTTCGGCCAATGACCATTTTGTATGGACGAAAAAAAAAAATTGTATGTACTAATGACCACGCGGGGGTGGGGGGGGGTGTTGTGTTTAAGAAGTCCCAAAAAAATGACCACGTGGTTTATGGACAGCCCCTTGTTGCACCGCAATAGTTCTGCTGCTTAATAGTAATCCCAAGTAACACGCTTGTCACATAAGGGCGGAACAAAAACCTGCTGCTGTAACTTTTATGTGACAAGTGCGTTACTTGGGAAGGATTGACAATTCAGAGGTGCGATGTTTGATCCCAGATGAAAACTTTTTTGTACATATATTGAAATTCATATTTGTGTGTTACCGTGCGACACCATAGACTCCGTCCACAGACAAACAGACGTAACACTCTTAAACATGGCTTGGCACGTGCATTTAAATATCAATTCAAATTTCATTTCATTTCCACTATCCTTCCACCAGAGGCGCTAGTGTTCGATCGTTTTGACGTTTGCCAGTGTACACGTTACTGAATCATGCAATCGACAGTATCTCGAGCGGTTCTTCGAACAGGTGGCTGTGTGCAATAGAAATATACTAGAACTCCAATGGCGCTATAGTCACTTTTCCTATTTAATTAAATTAATTAGTTTTATTGTAATAATTGATTGTTTTCAAGTGTCCAGCTTGAAGAGCATCACTTGTTTTGGTAAACAAAATTTGTTTGACACTTCTAGTACCGTTACTGACGCTGTAAGGGCGTGGCAAACTAGATGTTTGTCATACGAACAGTCGCGACATTGGACTTCTGTGGCTAGTTATTCTAATCTGTGTGCTCATAAAAAATATACCGGGCAAAAGTTTTTGATGAATTTTCTTCAAAAATTACGTCTGTTTGTCTGTGCTTCGTTGCTTATAGCGCACTTGAGCGAAGAGCGAAACAAAACGACAAAAGATTTCATTTTTCTTAAAAATGCAAGCCCTTCATGCAACTAATTGTTGAATCATCAGATTGCTCTTGACTTCCTGAAGAACTTTGCCCAAGACGACCCTCTTCTATCTGCTCTGGATCCCCAGATAGAGAAGTTTGAAGCTTTACTTGACAATTAGCGTCACCTAGCGGCGTAATCACCAACTTATTATTAATTCACTAGATAGCTCTTGATTTCCTGAAGAACTTTGCCGAAGACGACAGTTTTCTATCTGCGCTGGATCGCGAGCTAGAGGCAAAATCACCACCTAACAGCGAAATCACCAGCTAAATGTTACATCACAAGATTGTTCTTGACTTCCTGAAGAACTTTGCCGAAGACGACTCTCTTCTATCTGCTCTGGATCGCGAGCTAAAGAAGTTTAAGATTTTACTTAACAACTAGCGCCGCCTAGCAACGAAATCACCAACTAAATATTGAATCACCAGATAGGTTTTTACTTCCCGAAAAACTCTAACGAAGACGGTACTTTTCTATCTGATCTGGACCGCGAGCTAGAGAAGTTTGAAACTTTACTTGACAACTAGCGTCACCTAGCGGCGAAATTACAAACTTAATGTTAAGTCATTAGATAGCTCTTGACTTCCTGAAGAACTTAGCCGAAGACGATACTTTTCTATTTGCTCTGGATCGCGAGCTAAAAAAGTTTGAAATTTTACTTAACAACTAGTGGCACCTAGCGGCGAAATCACCAACTATATGTTGAATCACCAGATAGGTTTTTACTTCCTGAAAAACTCTGACGAGAACGGCACTTTTCTATCTCATCTGGATCGCGAGCTAGAGAAGTTTGAAACTTCACTTGACAACTAGCACCACCTAGCGACGAAATCACAAACTAATTGGTTAGCCACCAGATTGTTCTTGACCTACTGAACAACTTTGCCGAAGACAGCATTGTTCCAAATCAAGTAGATCTTGAGATATCGCAAGCGATAACTTATGAGTACTTCTACTGGCGAGTGAACATAAGCAACCACTTCTACATAGCACCTCTATCGGCCAAATTGCCAACTAATTGGATGTTAGTTCGCATTGTGTGGTAGATCTATTCTAGTACTACAACTTTGCCAAAGAAAGTATGGTGCTATCTTGTAATACTCCTGATATATTCGCTCACACCCCCAAATAGGCGAAATCCCATAAGCTCTGGGATTCCTACAACACGGATTCCTACTGCACCCCCGAACTAACCGTGTAGTAGGAGTCTAGACTGTATTGCGTTCGTCACTGAATAGCCCGTGGTCCACCCAACAAATTTGTCGAAGACACCACCTACTTAAATTATCACGTTATTGAGATACACACATATACGTTTGTACTTTTGCATTCAGTTTGTATGCACACTAGCGCCGTCTATCGGTTGAATTCCTACTTACTTGGTTCGTCACTGGATAGCCCGTAGCCCAGCCAACAACTTTGTCGAAGACACCACACAGTTAAATTATCACGTTATTGAGATATACGCATATACGTTAATACTATTGCATGTAGTTTGTATGCACACTAGCGCCGCCCAGCGATGGATTTGCCAATGATTTAGTTCATCACTGGACAGCTCTTGACCATGCCAACAACTTTGCCGAAGATACCAAGTTTTTATAAAGCAATATCGCAAGAATATTTACAATCCTAACTATCTCATTTTTATCAGGTACTTGCGTCTCCATCCAGCGACGGGTGGTGACGCCACTGATGACTGTAACCACCCTCTTCAACACGCAAAACGTGCAGTGATGCCAATTGAAGAAGTTAGAAATCATGCGAATAAAATGTCCATTGTTTCCAAATTTAATAACGCCCTTATCTTAAGTGCAACTAAAAAGTTGTCTTCTAACGAAATGTTCCCTAATATATGCACTAAATCTTCAGGGGGGGAGCGGATTTTTTAGAGTTGCTCTAATGTGCCTTTTTCTTCAAAAGTTTGAAAAGTTGGATTTCCCCATACTGAAAAATTAGAATTCCCATATAAAACTTCAAGTCGATTGCGGACTAGCTTACCGATTTTTTAGAATTTTTAAATTTTGCAGGGCTTCATTTGGGTCCATTTGCAACCATTTGTGACTATTCGGGATTGTGTATTCGCAATTTTGCAAAAATCGACACGGCCTACTGCTGCACTATTTGTTTCGCTTGTTACGAGCAAAAGCTCATACTACGGATGAATCCGAACTGAACTCTATTTCAGAGTTAGCTGGAGAATGTGTGAGGTTACTCAACACATTCTACTCGATTGCTTCGCCGTATCCTGAGATACGACGAGCTGAAATTGACATTGTGAATGATAGCTTACGAAAGGTACGGAATGCGTTTCCTGAGGAGATAACAAGAACTCCTACTGCCGGCCAACCAACAAACCTCGAAACGGGTGATGTTGGCGATGCTATCGTTCAGGAAGGGTTTTTAGCCGGTACTGAAGAAAATGATGAAGGCAAACACGAAGAAGCTGTTGGTGGAGAACCGGAAAATGAGATTGAGATCCTCAGAATTGAGAATTCTCAGTTGAAATCCATGCTAGATCAATTGCTGACTAGAATGGAATCCTTAGAAACACAGCTTCCAAACGCGAACAAATCCCATCAGCAGTCTAAGAATAGCACGCAGGTCGGTGAACCCGAAGGTTCGGAGGATCCTGAAGATTGCGAGTTAGTGAATGTCGCCAAGCCAAAGTTCTCGTATAGAGAGTTTATGGATTGGTTGGTCCAGGACCAGAATTTGTTGCAAGGTGTTCCACGATCAGATGAGCGGAACTCGCAAAGTCCAAGAAACGTAGTACTTACACGACAGCCGACTAATGCTGGAGTTTCTTCAAGTCGTGGCAATCCGGTACAGAATTGTTCTGGCAACCGATTGGCCATTCATAAGTGGAAAATCCATTATGATGGGGCTGACAACGGCCGACGACTAATCGAATTTTTACGCGAAGTAGAGTTCACCGCACGATCAGAAGGATTCTCGAAACAAGAGTTGTACAATTCCGCGTATCACTTACTGGTTGGCAAAGCACGATCCTGGTACATGGAGGTCAATGCACAGAATGAGCTCCTTACCTGGGATAACCTCGTGAGTGAGCTGAAACGAGAGTTTCTGCCACCTGATATCGACTATCAGCACGAGAGGCAAGCTCATTTACGAAAGCAGGGCACGAGAGAGCGTTTCCAGGATTACTACCTGGAAATGACTCGTATCTTCCGAAACATGACTGTGCCTCTGGACGAAGCGAAAAAGTTTCAAATACTTTTCCGCAATCTGCGCTCCGAGTACAAGAGTGCAATGTTAGCAGCTAACATAAACACCATTGCAAGGATGAGAGAGTTCGGGAAGAATTTCGACTCGATCAACTGGCAATGGTACACCAGGAGTGAGAAGGACAGTAGTAGTAGAGGGTACAGGTCGACGGAGAGGCAAGTCAACGAGATTGGCGAGGGGAAGAAGCCATCGTCAAACACGAATCGACAATGGAAAAGTGAAACGTTCAGAAGAGAGTTTACTAACTCGAACCGACCTCAAAACTACAAGAACACACCAATACAAAATCCTAAGCCGAGCCAACAGAGCTCGAATCCAAAGACTCCCGAACCGAAACAGGGACAACCGATAAAACCAGACAATCAGAAGCCAGGTCCAAGTAAAAGCTTCAATCCGATGGAGAGAATTTTGAAAGCATATATTCCGTTGAAGCGAGGAACATGCTTTAATTGTCACAATTTTGGGCACAATTCTACGCAATGTTCCCAAGAAAAGCAGGTCTTCTGCGATGTCTGTGGTTTTCCTGGTTTTGTGCAGAAGGATTGTCCATTTTGCGCTTCAAAAAACACGGACAAGACTGCTCAGTGAGGCAGAGTAGTCTGGATTCACAGTCATCAAGTCCTCCGAACAACGACACCGGTTCAATTAATTGTATTCTTACTCAGCTCGGTTATCAATCTATGGCTTCGACATCCACGTGCGAGGAGGTTAACACCATCTTTCTCCACCCACAGGGCGACAATAGGCCATTCGTGAGAATCGAGTTGCTAGGAATAAAATTAGTTGCACTCCTAGACAGTGGAACCAATAGAAACATTCTGGGTAAAGGATCAGAACGTCTCATGGCGAATCTGAACCTTAACTACACACCATCGGATATGACCTTAATAACCACTGAAGGGCATCCAGTACAGGTATTGGGTGAAATTTCGGTCCCCGTTTTGTTCAACGGAATCACAAGAATCGTCTCCTTCGTAGTTGCGCCTTCCTTGAAGCGTCATTGCTATCTGGGAATGTCGTTTTGGGACCAGTTTGGTATTTACCCCTCTCTCAGAGATTCGTTCATCGAAACGATCGACGACTCCGAAGAGTTACCCGAAGATGAGATTTCTTTGTCACCCGAAGAGCTCAACGAGCTGGAAGAAGTTAAAGCTCAGTTTCTAATACCTGATCCTGGGAATATTGGATGCACTCACCTTCTCACACATACCATAGAACTCAGGGACGAATTTCGTGAGCAACCTCCAATTCGTAAAAACCCATACCCATGGAGCCCTGAGGTACAACGTAGAATCCACACCGCGCTGGACAATATGATCAAAGACGATATTGTCGAACGATCTTGCTCAGATTGGTCCCAACCAGTCGTTCCAGTCGCAAAGCGAGGTAGTGATGCAGTTAGGCTTTGCTTGGATGCGAGGAAGTTAAACGAGCGCACCAAACGCGACGCATATCCACTTCCTCACCAAACGCGCATTCTGAGTCGTTTGGGGTCGTTCAAATACCTCACGACGATAGATTTGAGCCAAGCCTTTTTGCAGATCCCTCTCTGTCCTCAATCACGTCCATACACCGCCTTTTCCGTCCCTGGAAGAGGCCTATATCAGTTTAAGCGCCTACCGTTCGGTCTGGCGAACAGTCCGGCAACGCTCAGCAAACTGATGGACCGTGTGCTGGGTTTCAGAGAGCTGGAGCCCAACATATTCGTCTACTTGGACGACATTGTTGTGGCGTCCAAGACTTTCAAGGAGCATATTGCTCACTTGAAAGAGTTAGCGAGGAGATTACGGGAGGCCAATTTGCGCATAAACATAACGAAATCGAAGTTTTGCGTACCGGAATTGCCGTATCTAGGCTATATTTTATCGAAGGATGGTCTGAGGCCCAATCCGGATCGCGTGCATGCGATCGTCGCGTATGAGGTCCCCAAATCGGTCCGTGCACTCCGCAGATTCCTCGGTATGGCCAATTATTACCGACGGTTTATTGACCAGTTCAGTGCACTTACGGTACCTTTGACTAATTTACTGAAAAGTAAACCAAAGAAGGTCGAGTGGAGCCAAGAAGCCGATCAGGCATTCCGGGCCATTAAAGAAAAACTTATAAGCGCACCCGTTATGGCCAACCCTAATTTCAATCTGCCATTTACGGTCCAGACAGATGCGAGTGATCACGCCATCGCTGGCATCTTGACCCAAATTCACAATGGACAAGAAAAAGTCATCGCATTCCACTCGGAAAAGTTAAAGGGCGCGGAATTAAATTACCACGCCGCAGAGAAAGAGGGATTGGCGGCTCTCCGGTGTATAGACAAATTTCGCTGCTACATCGAGGGAACCCAATTCACTCTAGTGACCGATTCGTCAGCGCTCACATTCATAATGCGGGCTAAATGGCGAACATCATCTCGACTTTCGCGATGGAGTATTGAGTTACAACAATATAACATGGTTCTCAAACATCGCAAGGGCAAGGAAAACGTCGTTCCCGACGCCTTGTCGAGATCGATGGAAATTGCCGAGATAGACACCCGAACTGACTGGTACTCACGATTGTACGATTCAGTCAAAGAAGACCCCGAAATATTCATCGATTTTAAAATAGAGGGCAACAAACTTTTCAAATACGTGAACACACAGTCCGACGTGTTTGACTATTCGTTTGACTGGAAGCAATGTATTCCCGAACACATGCGTCCGGAGATACTAGCCAAAGAACATGATGAGTCGTTCCATGTAGGTTTTGAGAAAACGGTGGACAAAATCAAAAAACGTTATTACTGGCCGCGCATGTCAGCCGAGATAAAACGTTATGTTGCGAACTGTGAAACATGCAAGCGGATTAAGCACTCGACAACATCAGTTGTCCCAGAAATGGGCAACCAACGTATCACCACAAAGCCTTTCCAAATTCTTACGCTTGACTACATTCAGTCTCTCCCGAGGAGTTCTCGAGGGAATTGCCATCTTCTCGTCCTCATGGACGTGTTCTCGAAATATTGCCTTCTGACTCCTGTGCGCAAGATTTCTTCCAGTAGCGTGTGTGAGATTTTGGAACAGCAATGGTTCCGAAGGTTGTCTGTACCGCAGTACATAATCTCCGACAACGCAACCACTTTCCATTCTAAAGAGTTTCAGGAAATGTTGGCGAAATATCAGGTACACCATTGGGCCAGCGCCAGACACCATAGTCAGGCGAATCCCACCGAACGACTAAATCGCACCATAAATGCTATGATCCGCAGTTATGTGCGCGACAATCAGAAACTATGGGACACTCAAATCTCGGAGATCGAGTTTGTTCTCAATAATAGCATACATGCGATAACAAAATTTACTCCATTTAGGGTAATTTTCGGTCACGAGATCGTGACGAAAGGGACAGATCATCGACACTCAGGAAATGAGCATGAGTTGTCCGAAGATGAGAGGATGGAGAAGATGCAGGTAGTTAGCAAATCAATCTACGAGAAGGTAATGAGCAATCTCCGAAAAGGCCACGAATCCACCAAGAGGAGATACGACCTTAGGCACAAACGATACTCTCCAACTTTCGATATTGGTCAGAGGGTATTCAAGCGAACTTTCCGTCAGTCTTCAGCGGGCGATCACTTCAACGCCAAGCTGGGAGAGGTTTATGAGCCGTGCACGATCGTTGCGAAGAAGGCACCTGCTCGTACGAGGTCGCTGACCCCAACGGCAGAAGCCTTGGTGTGTTTTCAGCAGGTGATTTAAAAGCCTAGTGTACATAGAATGTATGTTTGATGTTTATATCTGTTGATAGTCGTGATTATGTGGAAATGTGGAATAGATGTGATGTGATTGTGGTCATCGTTAATCAGATGTTTGAAGACCCGATGTCAGTCCTTTCCGGCAAACCACCCATTTTCAACAGAACATTATTGGATATATCCCGGCCCGGGATAGATAAATGTAAGTGTATAGGTACCTATGATTCGTTTGTTTTTCTTATAATAAGTGATTGATCTGTGTAGCCCACTTTGTCACTTGTCGTTCAAATCGTTAATTGTAATTTGATTTGGACAAGTTGTTGGCGCAAGCTACACTCACTGATCCAAATAGTGTTTTCTTTAGTAAAGCTTTATATCTACTATTTGAGCAACTACAAATTCAGCTTTTGTGACCTTCCAAAAGGTCAACCATATAACTACGAACCCATTTACAAAGCCATAGCACAATGTTTCATCCAATTTTATGCGAAATCGTTTGGAAAACTACAGAATTGACAAAGATGAGATTCTGAATGAATGATCACGGGCCCATTATTCGATACACATTGATATAACTCGTCATTGTCGCCGCGGCAAAGTTACGGTAGTTTGCCACACGAATTCCATGCAATGGATAAAGCGACCAGTTTAACAGCAGTTGACACTAAAATTACGGTCTAACGAAGACCATACCTCGATCTTGCTCTTAGAATATCAAATTTTGTTCGGATATCGTTGTTGTTTGTTAATGTATAATTTTCGTTTTTTTTGGATCATGATTCCTGTTTACGTTACTAGTTTATCGTTTATTTGTTAAATTTATCACGGTTGTGACTATTTGTCACTGTTGTGTACACTATTTATTCATCATAGCCCTACTTTGGTACAGGTGCGGTATGGCGAGAGTTGTTATTTAGTTTTCTTCAAAATTATTAATTACATTAATAATTTTTTCCCGAGCGGTGCGGTGGTGTGACCAGTCGCTTCGCGATGTCCACTCTTTTTCCAAGATTTTCAGTCTGACTCAGTGGAATAAATAAATTTAAGAGGGAAGACAAAGGATTTCATTAGCTAGCTAGTAGGGGAGATTATGCTTAATATTAAGATAAAATAAATAAATAAATAAATACCTAAAATATTACAAAATCATGCAGCTATATATAAACAATACCCATGCAATTATCATATCAGATAGATAGGAGGACGGCAAACAGTCAAATCAAAATTTTATACAAACACAGAACACAATTTGTTAAACGACAGACAACACCACACACCCACAATTCACCCCACGCTGACTGCGCTTGGTAGCCGATGCAGTTTGGCGCTTGAGCAGCTACCAACAGACGAAAAAAGGGCTATTCGCTGGTTCCGAGTAGGTCGGGAGCCCGAGACTCGTCCACTTGCTAGAGGACTACGATAGCTTCAACACCTCTCGAAGACTAAATCTAATCAAAAAGTGTTTAGAAAGTATTGGGAACGTTTAGATTCCCTAAAGTGAATTGTGGCCAGTGACTGGCAGCGAACGACAGTGCCAGTTCGAACGGCAAGACCCACAAACCCCACAGTGCTGGCCAATACTCACCGTTTGTAGACCGCGTGGACGGGCTGCGCCAATCCGACCCTATCCGTGGTGCAGAAAAAGACGGTTTCGGGTCCAAAGCCGTGGTGCCATAGTATCCACGAGCTGGTGACGAATTACACCCCGAGCAGTGAACTGTATCCAAAGCGTAGGACGAAAGCGGAGAAGTGAAGCCCAGGTTTTGGACTGGAATCTAGTTTGAGAGCCGTGCCGAGACTACGAGGACCATTCTTGACGGCGAAGCGAGACCGCTCCAAGACCACGAGTGTGGAGTGAAGGTGTTCCGGGTCCGCAGAGGAATTCCGGTGGACGACACGTACCAAGCCGGCCACGGCAGGACGCCCGTGAGCCCCACGTGAAACTCCGGCCGGCGAAGCCATTCCACGAGGGCCAAGTGACGGTTAGGACGGCAGCGCGGTTCCAGGCAGCGGCATCAGGGCCCCACACTGACACCACACACTACCGTAAGTACAGCGTTAGGGCATAGATAGGGCCGTAGGGACATAGGTTACCTTTGAATAAAGCCGTCAAACATTCCAATCCTTTGTTTCCCCTCTTCTTGCGAAGCCTCGGCGGAACTAGCCGACCCTGAGTAGGCTGGGAGTCCTTGGGACTGAGCGGGCGTAACGAAGGTTAGTTACAAAGAACTAAAACCCAAAACTGAGTCTCAGAGTCTGGTTCCGACGTAGACTGTGTTTTTGCAAACTGTTCCAATGATTTTGCAACCTTTCAACTGAATAATGGAGATATCCTATTCTTTTTTTTCTCTATCGTGCCAGAACCATAATGCAAACGATTACGAACGATCACCGGGTTGTAGACAGTTCGTTCGGGAAGCTATTTGTCTGCCAATTCAAATTCAGCAACCACTCAAGGCGCATTAGCAGCAGCAGCCCACCAGTAGTCAGTCGCTCGTCAAACCACGAGCGTATTGCCCACCGCAAGTAGCCGACCAAACCACGATTCGATTGGTAGATACGGTAGGTAAAGAGGAGGGTACAGCGGTCAAAACAGAAAGAGAATGTAAAGTGGCTTTCAAGACTGGCTGAGCCCTCGTAGTTTGAATTGAAATTACATTTCTGCTTCTTCTTGGTGCTTACTTTTGTGGCTGGTGGCGTTCTTGCCCAGCATCACAGTCTTCTTATGCATGCAGACACGAGACCGAAGTAATCCAAAAGACCATCCAGTACTTCTGGAGTCTGGATGAACGGGGGAGGCTGGTGAGCAAGTAAGCTACCGCAAGAAAGAGGATGCTGAGTTTCTGAGGTACAGCAGCGATCCACATTGTGCGTAGGATGGAAACATACACTGGTTTTCTGTCACATGTAATATTCGGTATTTTTGTGAACTAAGCAATGTCACTGTATACACACCAAATTTTTATTGCTGCAAGTCAGCAAAATTTTGCTGATTTGTTTGTGCTGTTTTTTCAGCAATCCGTTCAACAAAGCAAAATTTGCTGATCATCCAGCTACGTATAATTTCCAAAATCTGACAGCTGTTCAATCAGCAATTGCATTGCTAAAAATATTGCTGTATGCCAGTAATGACATTTCAACTGGACAGATAAGTGATTTACTGGTTTTCAGCACGACAATGAATAACTGATATGCGTTGAGCAATATGTTTTGCTGATTTTCGATGATATTTTAAACCGATTGGTAATTGCCAAATTACCAGCTGATTACCAGCAAAAACATCATTGCTTAAACGAATTCAGTAAATATTAATGCTGAATATCAGTAAAACACTAATGTAAATGTTGAACTCCAGTAAATACATTGCTGATATGCTTTCAGCAAACAGTATTTCTGGAAGTCGAAGAAAAATTTTGGTGTGTACATTATAAACAATGTAAGGTACACCGGGGCAAGTTGAAACAACGTGTTAACATGTTTTCTATTGATAATAAAGAATTTGATTGCCATTACACATAGCTTTTGATTCAAACAATCTTTTGGTGAAGGATAAATTTCCAAATTGTATTGAAATCTATTTCAAAACTTCTCATTTCATCTTACACCATCCGTTTCAGCTTGCCCCGGTATACCTTATAATTACTTAACTTGTTGGCTTCATAACGACATTACAGAGCCCAGATTAGGAAGCGCAACTCGATTCCGCACAATCCGAGTAAACACTGTGTATGCATATAGGATATAAGTAAATGTACCTACCTGATGTACACACTCCACAATCCACTTTATAACGTCGTCGGTTGGAGGAACCCATTGTCCACTCTCCTCCCAACAACAACAACGATTTGAATGATAACGAGAAAGCACCGCAGCAGCAGCAGCTTTGTTGTTTATGCCACCCTCGTATAAACAACTTCTTCTCCACAACCAGCGCAGTGGGCATCTCTCTCGGTGGGCGGCTTCTTATGCATTTTGAAGATGTCACACACAATGCGGTTTGCCCAGACCCACTTATGCTGTATTTTACATTAAATCGGGAGATGCATTGAGCAGTAGATGTGTGTCTACATAAAATAGAAGAAAAACAACAAATGACCGATCAAGAAGGTGCACAAGGTGTACTGCATGGTTCTTTGATAATTATCATGATGGTAAAGATGAAGACAAGTTGGATAGATCAGATATGGAGCATTGGTTTCAAGAGCACTTCGGAAACCAAAGAATAATATGATTTGAGTGTTCGCCTACAAGAAAACTTACAGAGTCTGTAGGAGGTCAATGCAATTAAGTTGAAACTTTTATTTAAGGAAAGAACATGAACTTTCGGAGAAGCTTATAATGGAGTTCTTTGAAGAATTCCTGAAATAAAAAAAAAAACTCTCTACAGACTCTTGAAAGAAGCGATGAAGTAACCTCTGCTGGATTATCTGGGAAACCTCCTAAAGTAATTGCTGAAGAAAATGCTGAAACGTTTCCAAAAGAACTCCTGAAGTAAATTTTGGAAGGATTTCTGAAGGAATTCTTGAACTAATTCTTGAAGAAACATCTGATAAAATTCCTGAAGAAACTCCTGGAGATAATTCTGAAATCTTCAGAAATCCTTCCAGAAGTTCCTTTAGGTAGTTCAAAAGAAGCTCCTGAAGAAATTCCTTAAGAAACTTCTGATGAAATTCCTCAAAAACTCCTGGAGGAAATCCCGAATAAGATCTTGAAAGTATTTGAAGTACTTGATGGCACTTTCAAATGAATTTCTGAAGAAACTTATGAAGAACTCCTAGAAGAAGCTTTTCATATGAAGGACATTTTCAAAAAAACTTCTGAAGGAACACTTTTAAGAATTACGGAAGATATTCCTAAATAAGTTCTGAATAAACCTCTAATGGAACTCCTGAAAAATTTCTGGCACAATTTCTAAAGGAAGTCCTGGAGCTGCTCCCGAAGGAATTCCTGGAGAAAAAAACGCCTTTAGGGATTGCTGAGTACTTCTAGGAATTTCTCAAGAAACATCTTAAAAAAATACTAGAGGAATTCCTTTTGGAATTCTTCGAGGAACTCTTAAGTAAACTCCTGGAGGAAATCCCGAAGAAAATCCTGAAGGAACTTCTGGATGTATCCTTAAAAGCAACTTCTTCAGAAATTCTTCAAGGAACGCCTGAAAGAACTTCTAAGGGAATTTATGAAAAATCTCCTGAAGAATTTCTTGAATGAACTCCTGAAGGAATCTCAGAACTTCCAAAAGAATCATTTCATGAACTGTGAAAGAAATCCGTCAGAAACTTACAAAGGAATTCCTGGAGTAATTACCAGAGGAACTTCGGCAGGGATTCCCGAAGGAACTCTTTAACCCTCTAATACCCAAATTTTTGATTTTGATTTAAATATGATTTTTCGTCATCTAAAATCGATTTGAACATATTTTGGAAGATGATTCTTTTTAATTCTCGATTTTGTGAATTTCGGTTTTTGATTTTTCTAATTTTTATTTTTGAACATCCCCACACTTTTATATTTTTCCTTGAAGCCGTTTTGGGGTACGGATTTTTTGAGACGAAAACATTTTGGGATTTTGAAATATTATTATTTTATTTTTTTTTTCATGGAAAATTTTATTTTCCGTGTAATTTTAAGGAAAACAATTTAAGAGTGCATTCGACTCCCTTAAACTATTTTACTATAATATAATGATTTGGGAAAATTTTAAAATTGTTATTGTAGTGACTCAATACAAAATCAACAATTACTTCTGAAAGGTGACTGAAACATCATTTTATCGATGATTATTAAAAAATGGAAATGCGATTTAAAAGACACCAAAAACCAATTTGAGGTATACAGAACAGTTATAAATATCAGCCAAAAATATAAAAATTTTGATTGTCTACGAAACAAAAATTACAAAAATGTTCAAACTATACCCCGTCTAAAGGCGGGGTTGGGTATTAGAGGGTTAAGAAATTCCCGAAAGAACTCCTGAAGCAGTTCCAGGAGGAATTCCAGGAGGAACGGCTGCAGCAATTTTCGAAGAAACTACTATAGTTTTTTTTCTGGAGGAACTCCTGAAGGAATTGCCGGAAAAACTCCTGAAGCAATTCCCTGAAAAGTGCCTGAAGGAATTCTTGAAGGAATTCATGAATAAATTCGTAGAGGAACTCAGACATTCCTGGTGGAGCTCCTGACGAAATTTTCTGTTGGAATTCTTGGTAAAATTCCTGGAGGAAATCGTGGAATAACGCATGAAGGATTTCCTGAAGGGACTCATAAAGGAATTTCTGGAGGAGCTTCTGAAAAAAATCGCACTGCAATTATTGAAGAAATTCATGGAGCAACTACTGAAAGAATTCTTGGAAGAACTTCTGAAGGAATTCTTAGAGGAACTCTTAAATGAATGCCTGGATGTACCCTTTAAAAAATCATGGAGATAATTTTGAAGAAATTGGGGGAACTTGTGAAGGAAGTTTTGGGTGGCAATTCGGTAGGACTGGAGAAATTCCCGGAGAAGCTTCTTAACGAATTCCTGTTGGAAATCTCTGAGGAACGCCTGTGAGAATTATTAGAGCAACTTTAAAAGGAAGTTGCGAAGAAACTCCTGCAGATATTTCAGGAGAAACTTCTGAATAAAATCCCGGTGGAACTACTGAAGTAATTCCCGGAGAATCTCCTGAAAGAATACCCAGAGAAACTACCGGAGGAACTCCTTAAAGAATTCCCGGAGCAACTCCTGACGGAGTTCTCGGAGGATCTCTGAAGGTGTTCTCGGAGTTCTCGGAGGAACTCCTGAAGGTGTTCTCATAGAAATTCCTGAAGGTGTTCTCGGAGGAATTCCTGAAGGAGTTCTCTTAGGAACTCTTGAAGGAATTCTCGGAGGAACTTCTGAAGTAATTCTCAGAAGAATTCCTAAAGGAGTTCCCGGAGGAACTTCTGAAGGAATTCCCGGAGGAATCCCTGAAGGAATTCTCGAAGGAACTCCTGAAGGAGTTCTCGGAGGAACTCCTGAAGGAATCCCTGGAGGAATCCCTGAAGGAATTCCCGGAGGAATTCCTGGAGGAATTCTCGGAGGAATTTCTGCAGGAATTCCGGAAGGAACTCATGAAGGAATTCCCGGAGGAACTCCTGGAGATATTCTCGGAGGAGAATTTCTCCTAGAGAAATTTTCTGAAGAATTCCTGAAGGGATTCCAGGAGGAACTCCTGAAAAAATCCCGGAGACACTCTTGAAGAACTCGAGGATGAACTTTTGACAGAATTTCCACAAGAACACTTGAAGAAATTCCCAGAGGAACTCGTGAAGAAATTCCCAGAGGAACTCCTGCAGTTATTAACAATTACAGGCGCGTTTTCGGTCATCGGGTTACTTATAAAACAACGGTTTTAATTATAGCCGACGTTTCGAGCGTTTATTCACTCATCTTCAGGGCAAACTACAATTTACATACAAAGTTTGAGTAGTCAAGTCATTTGTTACATAAAACATAAAATTACTCACATTAAAGGTTGTTTTCAGGTCAAGTGGGTTTGAACATGGTCAATTTGAACGGCTGACGACATTACACTGAAATTATAATCACACATATAAATTTCGGACCTAATGACTTGATTCATTTTTAATTAACAAAACTTTGAACGGAGCACAAACTTACACAGCTTTCCCCTAGGCACATCTAAACAGGTTTGAATCATACTGTCTTTGTATGTAAATTGTAGTTTGCCCTGAAGATGAGTGAATAAACGCTCGAAACGTCGGAAACCGTTGTTTTACAAGTAACCCGATGACCGAAAACGCGCCTGTAATTGCTAATTACCATCCAAACGGTCGTTATTCCATCAATATCCTGAAATTATTCTCGGAGGAATTTCTCAAAGAATTCCCAGATGAACTTTAGAAGAAACTTTTGAACTCCTGAAGGAATTCCCGGAGGCACTCCTGAAGGAATTCCCAGAGAACTCCTGGAGAAATTCAAGGAGGAACTCCTGGAGAAATTCACGGAGGAACTCCTGAAGAAATTCCCGGAGGAACTCCTGAAGGAATTGCTGAACGAACTCCTGGAGGCATTCCCGGGGGAACTCCTGGAGGGATTCTCGGAAGAACTCTTGAAAGAATTCCTGGAGGAACTCCTGAAGGAATTCCCGGAGGAACTCCTGAAGGAATCCCGGAGGAACTCCTGAAGGAATCCCGGAGGAACTCCTGAAGGAATTCCCGGAGGAACTCCTGAAGGAATTCTCGGAGGAACTCTTGAAAGAATTCTCGGAGGAACTTCTGAAGAAATTCTCGGAGAAACTGCTGAAGGAATTCCCGGAGGAACTCCTGAAGAAATTCCCGGAGGAACTCCTGAAGGAATCTTGGAGGAACTCCTAGGAATTCTCGGAGGAATTCTTGGAGAAATTCCCGGAGGAACTCCTGAAGAAAATCCCGGAGGAACTCCTGAAGGAATTCTCGGAGGAATTCCTGAAGGAATCCTCAGAGGAATTCCTGAAAGAATTCTCGGAGGAATTCCTGAAGGAATTCCCAGAGGAACTTCAGAAGGAGTTCCCGGAGTAACTCCTGATGGAATTCCCGGAGGAATTCCTGAAGCAATTCCCGGAGGAATCCCTGAAGTACTTCCCGGAGGAATTCCTGAAGGGCTTCCCGGGGGAACTCCTGAAGGAGTTCCCGAAGGAATTCCCGGAGGAAATCCTGAAAGAATTTCCGGAGAAACTCCTGAAGGAATTCCCGGAGTAACTCCTGGAGGAATTTCTAAAGGAATTCTCGGACGAACTCCTGGAGGAATTCCCGGAGGAACTCCCGAAGAAATCCCCGGAATAACTACTGAAGGAATTCTCGGAGAAATTCCTGAAATGATTCCCGGAGGAAATCCTGAAGGAATAACCGTAAAAACTCCTGAAGGAATCGCATGAGAAACTTCAGAAGGAATTCCCGGAAGAACTCCTGGAGGAACTCCCGGATGAACTGCTGATGGAATTTCCGAGGGAACTCCTGAAGGTATTCCCGGGAGAACTGCTGAAGGAATTCCCAGAGGAACTCCTGAAGGAATTCCTGAAGGATCTCCTGAAGGTTTTTCAGAGGAACTCCTGAAGGAATTCCCGGAGGAACTCCTAAAGGAATTCGCAGAGGAACTCTTGAAGGAATTCCCTTAGGAATTTCTGAAGGAATTCACGAAGAAATTCCCGGAGGAACGCCTGAGAAAATTGCCAGAAGAAATTCCTGACAGAACAAATGAAGAACTTCCTGCAGAAATTCCACAAAGAACTCCAGAAAGTATTGCTGAAGAAGTTCCTCAAGGAAAATCTGAAGGAATCCTGAATTTCAGAATTTTCTTCAGAAATCTCTGAAGGAACTCCCGATAGAACTCTTTGACAAATGTCTGAAATAACTGTTGAAGAAAGACCAAAAGAAACTCCTGCAGGAACTCTTGAAATAGCTCTTGAACTCCTGGAGGAATTATAGATTTAACTTCTGAAGGGATTCCTCAAGGAACTTCTTAATGACTTCTTGAAGGTACCTTTGAAGGTATTCCTGAAGGAACTTCGGGACTTCCTGATGGAAGTCAGAAAGGAACTAGTTTAGGATTTCCTTCACGAATTCCTGGGGATACACCTGATGGAACTCCTGAAATAACTCCTGAAGGAATAACTGAGAAAACTGCTGTAATTCCCAGATGAACTTCTGTAGAATCTGCTGAAGAAATATCTAATGGATCACCCTAAGGCCTTTTCTTGTGTCATCACAAAATGGCTTCTTCAGAATCATCATCCAAATTCAACTTTACACAGTATTGTACTAATACATTTACGTAAGAAAATCGACGCTTACCTTTTCTCTAAAATTCTCCACTTTACGCAAGATATTTTGAAAAGAAATATAGAACACACTATTCCAATTAAAATTCTCTTTCGAACTATCTATACCACCAAGAAATATTTTCACTCAAACTTGAAAATTATTCAAATTTGTCTCAACCGCACCCAGAGTTCGATGGCAATGTTTACCACCCACCACAGTACAACGACGACGGCAGCAGCGCGACGCGAAGGTGCCGCCCGGCGCACAATCATCGATCATTGAACGCAGTGATGTCGTTCTTGCGGGCCAATTCATCAATAAAATCAATCAAAATCATTAAAATGGTCAACTCAAATTTATCGATTATACGTCGTAAAATCGAAAACTATTGTTCGAATGATTATTGTTGTACTTTGAATCACATATGATAGTAATAAAAGCAAATAATTTTTATTTGTGAAATCTCCTCCGCATTGTCCGCCAACACTGCTGCTGCTTGCAAACATCAACAGCGGAAGAACATACTAAGAGTATTCGATCATTTTTAGCTTATTACACATGAAATTCGGTGTTTTCGTAATATTGAGACATGTTTCATTGTTATTTAGCAAAACAGTTTATTATACTGCTTGAATTGCTTTTAGATGATTAATAATCTTGAAATGTTTACATTGGTGAAAGCGAGACAAAGAGGTGCTATTTTTGTTTGTTTGTTTATAGAACAAATGTAAAAAGGCAACACCACTACTGTTGCGCTCGATGATTGTTAGAATTAAGAATCGAAAAAGAAGTGCTGAAATAGGAGTGATACAGGGAATTCCTGGTGCAACTCCTGAAGGATTTCTAGAAAGAACACTTGAAGGATCTCCTGAAGGAACTCCTTAAGATGCCCTTGAAGGTATTCCTCATGGAGCTCCTAAAAATTTTCCTGAAGAAATTTCAGAAAATACTTCTGAAGGAATTCTTGAAGGAACTGCTGAAGGAATTCCTGTATGAATCCCGAAAAATTTCCTGAATCCTAAAGGAATTTCGGAAGGAATTTTTGGAGGAAATTCTGAAGGAACTACCAAAGGAATTCCTGAAGGATTTCCTGAATAAATTCCTGAAAGAATTCCTGAAAGAACTCCTGAAAGAATTCCAGAAGATACTCCTGAAGACATTCTTGCATGAACTCTTGAAAAGTTTCCCGAAGCAACTCTTGAAGGAATTTCTGAAGGAACTCCTGAAAAAAAAATATGGAGCAACTTGTGAAGGAACTTCTAAGGAAGTTCGTGAAGAATCTCCTGGAGAAACCCCCGAAGAAATGCTCAAGAAACTTCGGAAGGAATTCCTTAATCAACATCTGAAGCACTTCCGGAAGGATTCCCGTATCCCTTCGGAGCCGATGGAGTCAATATGACCATGGCGATGACACCAAGCATAACAAAGGGGTTCCACCTAGCGTGGTTGCGACAGCACCGACAAAAAAAAAACCAAAGAGTTACGAAATCCCTGAAAAAAAAAACAGAAGGAACTTTTATTGGAATTTCAGGAGGAACCCCTGAAGAAATTCTTGATAGAACTCCAAAAGGAATTCCTGAATGAACTTCTGAAAAAAATCCTGGAGAACTTCCTGGATGGACTTCTAAAGGAATTCCTGAAATAATTTCACAAGGAACTTCTGGAGCTATTCCTAAAGAAATTTCTGAAGGAACTTCTGAAAGAGCTCCCTAAATAAAAACTACTCTTGAAGGAACACCTGAAGGAGTTCCTGGGAAAACTCTTGAAGGAATTTCCGAAGGAACTCTCAAAAGAACTCCTGAAAGAATTTCTGAACGAACTCTTGTGAAGAACTCCCGGATAAAATCCCGGATGAACTCCTAAGGAATACCCGGAGGAACTCCTGAAAGAATTCGTAGAAGACGTTGATAAGAAGAAACCCGGAAACTCTATGCAAAATCATGAATTTTATGGCCTTGATCAAAATTTCCTGCTGGTTGTGTTAATTTTGATTGAACTGATAAGTTGAGTTTTAGTTGAATGACGTAATTTAAGAAGATTAGAGACGATTTTTTTTATTCGCTTCAAATTGCTATCACGCCGAGGACCTTGGATCGAATCCCACTAACGATAAACTCACAAAATGTGAGTTCTTCCTTCGGAGGGGAAGTAATTCGTGGGTTCAGCCTAGTACAGATAAAAAAGTCATATTTATGGCATATTTCATGGTGTGATCTGGTCATACATTGACCCTTCCTGCTAAAGCGCTACCAAACAGACGAACTTTTGCACCTTTGGCAGGTAAAGCATTGCAAACACGTTGAACTTGAAAGAGCGGTAGCCAAACCCAGAGACTCACATTCGACTTATCATCCTCATCATCGTCGTCTTCATCATCATACCCGGGGAGAAGTAGAACGGGCTGTAAAAACAAGAAAGCCAGAAAAAGCAACAAACTCTTGGAAAGTTGTTTTTAGCACGAGTCAAACCACTTTTACGATCATCGTAACGTCGCGACGGGTGGGTGCGACGAACGAGGTGTGCCTGCACAGCAGCAGAGTGTAAAAACTTTCCAAGAACCCGGTTCCGATCGGGCGAACGATCATCAAGGTCTGATCGGGCGAGCCGAGCGCGAAAGCTCCGATCTGAAAGCGTCGTCGCGACGGTGATGTTCGGCTCCTTCTTCGGCCTGAGAGCCGAACCAAAACTCACCTGCACAAGCCACGAAAAGCAGTGGATCGTACCGACGCCTGTTCGGGTTAAGGTATGATCCAAGATGGCTGCCCGGATCGCAAATATGAAGGGAGCTTTGTAGAACCCAAGCATAATAACACGAACCGGTTTCCTTGAATGCACTGTTGCCACGTTTTATGAAAAGACGATCAATGCATTCGATTTCGATCCACACACGCGGTGAGGCTCTTGGCTGGGCACAGTAGATATGAATCCATTCTCGATCGGAGCCTGTTTTCTGTTTTGGCTTTTATGTATGAACAAGCATTATTTGAGAGGCTCGCTGAGGTGGATGCTGTTCAACTGCAGGCTGTGTGGGTTTTGGAGGGTAATTATACATTGATGGGATTTTTTATGAACTCGAAGTTCTAATTGGATGTAAACAGACACCGCTAAAAGGAACGCGTAGGAGTGTTTCCTTCTGCAGTTCGATCGGGCGAAGCGGATAATGGTCGAAGATACAACTTCATTATTATGGAATTCGAAGCTATGGAAGCCAATATCGTGGTATTTAAATAAGGCTTTATGAATGATCATTCTAACTTTCATACATTAATTATTGATTTATTTTAGAATGATTGAACGTAACGAATCCCGAAAAAACTGGAATATGTTGTTATTTACTTTCAGTCCTGATTCAGTACTGGTGGCGCAAAGGGCCGTATTGAATGAAATCCATCCTGGGCGGTTGCCTCACCATCACCTCGACCTGTGGCCAGGGCGTATTTCTATCGAATTATCTTATTTCTTTGTTGAGGTTGCTCCATCATGATCCTCTGGGCATGTTTCTGCTGCGGTGTCGTGCTTGATTCCAATCCAACGCTCGCTTGCAGATTTGGTTCCTGACCCTGTGTAGAGTGTGGCTGACCCACCTCCACTTTCGCTTCCGTATTTCTGTCGCTATCGGCTTTTGATGACATCGACGACGGAGCTCCACGTTGGAGTTCCGATTGTGAGGCTGCCAAGTACGAATACAATACCGCCGGCATCTATTGATGAATATCGGCTGCCATTGAATGTTCTCCACTGATACACAACACGTATCACTAGCTTACAGCAGCACAGATTGCAAGTTTGAGTTTAACATGCAGATTTTGGTGCGTCGACTAATTTGATCGAGATATACCTCGGTTTAGTAGACATTGCAAATTTCGGAATTAGCATTAAGCGAGTCGCACAAATTCGTGGGTGGTACAGTCTTAGACCGCTGTTATGAGGGTTGCCTCCTTCCTGTCCGAACCAAAGCACAAAGATTTGGGACTATTCTCTGACTCTTAGACAAGACTGACGCAATCCTCCAAAGGTCGAGCACTGTCCTGGCCACGTTCTTGCGACTGCTGAAGAATGGGAAAGGATGGTTAGTTTTGAACACCTATGAAAAATGTAGACAACTCTACGATCTCTCAGGCCTAGGTGTCACGGGAATTTGGGTGTTGTTAGTGGAAGGGTAAACTCTAAAGGATACGCTTGGTTAACGTTCAGGCACACCATTGTTAGACTGCTTCGAATCAGTTGTCTGCCCAATTCATCCTGGTTTCCTCGTCATCTTGTTGGCATTTGGTTGAATTACTAGATTCTTCGGTTGATAATCTGAAATATAAAATAATATTAACATCTTACGTCAAATAAGCTACATATTAGTGATACGCTCGCCACAGTTACATGTTTTTAAAATATTATTTATATCGTACGATACATTTACCTGAATCCTGCTGAAATAAAATGTTAATTAGCAGTACATTGTAACACAAATACTACAAAACACAAGGAAAAGAGCATCAAACTTTGATCTTGGAATATTTAAAAATACGGTAAATATCAAGATCAAAATTTGATTTGGTAGATCTTACACCGCAACGCACCATTCTAAGGTGATCTACCCACGTTACGGGACTAGTAGACATTGCAAATTTCGGAATGTCTATAAAATCGAAGCAAATTTTTCTATTTTATTTTTATTTGTATACCAAATTGTACCAAACATACAAAAAATGCATGAAAACTGAATTTTCCATAAAATGCTCGGCATATACTTACTTACTTTCAGTTTTGGGCACCCACGGTGGTGCAGGGGGCCGAATTGAAAGATTTCCATCCTAAGCGATTGCCAGCCATCGCCGTGACCTGTGGCCAGATCAAATTTCTGTCAACTTGCTTGATTTCGTTATTGAGGCTGCGCCGCCATGAGCGACGATGGAGCTTCACGTTGGAGATCCAATTATATACCGCAGGCATCTATTGATGAAGTCCTGCAGTGTGTTGAGTGTTCTCCACTGATACACACCAGGTTTCACTGGCGTATAGCAGCACAGATTTCACGTTCGAGTTAAAAATTCGGATTTCGGTGCGTCGACTGATCTGGTTGTTTTTCCATACATTTCTTAAACTCGCAAAAGTAGCCCTCGCCTTCTTGATCCGTGCACCTATGTCGATCTTTGTGCCGCCATCGGTCGCCATTTGGAGACCAAGATATTGGAAGCTTTCAGCATTATCCACTGATTGCCCAGCTACCGTAGAGCTGGAAGGGTTGACCGTGTTTACATCCAACGATTTGGTCTTGTTGGCGTTGATGGTAAGACCTGCCGCTGAGGAGCGATTGGCAAGATCATCGAGCTTGCTCTGCATATCAGAGCGCCGTTGAGCTAGAAGAGCAACATCATCAGCCAATTCGAAGTCATTTAGGTGCTCTATGGTAATGGGCTGCCACAGCAATCAATGATTTGGCTCACGGTCAATCACACCTACCAGGATCTCGTCGATTACGATGAGGAACAGTAGCGGTGATAGTATACATCCTTGCCCAGTAGTTAAAAGTAATATTGGGACTAAAATTAAAAAGAAAAGTTTCAGAAAGAAAAGCACTGCGAATGATGAAGTGACTCGTAAGGCTCGTCCGGTCATTGTGATCAAGCCAAAAGAGTCCAATCAGAGTAGCGAGGATACTCGCAAAGTTTTGAATAGTAAATTAGATCCAAAAAAACACAAAATCAGTAACTTTAGACACGGGAAAGATGGCTCTATTATCGCTGAGTGTGCAACAGGCTACAATATTAATGTTGTGAAAGATGGCATTCAAAGCGATTTGGGTGAAAACTACAATGCTGTTGTTCCCTCATCGGTGCCAAGACTTAAAGTGAAGGGCATGAGCGAGAAGTTTTCCTCCGATGACTTCATTATGATTTTAAAAGATCAAAATGAAGACATCGCCATTAATGAAGTAAAAGTAATAAGAATGTATGAAAATCCACACCTTAAGTACAATAAATACAATGCGGTAATTGAGGTCGATAAAGAGACCCATAATTGTTTGTTGACCGCCGGAAAGGTATTCATAAAGTTTGATAGATGTCGTATTGTTCCCGAAATTCATGTTTTGAGATGTTTCAAATGTGGAGAATTCGGGCATATGAGTATGAATTGCAAAAATTGTGAAGCATGCTCTAGATCAGTGGAAGTCACAAGACATCCGAATGTACGGCAACCGTTTTGAAATGTATAAACTGTAAAAAGGTCAATGTAGAGCGTAACATGAACTTGGACGATAACCACGGTGCATTCAGTCATGAATGTGAAGTTTTCAAGAGGTTGTACAATAGGAAAAAGAGCAGCCTACATTTCAATGAATAGCAACCAAGTTCCAGAAGCAATGTGAATCTTTTTGATATTTTATATTTGAATATAGCCGGGTTAACTACAAACTACGTAGAATTACGTCAGATTGTAGAAGAAAAACGTTCAAATCTAGTATTTCTGTCTGAAACGCATATTGTTGATGTAAATGCTTTTGATCAGTATAGTATTCCGGGATATAATGTGGCTGCCTGTGTATCACATTCGAGACATACTGGCGGAGTTGCTATTTATGTCAAAGAATCAGTTCAATACAAGCTTCAATTGAACGAGGTTTGTGAAGGAAATTGGTTCTTAGGCATTGCGGTTGTACGTGGCATGAGGATCGGTAATTATGGTGTTTTATATCACTCTCCCAGTTCAAATGACCAGCGATTTATTGAAATTTTAGAAAACTGGCTTGAGGTATTCTTAGATTATAGTAAATTAAATATACTTGCTGGAGATTTTAATATCAATTGGTGTGACAATCCGAATTCGAATCATTTGAAACGGTTAGCTGACTTTTTTAATTTGAAACAGACAGTAAATGTTTATACGCGTATTTCCCAACACAGTAAAACTTTGATTGACCATGTATATTCAAATTTTGATTCTGTTAGTGTCGTTGCAAATTCTGATTTAAAACTTACTGACCATGAAACTTTAGTTATCAATATTAACGAATCTAGTAGCGAGGATAATGATCTTGTGAAATTGAAGTGTTGGAAGAAATATTCGAAACAAGCAGTTTCGAGTCTCGTCGCAAGACATGTGGATTTTCATGCAAACGGCGGTTCTTTAGATCATAAATCAGCTGTTTTAACTGACGTCTTGAAAACTTGTACCAATCAATTAGTCGAACAAAAATTAGTTTCAATTAAAAACTCGAACAGCTGGTACAATTTGGATCTTTTGCGCCTTAAACGCAATAGAGACAAACTGTATAAAAAATGGCGTAGAAGAGAAAATTATAGCAATTGGAAAAGGTACAAGGTCGTGCGTAATAAATACTCGCAACTGGTTAAACAAACTAGATGCGAGTATATTCAGAGGAAAATTGATTATCATCAAAACAACAGCAAAGAGTTATGGAAAATTTTGAAATCTTTGTTAAAACCTAGTAATTGTAAACCGCGGTCCATAACCTTCAACGGCACACTAGAAGAGTCTGAACAAGTTATAGCGTGTAGATTTAATGAATATTTCGTCGATAGTATTTCATCTATTAATCAATCAATTGAATTAGTAGATGAGCCTGACGAATTAAAACAGCCAATTAGTAATAACAGTAGATTTGAATCTTTTCACCCAATAACTTTGGAAGAATTGAAAAATATTTGCTTTTCTATGGGCAAAACGGCTGGCGTAGACAATGTAAATGCGAGAGTCATACAGGATTCACGGTGCCCCCACAGACCGTTATTATAAAATAAAAATGTCCATCAAAACTAAGTTCAGGGGTCGAATCCTGGTGCCATTCTGCACCTCTAGGCTAATTTTTAAAATAATCCCTAGGAGGAATCTCGAGAAATCTCGATTTGATGTTTTACACTAAGAAATTTCAAAGAAATCCATGTTCAGATTCAACAATATCGCTTAAATACCTACAAAAAATGTCCCCAAAGTATTCAAAGTTGTTTCAAACCAGTATATATTTACCAACGCAACTTTTATTATACATATTTACTACTCACCCAACTCAATTAACTGACTAAACTGACATAAGTATGTCTTTCTAAGCCATGCATCGGTTTTATCGTAAGCATTAAAAAGTGATTTTTCCCTATTGTTTTATGAACATATTACACATCCCAGTGTTATACATTAAATTTTTCCCCAATTCTACAACATATTTACTATATTACGAGGAATCAACCCTCCGAAGATCCCAAAGCGGTCTAAGATATGTGGAAAAAGTTATTGCCTGAAAACCGAATAGCATGGAAACGCTGTTTAACATGTAAGGAATAACAATAAATTATCAAATCTCGTCATTTTATCGATCGGGTAAGGCTTCATAACTTTTTTTTATGAACTTCGCATCGCTTTGCGGTCTTCGGAGGTCTAATTCATCGTGAAGTTTGCTACAGAAATCATTCATCGAATTATTTTTAGGGACCAAGGGGTGACCCCAAGCGGTTTTTCATTGAAGAAGTAAATTTTCTCATAAAATCGTCTGAAAAACTAGGGATAACGGGCGCTAAAATATAGTTCTCCCGATCGACCTGATATTTTGCACAGTTGATATGGGACTAAAATGGAACTCAAAAAGTATACAAGAACTTTTTCTGACTTTTGTACACTGCCAAATTTTTGGTAAGTCAGTTTAATCAGATAATTGACTTAGATGAGTAGTAAATATGTATAATTGAAGTAACGTTATTAAATTAATACGGGTTTGAAACAACTTTGAACACTTTAGGGAAAGTTTGTGTAGGTATTTAAGCGATATTGTCCAATCTGAACATGGATTTCTATAAAATTTCTTAGTAGGGTGGGTGTACCAATTATGGCACTACCTAAGCAAAGCTATTTATACAAAAATAACGAGAAGACCAACGAATGTCACCAATATGTTAAAAGATAGCTGAGCTAGCTTACTTTACAGGAAAAATATAGAAACGGAGCCAAAACTACTTTTAGTATTGAATACAGCGTGTGCCAATGATAGGAACCCTGTACCAGTTATGGATACATTTTTTAACTTCGGTTCCTTTTCGCACTATTTGCATGCATTCCTTATGGGGTTAGCCATAACTGGTACACTATGGCGAAAAAGTGTGCAAGGAAGCCGAAATTATAAGGAAAATGATTTATTTCTACCATGATTTGAGGTAAATGTGGAGTTTAAATGAGTGCGACTACCTTTTGTGGACGTGGTCTGTTGTTCACAAAATTTTTCTTGTTGATTTACATCGTTAAAGGGTGAAAATTAACTATGGCGAATAATTGGCACTATAGCCATAATTGGTACACTTACCCTATAAAACATCAAATCGAGATTTCCCGAGATTCCTTCTAGGGATTATTTTAAAAATTTGCCCAGAGGTGCAGAATAGCACCAGGATTCGATCCTTGAACTTAGTTTTGATGGACATTTTTATTTTATAATAACGGTCTGTGGCGGCACCGTGGGATTGCTTTGATGTCATCGGACACAACCTGCTGGACCTGATTAATGAATCGTTACAAACTGGGCACGTGCCGCACGTTTGGAAGGAATCATTAGTGATTCCCATTCAAAAAGTTGCTGGAACGATTAAAGCCGAAGAGTTTTGTTCCATCAACATGTTGCACACTTTAGAGAAAATTTTAGAACTTGTTGTTAAAGGCCAGCTGTTAGCATATTAAAATAGTTTTGATTTGCTAGTACCAGAACAATCGGGATATCGGGAAGGTGATTCCTGTGAAACCGCATTGAATCTGGTGCTAGCACAATGGAAAGAAAAATTAGAGCGCAAAGATACGATTGTTGCTGTTTTTTTGGATCTGAAACGCGCTTTTGAAACAATTTCTCGGCCCTTGTTGTTGCAAACAATAAAGCGCTTTGGATTTGCGGGTTCTGCATACAGATGGTTCGAAAGCTATTTGTGTGACAGAGTCCAACGGACTGCTTTCAATGATTCAATTTCGAGCCCCGTGGCGAACAGCCT
Source organism: Aedes albopictus (assembly GCF_035046485.1). Taxonomy (NCBI): domain Eukaryota; kingdom Metazoa; phylum Arthropoda; class Insecta; order Diptera; family Culicidae; genus Aedes; species Aedes albopictus. The sequence goes on from NC_085137.1 coordinate 237,037,482, forward strand.
TGGCGTACCACAGGGGAGTGTATTAGGGCCCGTTTTATTCATTATGTACATAAATGACATGCGGCGAGTCTTACGATTTTGCGATATTAATCTTTTTGCTGATGATACCGTTATATTCATTGCAGCCAAAGATTTAGGGGAAGCCGTTTCACAAATGAATGCAGATTTACGTTCTCTGAGTAAATGGTTGAAGTACAAACAGTTGAAATTGAATATAAGTAAAACTAAATTCATGGTAATATCGCGGAATCGAGTAAATTATGAATTCTCTGTAGAAATTGATGGTGAGACAATTGATCGCGTGCGCGAAATTAAATATCTTGGCGTGATTATTGATGACAGACTAAAGTTTGACGCTCACATCGACAATGTCATCAAGAAAATAGCCAAAAAGTATGGTATTCTATGTCGATTAAAAAACGATTTGACTATTGCTAGTAAAATACAGTTGTACAAATCAATCATTTCTCCGCACATTGAGTTCTGTCCATCCATTTTGTTTTTAGCTAATGAAACACAAATATCAAGGCTACAGCGTTTGCAAAATAAAATAATGCGATTGATTTTAAGATGTAACAGATTCACTTCCCCAACTTTTTTGTTGGACGCCCTTCAGTGGCTGTCAGTGAAGCAAAGAATTGTCTATCTAACGTTGGTGTTCATTTTTAAGTTAAAGAATGGTATGTTGCCTAGATATTTGTGTGACCGAATTGAAAGAGGAAGTGACATTCATAGTTATAACACTAGAAACGCGGATCAAATACGAACACCCCACTTTTTGCATGGTGCTTCACAAAATTCCTTGTATTATAAAGGTATAAATGTTTTCAATTCGATGCCTGACCACATCACGAATGCAGTAACTCTATCACAGTTTAAGAGACTATGTATTTCACACGTAAAAGCTGCTTTTTGAACAGCTACTCTGTTGACTTTTTATTCTTGACTAGATTTTGTATCTTGACGAAGTTTACCAACGGATATTTTGTGTGGACAATTTATATTTTTGTAATAGGAGGCACGAACAAACTATAATGGTCGCCCCGATGATGATGATGGATTTTATATTTATTGACGTAGTATTATTAACTGAACTTATTTTGTGTAGTCTACAAAAGTTTGAGTCTCGCGCGCGGTGACAGGTAAAATGACATTTTTGTATTTATTTATCATTTGGAATATTTCTACTGTTGAAGGATTCTGTAGATTAGTAGTGAGTTGTCTAGTTGAATGTCGGGAATTTCTTGAGAATAAGAATATTGCCGACTGTTTTGACATCACGCGAACGTTATCAATCCTCGCAATATTTTTGATTTCCTGATCTTTCATGATCACTAGTAACGCTTGCAAACATCTGTAGATGAGAGCAGCAGTATTTCGAAATTTATGTTTTTGCTGTACAGTATGACAAATTATAATGTTGTTTATATCTGTGAAAAGAATCAGACCGTATTTAGTTTGCAAATCTGATTTCATTGATCATAATTAATAATTATCTTTAAGATATATCGTCTAGCTCAAACCTTTGTAGGGGTATGTGGCGGGACCATCATCATCATCATCATCATCATCACTCCAGCAACGACCCGGATGGTATCGGACAAAACACCGTTGTGCAGTACTCTGCACGAAAATGCCCTGTACTGTGCCTCAATGAGGCCGATGTTTTTTATCAGGGTGACCCTTGCGCCTGAGGGCTTCCCACATGTTTCCGTGATTGAGACGGTCGAAAGCTTTTTCGTAACCAATGAACACCAGGTAGAGAGACTCTTGGAATTCATTGTTTTGCTCCAGGATGATACGGAGCGTGACAATATGGTCCACACAGGATCGTCCGGCACGGAATCCTGCTTGCTGCCGTCGGAGAGTTGCGTTAATCTTCTCCTGTATCCTTTTAAGGATAGATGTTGTCGTGGCCGGTTGCTATCTTATCCTGCTCGTCGAATTGTTGCTATTATGTGTTGATACTGATTTTAAAATATTCAACTACTTTTGTGGAAACGACATCACTTGTGCCTACCTGCTTTCTCTATTGATACACTAAATCGATCAACGTGCCTGCTAAAAATAATCTAAGAACAGTCATCGAATTCACCATGGATTGCGGAAAGTGCCTACAGCTGGTTGAAACGAACGCCCAGTCATTTGTGTATTGCAATGGAATGTGTGGTAGAGTGTTCCATGCTACTTGTGTTGGAGTTGAAATAGACGATCTGCCTGCTGTGTCACCACCAAAGCGAAACAGTTTTTGGCTATGTGATGAGTGCTTCGATGAGTTCCTGCAATGGAGGGAGACGCACAAAAAAAACACCACCTCAAACTCAAATCTCTCGTGCGCCTGAATGTGATCTGCACCGTGACGTCGAAGTACTGAAAGCCAAAGTCGAAGCGATAATGACCACCCTTTCTGCGAATATCGCAAGTCCACCAGATAATGCGATACGATACTCTACTCCGATTTCATCGCTGCAGATGGATTGCGGATCAAGAGAAATTAGCTCTCAATGTGAAACGTCGTCGTCACCTAATCAAACGGAACGGTTTACCAATGCATTGAATGGAGATGACCGAGATGACAGCTTTGCTTTGATGCTGACAAATATTGACTGTAACGTTACTGAGGAGGATGTGCAACAGATGGTTTCTCGATGTTTGGGAGCCCGCTATGCTGAATGCAATAACGTTAGGAAGCTTGTTCCTAGATGGATCGACTGCAGTAACTTGGATTACATTTCCTTCAAGGTTGTATTGAGCCGTAAATGGAAACCTGCCGCTATGACTTCTTCCACCTGGCCAAAAAACGTCAAATTTCGCGAATTTAAAAGAAGGCAAACGACATGGAAACCAAGTGATTTGTAGAACTTTTATGCATAGAATACTGAGTTTGTGTTGACTTTTTGTTGTTTTATTTATATGATATTTGAAATTGTATGTGGCTTCAAAAGATAGTGTTTATTTGTGATAAGTTGTAGTAAACGGTGTTTGAAATGTTGTATGTTATGTTAGATTTGTTAGATATGTTAGATGTTAGATATGTTGTTGTATCAAGTGTTTGAAATGTTGTAAATTGAAACTTTTGTTTAGAATAAGTATATTCAATTAGACATAATAAGTCCGTTGAATTAAATAAAGAATAAAGAATAAAGAATAAAGAAGGATCACTTTGCAGAGGACTTTGATAACGATACACTGTAACATGATGCCCCGCCAATTATCGCATACAGTCAGATCACCCTTTTTGGGTACCTTTACTAAGACGCCTTGCATCCAGTCGGCCGGAAATGCCGCGGATTCCCATATGTTGCAGAATAATTGATGCAGTAGTTGTGCGGATACTACGGGGTCAGCTTTAAACATCTCAGCTGATATGCGATAGACCCCTGGGGCCTTTTCGATTTCATGCTACGGATGGCTGTTTCTATCTCCTGCACTGATGGAGCTTCGGTGTTGACACGGGTAATGCGTCGAACCCTTGGCGGATCATGCTGAGGTGTTGGTGACGTGGCCGACACTTGAAATTGGTTTCCAAAGTGCTTGAACCAGCGTTTCAACTGGTCAGCCGGGTCGGTCAATAACTGTCCAGACGTGTCTTTCACGGGCATCGTAGCATTCATCTTGGTCCCACTAAGGCGACGTGAGACATCGTAGAGGAGACGGATGTAGCGGTGTTTGCGGCTTTCTCGCCTTCGTCGGCTAGAGAGTCCACCCACGCTCTTTTGTTCCTTCTACATGAGCGTTTCACTTACTTCTCGAGAGCCGAATAGCGCTGCCGGGCTACGGCTTTGACTCCTCGTGTTTTCGCTCGCTCTATCGCGGCTTTGGCGTTCCTTCGCTACTCTATCTTCCTCCAGGTTACATCTTTGATCCATTGCTTTCTTCGGGTGCGTAGCTCACCCAAATTATTCTCGCCGGTGGCGATGAAGGCGTTCTTGGCGCTCCATTGATCTTCTACGCTGGAATATTCACAGCACGGCTCTCTAGCTCCTCGACAAAGGACCTTCTCACCGCAGTGTCTTCCAGTCGGCGTGGGTTGAACCGGCGCCAGATTTTCTCCTCCTGTCGCTGGCCTGGCAATGCGCAGTCGGATCTCGCCGATTAGGAGATGATGATCGGACGCAATGTCGGCGCTACGTTTGTTCCGCACATCAAGAAGGCTCCGTCTCCATTTTAGGCTGATGCAGATGTGGTCGATTTGGTTTCCCGTGACGCCATCACGGGAAACCCATGTCACTTTGTGCACTGGTCGATAAGGAAAGAGCGATCCCCCAATCACCATGTCATTATTATCACAAAACTCTGTAAACAGCTCTTCGTTCTCGCTCATTTCTCCGACACCATGGCGTCCCATGACGTGCTCATAGTCCGAGTTGTCGGAACCAACCTTCGCGTTGAAGTCGCCCATGAGGTCACATTTCGGAGTCTTGTCCACGACAGCATTAGGTTGGCTGTAAAAGTTTTCTTTGTCTTGCAATTCGGCAGCATCGGTAGGCGCCCAACATTGGATCATAAGTAAGGTTTCGTGTTCTGAATCTGGCTACAATTATCCTCTCATTTGCAGGTTCCCACTTCATGAGCGCAGCGTGGGCGTAAGCGCTGAGCAGGAACTCCGGCGAGGAGCGTGTTCACCTCGTAGGCCAGAGTATAGCAGAATTTTATCCAACGCCAATCTGTGTTCTTCAAAGTTCGCCTAACGGACTTCGCTCAGTCCTACGGTATTAGGCTTCATACGGCATACCTCATTGGCTAGTTGTGCCAGTTTACCCTGCTGGGCTAGGTTTAATACATTCCAAGTTCCAATTCTTGTCCGTTGTTTCGCGCTAAAAGTCGTTGCCGTTGAATCAGTTCGTAATCTTTCATTTTTGGTTTCAGTAACGGTTTTTGGGTTTCGAGAGCAGTAGGTTGTTGGCCCCACCGTGGTGGGGCTGTCACCTTAGGTACAGCTTCCGGTGAAGGAGCATTACATACTCAGCCGCTGAATGCCCGAACAGACGCTGTGTGAGCCACACCTCCTTGGCGAACAGACGCCACAGGACGTACCTTCTCAATCTAGCTAAAGTCAGAGGGACAACAGTGCCCAGGCTGCACTACCAACTAAGCACACAACTCTTAGCTGGCGGTCTTTGCCATCGCTTTCCCCGTGGAAGCATGAGATAGGATCTTGTGAGGACCAGAGCTATGTGGGACGCTCTCCTTGTCAACTCACCGTTCTGCAGCCCGTGATCATCTTAGTGGTTAGGACCCTACGTTGTGGGCTAAAGAAATCCAATTTTCTTTTTCCATTACGTTGACCAAGTCTAATATATATTATTATTTAATTTTGCAGATCTTATAAGCATAAACCAGAAAGCTCGAGTCCAGAATCTTTAAGATTCTGTAATAGAGATTTTTATGTATCCTTGCATTGAAAGGTATACATGTTTTTATGTCTATAGATCTTTGCAGAATGTAGATATATGCCTTACCTTACCGATCAGGCTAAGGCCGGGGTGGCCTCTGCTGTACAGGGTAGTCTCCTTCATTCCACTCGGTCCATGGCTGTTTGTCTCCAGTTCCGCACTTTGCGTAGGGTCCGCAGATCGTCCTCCACTTGGTCGACCCACCTAGCTCGCTGCGCTCCACGTCTTCTTGTACCGGTCGGATGACTCTCGAGAACCATTTTAGTCGGGTTACTATCCGACATCCTGATGACGTGACCCGCCCACCGTAGCCTCCCGATTTGCGTGGTATGGACGACGGTTGGTTCTCTTAGCAGCTAAAGCAGCTGGTGGTTCATTCGCCTTCTCCAAGTCCCGTCTTCCATCTGCACTCCGCCGTAGATGGTATGCAACACCTTCCGTTCGAAAACTCCAAGGGCGCGTTGGTCCTCTGCACGTAGGGTCCATGTTTCGTGCCCATAGAGGACGACCGATCTAATCAGCGTTTTGTAGATAGTTAACTTCGTGTTACGGCAAACTTTATTCGATCGTAGAGATCCGCGGAGTCCAAAGTAAGCACGATTTCCTGCCACAATGCGCCTCTGAATGTCTCTGCTGGTGTCGTTGTCGGCGGTCACCAGTGAGCCCAAATGCACGAATTCTTCAACCGCCTCGATTTCATCACCGTCGATATAAATTCGGGGTGGCGGGCGCGGTGAGGTGATTCCTCCCTGGAGCCCTTTGCCATCATGTACTTTGTCTTCGACATATTAATGGCTAATCCGATTCGCCTGGCTTCACTCTTTAGTCGGATGTACGTTTCCGCCATCGTCTCAAATTTACGAGCTATAATATCAATATCATCAGCGAAACCAAGCAGCTGAACGGACTTCGTGAAAATCGTACCACTCGTGTTAATCCCCTCGACGCCAATCTGTGTTTTCCAAAGTTCGGCCAACGGATTTCGCTCAGTCCAAGGATCTCAAGCTTCATACGGCATGCCTCATTGGCTAGTTGTGCCAGTTTACCCTGCTGGGCTAGGGTTGATACATTCTAAGTTGCAATTCTTGTCCGTTGTTTCGCGCAAAAAGTCGTAGCCGTTGAATTAGATAGTGATCTTTCATTTTCGGATTCAGTGACGGTTTTTTGGGTTTCGGGAGCAGTAGGTTGTTGGTCCCACCGTGGAGGGGCTGTCACCTTAGGTATAGCTTCCGGTGTAGGAGCATTTCATACTCAGCCGCTGAATGCCCGAACAGACGCTGTGTGAGCCGCACCTCCTTGATGAATAGACGCTAGGATGTCCCACCTGAATCTAGCTGAAGTCAAAAGGACAATAGTGCCTAAGCACTATCAGTTTATCATACAACTCTTAGACCAAGCCCACTCGTGGGCTTAATACTACACACGCAACAGCACGTCGTTAACGATTTTTAATTTCGTTACCCACCCATTTTCGCACCGGTCGTTCGTTTCCATGTGAGTAAAATAATGATCGGTCGCCTTTGCGCACCGGTGGTCTCTATTCTATCCGTACCATCGGTTTTTTGCACTTCTGTAAATCATCGCAATATTTTGTGTATTTCTATGGTGTTATTGCAAATCTTATTCAGTAGTAATCTGTGTAATCTGTAATCTGTGTAATGTGTGTAATCTGTGCTCATATTTTGAAAGAAGGGGTTTTGGATAAGACTGAAAACAATTAGTAAAAATTGAACTCAAATAAATAATTCCCTTGGAGATTTGTACCAGTTTTGGTGCGTTTAAAGATATTATTTTCTCAATAATGTATGATTGTATTAAATCTCGGAATTCAAGCAATCTTTTTTTAAATTATGTGTTTGTTGCTTACTGTATGACTTGTAGGTTGAATTTTGATCTAAAATAATATCCATCTCTTCGATATCCATGTTGCCTTCCTTATGAAGGAAGATATATGAAAATGTGGATAAAAGAGCTGTGAATAAATGTGTAATATTGGAAAGATCTCCCCAATTGTTGGGTTGTTTTTATAGATCTAATGTCGAACCTCCTATTCTGTATGATCGGTGTTATTCGCATGGGGTCTTCGCAGATTTTTTTCTGCTTTGCCTTATTGTTTCTACAAGGGTGAAGTTACCCATTTCGCACACTTTCTTCCTAATGTCTCGTTTGTTTAATTTATATTTTTAAATTTATATTTAATAAACCATCCATTGACGACCACCATTTTCAAAAACAGCAATCAAACCAAAACACCTTTGCCTTTTTCGAAATATTCACGACAAAACGAAAGGCGAGGCACAGCTTTTTCAAAGCGGGGGATCTCAGCCCGGAAAGTGAAGAAAGAAAACCTTGTGGTCACTTATTACCGTCAAATGATATCTTTCCGGGTTAGAAAATACGCACATCTTCTCACCGGTATCTGCGACGGATGACGATAATTTTGTAACTTGTCGGAACAAACTTCGCGAGTTATTTATTTTGACATTTTTCTAAATGTGCGAATCCAAACTTTACTTGCTGCGTAGCAACCCCGGCTCAAACATGTACGTGTTAAAATAGCAAAACTCACTGAATCACTATACATTTCTTCAAATATTAGTTTCGAAACGATCGGCCGGATCAAAAACTAAAGGTGTGATTATGAACAATCGTAACTATTTTTATAAGAAAATCAATACATTTTCGTTATGCATGATCCTAAAATTGGCGAAGAAGGGAAAACTTTATTCATAACATACTTAAGGCCCCTTAGCGTGTCATCGCAAAATGGCTTCTTCAAAATCATTGACCGAAATCAACTTTACACAACATTGCACCAATACATAGTTGTAAAAAATCGACACTTATCTTATTCTATAAAATAATCAATTTCACGCGAGATATTCGGCATAAACATGTATTCACACTACTTCAAATACAAGCCTCTTTCCAAGTAATCACGATTACTAAGCATTATTTCACTCGAAAGTAGAAATTTTTAACGATTTGTTTCGACCGCACTAAAAATCTGGTTGGCGGTGTTTACCACCCACCGCAGTACCAACGACGACGGCGGCAGCGCGGTGATATCATTTGGGGCGCACAATCATCAATCATTGCACGCAGTGATGTCGATCCTCCTGGCCAAAGCATCAATGAAATTGATCGAAATCAATTAATAAATCCAGTCAAACACATTGGTTATGCGTCATAAAATAAAAAATAATTTGTGGGTGATTATTTTTTAACTTTTTTACCACAGTTGCTAGTGAAATAAGCAAAGCATTATAATTTACGAAATCTTCGCCAAGCGGTCCGCCAGCACTGCTGTTGCAGCAAACATAAACATTGGGAGAGCGTACCAAAATAATTCGATCATTTCTAGCTTGTTACATATAAAATCTAACATTTTTCGTGACATTTGGATATGTTTTCTTGTTATTCATTGAAGTAGAGTAGTTTACTGATTGAGTTGCTTTCAAATGATTCATATTATCGAAATGTTTACATTGGAGGTACCGAGACAAAGAGGTGCTATTTTTGTTTGTTTGTTTATGGAATTGGTATAGAAAGGCTACACAACTACTATCGTGCTTGATGACTGTTTGGAATAAGAATCAAATAAGAAGAGTAAAATTTGAGCTGACACGCTAAGGGACCTTAAGCAAAGCTTGTCAATTTAAACCTATTATTTTTCTGCGTTTGTATTGTCACTCTGTCACAATTGTATGTCAGACAATTTGTTGTGTTATTCGTGTAACGATCTATGTTATGGTTGAAAATTTCAAAGCAAGTAAAAATAAAATTTTTAAATATTTGATGCAAACTAAAATAAACTCCTACCTATACAAAACAAGAAAATCATTCTCTAGAAACTATATACATACCTGTCAACAAATCAATACTCATGTTCTTTCGTCTCCTCTTTACGCTACCCAGAGAGCTAAACGCGAGAGAGCGCACGAGCCTACGGATAGAGACCGTACTTTGCGTGTCTCTATATTCTAAGTCCCGCTACGAACCGTACGTAAACTTTTCGCTTTCGAGCCCTACTTAGCAGCGACCGGTGCGGTTCGCTTCTTTGTTCGGGGCTCTACTTAACGTTAAAACGCTTGATTGAGCCCATGAGTGGGCTTGGTCTTAGCTGGCGGTTTTTGTCATCACTTGACCCGTGGTATGAACTTGTGAGAACCAGAGCTATGGTGGATGCTCTCCTTATCAACTCACCGTATTGCAGCTCGTGATCATCTAGTGGTTAGGAGTCCTAACTCCTAACTTAGGACTCTACGTTGTGGGATAATGAAATATTTTTTTTTCTCATAACGTTGACCAAGTCTAATATATTATCATTTAATTTTGCAGATCTTATGCTTTTATGCCTATAGATCTTTGCAGAATGTATATAGGTATTGTTGAGGCGTCGCAGTGCCTCAAGCGGGTAGATCTTGGACTCCTTCGGTATTCCGGGCGGGAAAATGTCTCGCAAGACCTCAGGATGCCACGGAACACAGGGATCCTCCGTTGATCCGGTTCGAAGGACCAAAATGTTTGGGGCTCCGCAGTGCCTCAAACGGGGAATTTCTTTCCTCGGAAAGAAAACGCACTGCTTTAAACTTAAACCACTTTATTTACTTCACTTGGCGTTGTCCAAGCCACGCCAACGCTTGTAAGTACACTTCACTTGTAACTAATCACTTTACACTACTTGACCGTTAGCCGGGTCAGAAAAAACTATTTTCACTGTCGGGATTGGTGCTCTCCTTATATAGCACCTTAACGTGCATCTAGAATGTTCTCCAACTTTCCCGAATTAAACATTCCAGAATATTCTACTCATCTGGCTGCACTGCCTGGTGAAAGTCACTCACGAGCCACTCACGCGGGGCATGCACGCGTTCGTCCAACTGGGTGCCGCCGCGATGACGCGCGCTCGCTCACAGCTGTCATCATCAATCATCATCGTCGGTGGTGAGTGGTCCCGCACTGGGATCGTTGTCGCCACCGTGTTTACCTTTGTGGGAACTCGAGTGACGCTGTTCAATCTCGTAGGGGAAAGTGGGGCACATTTTCCACCGGAGCGTCCGATGGGCGCGAACATACTGCCCCCGGGCTGGAAGTATTTCTGTTGAAGCAACGGCATCGGATGACGGTTGGCTTCTCTGCAATCGAGTTGAAGCGGTGGTCGACTCGTCGGAATGTTTCCCTGTTGTCTTCGTCTTGGCGGTTGGTGGCGACACTTGGGGGGCACTTTGACACAAGATATCTCCATCAGTTTGAATAATCCAGCGTGTCCTTCCTTGGATGGGCTGAGTTGCTCGACAATCATCTCAGAGCAAACTTCCGCACTGATAAACTCGCCCACCAGAGCAGGCGTCGAAGCATTCGCAGAAGTCCTTGGTGGTGGTTTCACAGGTGCGAGCTCTTCGTGTGACAGCAGACGCGGTTCGTCCAGAACGATCTCCCATGGGATTGCAGCTGTTGTACCACACAATGGCTTTACGTGCGACAGCTTGAATCGCTCATCCTGAACGATCTTCACGTGTCTCGGGGTTTCTGCAGTGGAATCTGGCAGATCATCACTGCACAGCTTGCAATGCTCCTTGTAAACGGATTCTGGTTCCACGGCTGATGTCGCTGTGCGTGGAGGGTATTCTACGCAGGACAAATCAGAGAGCTCCTTCTGAGCGGACTCTGACCCTCTTGTGCTTGTCGTGGACTCGGTGGTACGTGTCTGGAGATTCATCAGCTCCTTTACAGACGGGTTAGCCTGCATTCTCGGGGTGAAGGCGGATCCTACGACGATTGTCGCAGTGTGAACAGGCTGTTCTACACTGGACGGACCAGAGAGCTTATCCTGAGAAAGCTCTGGGCACTTCACGGCTGCCACTGTCACTGTCCCTATGCTGGAATTCACATGACGTAGCTGCTGCTCGATACTGGTTGGTTTGGGCTGCTCCTTCCGAGCGGATTCGGAATGATCGACGGGTGTCACGTTTGGATACGGTTCCACTCTTGGCTGATTGGAGTGCTTCCTCTGAGCGAGCTCCGAGCGGTGTCGATGATCCACTTCATGCTGTAGACCATGGGCTGCTGACTCGTCAGAACTCACGGTGTAGCTTGGTGAGCCGGAGTGCTCCACCTGAGCGGCCTCCAACTGGCGATGGTTCCGGATACTTACCAGCTTGCAGTGCTCCTTCTGAGCGTTCTTCGGTTGGTGGTCTGATCGCACTCTATGAGTCGATGGTACTACCCTGGGCGCGTCGGAGAGCTCCTCGCGACCACACTGCGATTGGTGGCGAATCCGCGATCTTCCTGAAGATCTCCCATCCTTGCTGGCCGGTTGGATTACCTGGACGGGGATCGCAGTGCCACTCGATAGCTGCACACAGGACTGGCTGGATAGCTTCGTCAGTGTGAACTCTGTCCGGAGGGAAGTCCGCTTCCAATCCGCGCCTTGTCGATCCTCAGTGCTTGGCACGTCACATCTCGTTGTGTGACGCGGTTCCTTCGTACAGGACGACCTATCGTGTTCTCTCTGAACGTTGTTCGGTTGGTCCTTGGACGTCTCAGAGTTTGCCGGCGGCTCTAGACTGGATGAGTCGTAGAGTTCTTCTGAGACGGACTTCTCCTGATGCCGATTATGGAAGCCACCAAACGCTCGGCACTCTTTCGGCTGCGACTTGGCTGGTGGCTGGGTTGATATCACAGTGTGATTTGTTGGCGTCACACTGGGCCGATTGGAGCGCTCTACCTGAGCGGACTCCACATTGCTGCCGGTCGTCGCAACGTGATTTAGTGGTTTCACGTTGGACTTGTCAGAGTGCTCCTCTTGAGTAGGCTCTGACAGCTGCCTGCTTTGGAAGCTTTCCAAAACACGGCACTCATTCTCGCTGAGTTGGTACTTACCAGCCAAGCTCGCGGATAGCTGCTCTATACTTAGCAGCGCTTCGGTGTGCAGCCGGTCGAAGTCCATCTGCAGCTCTTCCTGTTCCTTGAACTCCGATGCAGGGATCCGGTCCAAGATCTCCTGGTGAAGCTTAGCGTACTCCTGGTAGTACGTGCCTAGCTTCTTCTCGTACACCCGCAGGAGGGATGATCTTATCTTCGACGGGTCGTAGTTCGCCTCCACCAGGTTTCCGATGACGTACCGGATCTTCCGCGTGACCTGTTCACGGAGATGCATGAGCAGCTGTGTCTCATGCGTGACGGGGTCCTCAAATTCCAGTGTGCGGTGTCTCATCTCGAATGCTTCACCCCGTTCGGGTACACTTCACTTTGATGGTTGGTGGTTGGTCGATAAATCCTTTTTTCGGTGCTCACACAAGAATTCACCGATGGTGCCGATCTCCTTTGACCGGCGGAAATCCTCGACTGGTCACCTCGTTGACCAGGGGAACGACTTTGTTAGGACCGAACACCTCACTGATCGGCGGACGATCTTGTCCTTGGTGACTAGCACGGGCTGTCCTGCTTCCACTGATACCTCCTTGATCAGCAGAAGGCTTTTACGGTACCGATAGCAAGGTTCGCTGATCGGTATAAAATTGTCTCCTTGGTTGTCTTGCCGGCGGCAAGAATGACACATCCAGTGCCGATCGTCCACTGACCGGCGGTAATTCCTCTCGCCCGTTGACCAGGGAAGCACTTCTTCTGGGGCCGATGACCTCGTTGATCAGCAGGAAATCTTCTCGTTGGTGACGTCTTTACCGGCGGCAAAGATGTCACCCTTGATGCTCGTAGCACACTGACCGACAGGATTCCTCGACTGGTCGCCTCAATGACCAGCAGGACGCTTCACTGCGGCCGACCGACTCTTCAATAGGCTGGTGTCCTCACCGGCGGTAAGGATGTCACCGTTGATACCGATCTCTCGTTGACCGGTACCGAACTCCTCGGCTGGTCACCTCGTTGACCAGCAGGACGCTTCACCAGGACCGACTGACTCGTCAATCGGCGGGATTCCTTCGACGGGAAGGTGTCTTTGCCGGCAGCAAAGAAGTCACCGTTGGTGCCGATCGCCCACAGATCGGCAGGGATTCCTCGGCTGGTCGCCTCGATAACCAGGGGAGTAACTTACTAGTGCCGATCTCCTCGCTGACCGACTGAAAATCCTCCAGGGGGAAGGGTCGCCTTTCCACTGATCGCTCCTCGACCAGCAGAAAGCTTCGCTGAGACCGACCGACTCGTCGATCGGTAGAAATCCTCCGATGGGTGGTGTCTTTGCCAGCGGCAAAGAAGTCACCGTTTGTGCCGATCGTCCACAGACCGGCAGGGATCCTCGGCTGGTCTCCTTGTTGACCAGGGGAACTACTCACTTGTGCCGATCCCTTGTTGACCGGCGGTCTCCAGGAATAGGGTCCTGCTTCCACTGATTGCTCCTCAAATCAGCAGAAGGCCTCGACGGGTTGGTATCCTTGCCGGCGGCAAGGTGTCGTTGGCTCCGGTCGGCTCGCTGACCGGCAGGGGTTCCTCGCTTCGATATAGAACCGGGGACTGTAGGCCGGTTCCACTCCACAGGTACGGTATCCGGTTCGGACGGACCAAATGTTGAGGCGTCGCAGTGCCTCAAGCGGGTAGATCTTGGACTCCTTCGGTATTCCGGGCGGGAAAATGTCTCGCAAGACCTCAGGATGCCACGGAACACAGGGATCCTCCGTTGATCCGGTTCGAAGGACCAAAATGTTTGGGGCTCCGCAGTGCCTCAAACGGGGAATTTCTTTCCTCGGAAAGAAAACGCACTGCTTTAAACTTAAACCACTTTATTTACTTCACTTGGCGTTGTCCAAGCCACGCCAACGCTTGTAAGTACACTTCACTTGTAACTAATCACTTTACACTACTTGACCGTTAGCCGGGTCAGAAAAAACTATTTTCACTGTCGGGATTGGTGCTCTCCTTATATAGCACCTTAACGTGCATCTAGAATGTTCTCCAACTTTCCCGAATTAAACATTCCAGAATATTCTACTCATCTGGCTGCACTGCCTGGTGAAAGTCACTCACGAGCCACTCACGCGGGGCATGCACGCGTTCGTCCAACTGGGTGCCGCCGCGATGACGCGCGCTCGCTCACAGCTGTCATCATCAATCATCATCGTCGGTGGTGAGTGGTCCCGCACTGGGATCGTTGTCGCCACCGTGTTTACCTTTGTGGGAACTCGAGTGACGCTGTTCAATCTCGTAGGGGAAAGTGGGGCACATTTTCCACCGGAGCGTCCGATGGGCGCGAACAGGTATGTACAAGCTTCAATTTCATCAATGACGTTTTATATTGTTTAGTCAAAGGAAATATTTTAATTTCCAAGAAAGCTAATTTGTTAAGAGGAGTCACGAAGTTTTTGACCATGATTCATTCCTCAATACATTCAGTATTGATTTTTGAAAACATTATTTTCCGATCTCTCATCAAATGCCTTTCACAGTAATAAAAAATCCCACTAGGTATCCCATCACGACCAGATCGTTAGCACCGAAAAATAGTGATCCCCGCCCAGAATGCCATTATTCATCAGCATAAAATCTGCCTCTGGTGCGACTTTCTGTCTACCTACCTGTCGCCGAGCGCTGTTTAGTGTTTAGCCACAGCGTTAGAAAAACGCAAATGCAACTTTGATGATAGAGCGTCGGTCGCCGTCGTGCAGCACACGCAATGGGGGCACACATGTTAATCGACAGTCCGTTATTCTAAGCCTTTAGCAGCGACGACGACGACAACGAAGGCGCATTTCTGACCCAACCTGGGACTCTGGCTGGCTGGAGAGGTGCTGGAGTCTGCGCCACTTGTCGGCTGATGAAGCGAACCGGGTGTGTAGATGTTATGCTGATGAAGCTCCTCGTTTAAATCCCATGTCGTTGATCACTTGACAAGCACGCCGGTCGGTGGGACGGTCGGTCGGTCGCGGGATGAGCTGGATAAACTGATGCATCCGAAACGGTTCCCTCCGGATGATGATCGAAGCCCCTCGCGAGGTGCGTGTGCGTACCGACTGATGAGCGACACACATTTCCATATCGGCTCGGCCGCCCCGTGAATCCGCTTCTTACCTCAGCAGATGACGACGGTCGCGGTCGTCGTCGTGTCGTATCTCCCCGCGCGCAGCATTTCATTAGAAACCCGATATTGGGAAACTGGTCTCATAATTTACAGCTATTTTTAATATAGAATAAATTTTTCCCTTTTTGTTTAAGCATCTGCCTTGGTTCCGTTTGATTCAACATGGTAGGCGTTACCTTTGTCTTTGGTCCCTCTCGTAAATCATACTTGGGCTGTATTGGAACAGGATCTGGGTCCGAGAACTGACGTTTTTTCTTTATGTTTCGTTTCAACATTAACAGACAACAATAAAGAAAACATAATAGGTATGTAGTAACTTTACTCGAAATGATAACGAAGTTCGATATCGTAAACCAAGTGGAAGTTGAAACCCACTTTTATCATGGAATAACATGACTTATTATTTTAATAAACGATATTTGTGGACGATTTAACCAAACAAATGGATGTTTACCTTAATTCCAAAAAATAGTCCTTGAAAATACTGACGATGCCCAATAGCTTCTATCCTTACCTCCCTGTGCACAATGGGAAAAAATAGGTATAAAACGCGAATAAATTTAATATCTCTGCTCGGAGTGGATGGATTCGAATGAATTTTTGACACAAACTGCAAAAATCTCTACAGTTTCAGATAAGAAAGGTGTCATTCGCCGCACGCTGCTGGGCCCGTTTTACCCCACTCTTTCTCTTTTTTATCTTTTTGAAAAAATCCTGGAGTGCACAGTAAATGATTTATTTGATTTGTGTTTGTGTAACAACTTCCGTAATATCGAATGGAGCTGGTTTGGCTCACCGCACGGCCGTAAAAATTGAAAAATCTTCAAATAACCCCGACATCCCCTATTTCTTTAAATTTTCACATGCATCTTCTCCCGAAGTAGAACATAATCCATAAGAGCAGGGCCTACACTATATCAAATTTCCGATACTATGGAAGTGTTTACACAAATACGAGTTCAATAAGGCATTTATTTTGCACGCCAGGCGGAAATAGATGAGGGTTTTCCTAAAAATGTGTGAGAAAGTGAGAGCGGGGTAAAACGAGCTCAATACACTTCCAGCATCGTGCGGCGAATGATACCCTCCTTATTTGAAACTATAGAGACTTTTACAGTTAGAGACTTTTCATTTGAATCCATCCACTCCGAGCAGAGATATTGAATTTATTCGCGTTTTATACCTATTTTTTCCACTGTGCTGTGGTACGGAAACCGCGAGCAATCTCCCTAGCCCCGGTAGGAACTTTGGTCGTACGCCGACAGGGAAGAGAAAATTTGCTTCTGCAAACCTGAGCGTCTTTTCCCTAGAAGGAGCGGCTCACAACATTGTCTGTTCCCCATGTTAGAGGCGGCTGATCGACGTTTGAGTGCCAGAGACAAACTCTCAGCTCAACTACACTGTGGTGCATAATTGATCGCACAAACGCCGATTTTCATACAAAATGGCCAAGTTTGGGATGCTGTAACTTTGGTTTGCGTTGATGGATTGAGCTCATTTTTTGACACGGAACTACCAATATGCTGAATTTTACGTATAGTAAGTACACAATGTTTTCGTTCACAGGTTTGGGCGTGGCAAGGCGTTCAAAATGTGCAAAAGTGATCGGAGAGCGGCACCTCATTGATTTACACGCGTGCCGCTGTCCGAGCCAATTTCATGCATGAAAATTTAAAAGGAGGTGGTGGTATCCTAACCCGTGAAAATCAATATCATCATTAGCAATGTTGTCACTTTGGCTCATTCCCACCAAAGAAGCAGAGTGTCCAGACCGATGGAGAATGTGGAGAAACGAATTGCGGAGTACAAGGTTTCGGATAAGGCAACTTTCTTCAACTGCAGAGGAAAGTTGCACTACCATTCAGTTAGTTTGACTCCAAAGGAAATCTTTTGAACAGTTTGTGGTTTCCATAATTATCGAAAAGACAATATTGCACATAGGAGGTCGTCGATTCCCGTTAAAAAAGCCTCCGACAGTATTCGTTCCATACTGTTCAGATGACAGCGAGTTACTCGAGCGCACTATCTATCCGCTCACGAAAGCTCACGACAATTCTAAAACAGTTTCTCTCCCGCTCTTAGAACAGCTATGGCAGATTATGCACGAATACGGATTCCCGGATAAACTGATACGATTGATCAAGGCGACGATGGATCGAGTGATGTGCGTAGTTCGAGTATCAGGGACACTCTCGAGTCGCTTCGAATCTCGCAGAGGATTACGGCAAGGTGAAGGTCTTTTGTGCTTGCTGTTCAACATTGCTTTAGAGGGTGTAATCAGGAGAGCGGGAATAAACACGAGTGGAACGATTTTCACGAAGTCCGTTCAGCTGCTTGGTTTCGCTGATGATATTGATATTATTGCTCGTAAATTTGAGACGATGGCGGAAACGTACATCCTATTAAAGAGTGAAGCCAGGCGAATCGGATTAGTCATTAATGTGTCGAAGACAAAGTACATAATGGCAAAGGGCTCCAGGGAGGAATCACCGCGCCCGCTACCCCGAATTTATATCGACTGTGATGATTGAAGAATTCGTGCACTTGGGCTTACTGGTGACCGCCGACAACGACACTAGCAGAGAAATTCAGAGACGCATTGTGGCAGGAAATCGTGCTTACTTTGGACTCCGCAGGGGCTTCGTGGCCGAGCGGTTAGCGGCGTCAGTCGTTTAGGTGCCTCGTAAGCCTCAGAGTGTGGGTTCGATTCCCGCTCCAGTCGAGGAAAACTTTTCGTCAAACGGAAAAATTCTCCACTGGGCCACTGGGTGTTATATGTGTTGTCCGTTGCCTTATGTTAGTAATGCGTTCAGTCTGTGCGGCCTCTGGCCGAAGACGGAGAATTGTCTTTTAACTCTACGATCGAATAAAATTCGCCGTAACACGAAGTTAACTATCTACAAAACGCTGGGTACGAAACGGCAGACAATTAAACGTTCCATAATAAATACAAAATTTCCCATAAATAATTCGAAAAGTCCCAGTGAAGAAACAGGGGTGTAAGCAGTAATAAATAACAAAAGTTCCATAAACAAATAGAAAAATGCATAAATAAATCAAAAGTTTCCATAAATAATTGATTTTTGAGCAATTAAAAACGTCAAAAATGCAATGAATAAATCAACTGTTGCAATAAAAATAGCCAATTTTCCCACCAAATAACTTCGAATTTTCCATAAATAAATCCGATTTTTCCATAATAAATTAGAAAATTCACAATAAAAAAATATCGAAAAAGCAATAAAAAATTCAAAAAATGCAATAAAAAATGACGAAATTACCCATGAAAAACAAATGCAGAAAAGTATGAGACAGTGAAATGCTGAATCGCACTTATATGACTGAATCGACTGAAAAGCTTGCGCAACTATGATTGCAATTTACCGAGCAATTGCTTGCTGTCCGAACTCGCTATCGCTCGTCGGACCTAAAAAAAGGGATAACATCTATGTTTGCATTATACCGGGCAACCCAGACAACCAGTAATCGTATAAGATGTTTCATAGGATGATAAAGCGGAGGCCATATGCATACATGCCTCCATTTAGGCGTATGTTAAATGTACGCATATCGCCTCCACTTTATCATTTTATGCAACTTCGTATACGATCACTGATTGACTGGGAAATTCTTGAATCTATGGTTTGCCTAGAACCGAATCGATGCAGTTGCGGTGCATCGGATATCGGAAACTTCGGCGGCCTTCTGCCGCCTCAGTTCCTCAATCCTCTATGCGGCTTCGCCGCATGGTCTATGTAATTTTTGGCTCAAAATGCATTTACGTTTATTGCTCGTTTTTCGACATTTATTGATAATTTATTTTTTTGTTATTGCACTTTTTGAATTATTTATTGCTTTTAAGATATTTTTTTATTGTGAATTTTCTAATTTATTATGGAAAAATCGGATTTATTCATGGAAAATTCGAAGTTTTTTGGTGGGAAAATTGGCTTTTTTTATTGCAACAGTTGAATTATTCATTGCATTTTTGACGTTTTTAATTGCTCAAAAATCAATTATTTATGGAAACTTTTGATTTATTTATGCACTTTTCTATTTGTTTATGGAACTTTTTGTTATTTATTACTGCTTACACCCCTGTTTCTTCACTGGGACTTTTGGAATTATTTATGACGAATGATCACTTTCTTATGAGTCGTTTATATTTTAGCCGGTACGAAACATGGGCCCTACGTGCAGAGCACCAACGCGCCCTTGGAGTTTTCGAACGGAAGGAGTTGCGTACCATCTACGGCGGAGTGCAGATGGAAGACTGGACTTGGAGAAGGCGAATGAACCACCAGCTGCATCAGCTGCTAAGAGAACCAACCGTCGTCCATACCGCGCAAATCGGGAGGCTACGGTGGGCGGGTCACGTCATCAGGATGTCGGATAGCAACCCGACTAAAATGGTTCTCGAGAGTCATCCGACCGGTACAAGAAGACGTGGTGCGCAGCGAGCTAGGTGGGTCGACCAAGTGGAGAACGATCTGCGGACCCTACGCAGAGTGCTGAACTGGAGACAAACAGCCATGGACCGAGTGGAATGGAGACGGCTACTATGTACAGCAGAGGCCACCCCGGCCTCAGCCTGATCGGTAAAATAAGTTCTCTCCCGCTCTAACATTCATGTACATTGCACACAACAGAGACTTGTAGGTGTTTATCTAATTCCATCCGAAACATTGTTATTTCGTGCTAAATGTCGTTGTCTTTAAGTCAATTCGTAATCTTTCATTTTTGGTTTCTGAAATGTTTTTTGGTTTTCGGGGAAAAAAAAGAGCCTAAGGTCCCCTACCTGATTAGGTATAGATTCCATTGGAGGATGATTATTTCGTACTCAATCTAGCTGAAATCAGAGGGAGAACACTCGCCAGGCTGCTCTACCAGCTAAGCTAACAACTTTTAACTGGCTGTTCTTGTCATGGATTGGCCTTGGAACTTGTGAGGACCAGAGCTATGTGGGATACTCCTTGCAGGTTGTCAACTTTTTTTTTTTTAAACACATTTACTGGATCTTTATTTAACTAGTCGAATTTTTACAAAAACACATTTACAAACAATTTAAAACAAACTCTAACGAATCAACGGAAAGATTGTTACTGGCATCTAAAATAAAATTTATGTATGCAATAAATATCTTTAGCGCCTGATACTTCCTTCTGCTGGCAACGTTTTCCAGTTCTGGAAACCGGAGGTCGTTGAATCTAATCCTCCTACCTAGAGTTGTTTCCAACCTTGGTCGAAGATGTCTCCACAAGACATTTGTTTGCCGGCATGCGGTAAATTTATGCTCTAGATCGTCGATGCTGTTGGGGCATTGTTGACACATCGGGCTATCTGCTCGATTCTGGCGATGCAGGAGTGAAGCGTGCGGAATTTTCCCGTTCACTACCAAGTAATACGTGGATTGTTCTATCGATGTGAGTCCCTTGGTTCTAATATTACTCCAGATCCTAGTGCAGTTGAGTCCAGGGTTTTCTTCAACAATTTTTGGAGTTTTTAGTTTTTCGCGATTGTAGTTGTAGAGAGTTGCTGTAGAAGGGTTTTCCTTGAGTTGCCGGGGAATGTAGGCAAGATCCTTAGCGAGAGCTTTCAAACACGGATAAAGTGCTGGAATCGCACTTATGTTTGGTGGGTTTTGCAGATGGTGGCTGAATGACCTAGCGAAAGGTACATGTTGCTGATCTTTCAGAAACCTCGTGATGAGCAAGGCTTTGCATTTATGCATTGGAAGATGCAAATTTAGCCCACCCTTGTTTTTAGGCAGGGTGAGTTGTTCGATAGGGATCCTGAAGGAGTAACGTTCCCAGATGAAGCTTCCTATGTGCGATGTTAGCCGTGCCACGGCTTGATTTGGGATGCTGATTACAGAAGACAAAAACCACAACTTTGACGTAACAAAGGTATTGAGCACAATCACTTTCTGTTGGAGCGTTAAGTTTCTTGGTTTGAACATCCACATCAACCGAGACGTTTTCCTTATGGTTTCGCCCCAGTTGAAATCGATTATCTTCTTTTGTGAATTGAAGAATGTTACTCCTAAGATTTTGACGGATTCGCATACTCGAGGCCATACAGCATCTCTTCCTCCTGTTTCGATTCCGATGTTAACGGCAAACGTCTTGCCGAAGTTCAACAGCGATCCTGAGCACCGTCCAAAGTCCAAAAAAGCTTGCTTTATGGCGATTAGTTTGCGAGCGTCCCTTATGACGATGGATATGTCGTCAGCATATGCCACTACTAGGTCCATCGGATTATTACATATGGTGCGTAATTTAACTAGGAGGGGATGGAGGTAAATGACAAAGAGATGCATACTTAGCGGATCTCCTTGACGGACTGAGCGTTGGATTGGGAATTTAGGAGTAAGATTTCCGTTAATCAGTAAGCGAGAGTTTGAAGTGGACATTATCTTCCCTAAAAGTTCAACAAATTCGGCATTCAAATGGAAGTTCCGCATCACAACCAGGAGAAAATTTTTGCTAACTCGATCAAAGGCATGATCTAGGTCGAACGAGATAAGTTTTCCGGGTATACGACGGCAGTTGTACTCCACAATTCGGTCTTTGATTGAGTGAATTGCTTCGAAAATGGTTCGGTCGGAGTTTGAACATTTTTGACTAGGAGTGAGCAGCTCGTTAAAACAACTCACTAATTTGCAGCCCTTATATTATCATGTCAAACTTTTATTTGATATGTAACCATATTCAAACATAGTTTTTCGTCATGTTATTGTCAAAAATTCCATATATTCCATAAAGAAAATGTATGGACATGCTCCATCTATCTAAATTGACGCCTGTATCGAGAAATCAGAATTTAACGAATGAGAAGTAAAACTTTTCCAAGCTTAGATTACATAAAAAAAATCATTCCATGTCCGTGATCATTAATTCCGCCAGTGCAGTGTATCTAATTTAAAACTCTTCTTCCACATTATGTTTCAAGTTCATGTCAATCGTTTCGAAGGAAAAAAGAGCGCACACATAATCGCCATCCAACGGTTGTTCATCCCGACCTTAATGCTATGTTAATAATATGCAATAAACATTCTAATTACGGTTCATCGGTGGGCAAACAACACGAGGAAAGTGCACCTCAACAAAACATTAAGCACTTCTTCTACACATGTATCAACATACTCACTATGCAACGCACTCATGCAGCTCAGCCAGCAGCAGCCGGAGATCTGCGACAGCTCCCGACCCAAAGATAATAGCAGCAAGACAAGTGAAAGACAGCACCAGAGGAAGCATAACAACATTAAAAACGACGAAAGAAAATAGTCTCCCCTTCGCGCGGCCCCGCGGAACCCTCCCTCCTTTAACCTTTTACCGGATGATAGGTAGAGGCCCAGCCAGGTAGAAGTCAGTTGCATGCAATCTTTCATCAAGAATGGCAATCAAGCGGATGTTATCATGTGCTGGAAACGGTCGACCAACAACCGGTAGAATGTTTCTTTTTCTGGCATTTTACTCTACGAGCGCGGCATGCATCTCGCTGGAAAAGGTCTTTCTCCCTGAGGAGAAAATTACTACCTTACCCGGCCCGGACCCATGTAGGTACAAACCAAAGGAGATACTGGTTTTTCGAGTGCAAGCCGCGCGTACCCAACCACTCAACATGATGGCAAAGCCTACGCCTGTCCGGCCGTCCATCCACACAAACAGTGCAGTAGTATGCACTTAGCAGTTCAACGAATGCTTCACGGAGTGCGCTCTCTGATGGAGTTTGATGCCATACGCGGGTAGATCTGTGTTCCTACACGATGCACTTTTCCATCAACGGGAAGATGATGGTCGGCGGGCCTTTCTCGGTCATGGTGAAACGCTGGACAGCGCAAAAACGCGGATCTTGCCAGCCGGACTCCAGTGCGTAAGGCGTTCGGGTGGGGGTGTTCATATTTTTTTTATAAATCCTCGTTCTAAGAGACACAACGTGATTTCTAAGCAAACAAGTCCAATTTACTAAAAAGAGTTTATTACCTGAGAGATTGTTACCTTTCGCTTTTATTCCAGCTGAAACATAATGCCAACAACCTGGAACCCCTTGAAAATCTGAAACGTCTTGAAACGCCTTGAAGCCTCTCAATAACCCTACTTTTCTTTTTCTTATCGTTGCTTTGATCATCGTTTACTTTCTCCTTTTCTATTATGATTAGTGTTTTTCGTTTGAAATCTTAGGAGTATGAACATGATGAGAGAAGCCTTGTGGAATATATCAGATAGAATTTTTATATCAAAACATTGATACTAAATTTTACTCTACATATAAAAATGTGTTTGGCGAGTACTGAAAAAACACAGTGAAGCTATCAAAAATCAATATCTTTGTAAAAATATATGTTTAACGGTACATCAACATATGATTACATGCTATTCATGGTGAGTTCAGTAACAAATTTTGAAAACGACGTATAATCAATGGTGTAGCATTGATTATACGTCGTTTCCAAAATTTGTTACTGAATTCTCTTATTTTTTGGGTTGTTTTTAATGTTTTATTAACAAATTTTGAACAACACTGATTTATCTACTTGATATTACAAGGGCATTGCATACTTTTAGGCGTTTATTAATGTTGTATGGAGATTTATGTCACAATTAACAAAACTGCTTCCATTTCGTAAAAACACACTTTATTAAGAGTTTCAAGGCAGCATATTTGAGTAATTAAAGGAAAAAAATTTGTCCTTATTACATTTCATACTTTGATAAAAGTGATAGGTCTCGGTTTGGTTCTGGCTGAGATGGATCTGACATTTTCATTAAGGAATCCGGTTTTGACTGAAAAAGGAGCGTGTTAAAAGCGGAACCTATCAATCAGAATCCTTCCTTGCGATTGAGTTGAAAATGATTACTGCAACAAACCTCAATAGTGATAAAGTATTACGACATGCACTATACAAACGACACGGGATATACCGCAATAGATCAAATATTGGTCACAGTGGTTATGTCCCGAACAGAGAGAAAAAAAAACTGAGTAACTGAATATTCAAGATGGTGGCCCAAAATCCAAGATGGCGCCCAAAGTTCAAGATGACGGTTGTTTGAAGGAGTTTTAGGATATTAAACCATTCAATTATGGGTATATTTGGTATGAGAAGAAGTCTGGACCTCAAAAATGGCGACCAGGATATCCCTAAAATCCAAAATGGCGAATCCAAATTCAAGACTGCGGCTGTTTAATGGAGTTTTAGGCTCTAAAACCATGCTATGTGGGATTTATAGTATGGAGAACATGTCTGGAGTCCCAATATGGCGTCAGATTATCCAAGATAGCGATCTAAAATCCTAAACTGGCATAACTTGATTCAAGATGGCGGCTGTTCAATGGTGTTTTAAGATAATAAATCAATCAAAGTGGGTATATTTGGCAAAGGAAGGATTTGCTGAGTCCAAAAATAGCAACCAGAATAACCAAGATGGCGGTCCAATATCCAAGATGTCGACCATTTAATATGGGTACATAAGGTATGGAGCAGAAGTCTGGAGTCCAAAAAAAGGGACCAGCATTTCCAAGATGGCGGACTCAAATCCAAAATGGCTGCTCAAAATTCAAGATTGGGGTTCTTAAGAGCTTAAGGCTTGATGTTTGAGCCTTAAGCTCTTAAAGCCAGATAAAAGATATGATTTCTGGTGCCATGAAATAGACTTTTGTCGAGCGTATAAAAGTGTGATATTCATCAACATGTCACTTGAGTTTTGTAGAATAGATTTTCGAAGGCACGAGAAAGGCACCATCACCACTAGATAGATTGATTAGGGGTTTTTTGAGTTGAACATATAGCCTTTCAGTACACTTTGGTGTACGAGAAAGGCAAAAACGTTCATGGAAGCTCGAAGTAAAAAGGTTATTTCCCCTAACTTTGATGATCCAGGGTAGCTTCGACGTCTTGCGTGCCTGCAGGTATTTTGGAACATCTTCTTCTTCTTCTTGGCATGACGTCCTCACTGGGACAAAGCCTGCTACTCAGCTTAGTGTTCTATGAGCACTTCCACAGTTATTAACTGAGAGCTTCCTCTGCCAATGACCATTTTGCATGTGTATATCGTGTGGCAGGCACGAAGATATACTCTATGCCCAAGGAAGTCAAGGAAATTTCCTTTACGAAAAGTTCCTGGACCGACCGGGAATCGAACCCGTCACCCCCAGCATGGTCATGCTGGATACCCACGCCTTTACAGCTGTGGCTATATGGGCCCTATGGCTATATGGAACATCTGAATTTGGTCAACCTAAAGATGGAAGGAAAACATACTAACCTGGTTCTCTTCAGAGATAGTCGGTCAGCATTTATGTCCAAGATAAGCTATTGGCGTCGAAAGGGACTGTTCATTCCTCCTCGTAGACTTTTGTCTATATAAACATTTTAATTGAGGAACAAAAAATGTTGTTTTGATGAAAAATATAAGAATATTGAAGAGTCAAAATTTAGCCATTTGTATGGAAATTTCACTTTTTTGCGCTTCGTCCCGAAAGGGATATAGTAGCTGCGACGCGACGGCGGTCAGACGTCAAACTCGTTTTGGCATCGATTTTGACAGTGCTTTTTAGTTGGGTTTTACCCCAACCAGTGAACATTCAACCATCAAGACAGCCAGCCCAACGAACGAATTGGCACTGTATTAGGTATAGCTGACTGTTTTTACTGTATTTTTAAGTTTCTAAATCCTGCAATTATTAAGCATTTTGATTCGTACGCACCCCTACGCCATTCACCCGTACTCGCAACACGCAAGGAAATGGAGAGGAAAAAAGTTGCATTCTTCCGTTCGTTGCACTTCTCCAGCCCAGAGAGACTGTATGATGCAGTCTCAGCAGCAGCCGGCATCCCGCAGCCAAACATCTCGCTTCGCCTGATCGGTGTCCAGCAGCAGAAGCAGCAGAACCAGTCAATGTTGTCGTCCAGGAAAAACGCAGAACGAATGTCCAGTTATCTTTTGGACCGGAACGCTTGAGTTCGCTCTTGTGGTATAGGTAGGTAGGGTATCGCGCTACTTGGGCGGTGGTTTTCTTCGTCTGTTATTTTCTTCTGTTTTCCACTGTAACTCGGTCA
Source organism: Aedes albopictus (assembly GCF_035046485.1). Classification (NCBI taxonomy): domain Eukaryota; kingdom Metazoa; phylum Arthropoda; class Insecta; order Diptera; family Culicidae; genus Aedes; species Aedes albopictus. The sequence continues at coordinate 237,063,976 of NC_085137.1, forward strand.
ATTTTGAACCGATTGACTTGAAATTTTGTACACGGGTAGATACTATACCTATCTCACCGCATTCCAAGAATTGTGTCAATTGGTTCAAGATTGACTGAGTTATAGTGGAAAACAGACGAATATAGAAGCCACCGCCCAAGTAGCGCGATTCCCTAGGTATATGAGCAAATCTGCCTGCCATGGATGGGCCGCACTGCAAAATGACGTTGTCCATACAAGCCTCAGGAATAAGGCAGGGTTCGATGGTTCGGTCAAGTTCCGCGTAGGTCAGCTCTTGTGTACACTCGTCGCATACTACTGGTTGGTTGGCTTATTGTTGACGATCAGTGATGTGAGTGCGTTGCGTTGGTTGCCCGTCCAGGTTGGAGATGTGCTTTTTTCTTATCAAAACGCGCGTTTGGCTTCGGTAGTAGATGTATTTTGCGCGGCTGGCATGGCAGACAGGCTGGTCAATGCAGCTGCTGGAACAAGTTCGATAAATGGGCTCGGGCTGTAATTGCTGTTGTGCTTCCAGGAGGCTGATTGAAGCCCATGCCCCCTGAGGTTGCTAGTGAGACTCGACTCGACTGTGTGCCTCTTACAGTGAACTATACTGTATGTACCTCTCAGTTTGGCACACTCGATTTGAAAGGTGAACAAACAGATTCCAGATCGTTGAGTTTTACAACTGCGTGTCTGTTGGAAAAAGGATTCGGGGAACAGTTCATTGTATGATGCACTGTTTATGAGTTTTTGGTAACAGAATGTTTCAATGCTGAGTATTGAAAAAATAACTGCATAGAACGTATTTTGTAATTATGAAAATTACAATACTTGATCGTATGAATAAAAAATAGTAAACTTGAGTTTTTGTTGATAGTAAATATGGTTGTATGACTCAGATTCTTCTGAAATTTTGGTGTTTTCTAGTAAAATTCACAAGAAATTGCTTCAGAAATACGTTACAGTTTCCCAGGGATTCCTTGAGATTTTTGAAAATCCTTCAGAGATTCTTTAGAAATTCTTCCGTTTTTTTTTTCAGAAAATGTTCCGAAAATTCCTTCAAAAATTCCTCCAGGGATTCTGCAGTAGATTTTTCTTAGATTTACTGTAGGAATTCCTCCAGAAACTCTCCCAGCATTTTTCACGAACACAAAAAATCTTTCAATGACTATTTAAAAACTTTTGTAGGAGATTGCTTGTAAAATTCTCCAAATTCTTCCAGAAATTTTACAGGAATTCTTTGCGAAAACCAGGCATACATTACTGAAGAATTCCTCCAGGGTTTTGCTTACATACACTCCCCAACGACCCCTTTAAATTTCCTTTAACAATCTATAATAATTTCCTTTAGATATCTAATCACATTTTTTCCATGGATTCCTTTCATAATCCTTCACAAATTCGTTCAAATAAACTTTGGGGTTTTCTTTCAGAAATTGATCAAAGAATTGCTTAAGAAATGTTTACATAAATTTCTTCGCAAAATTTTCCAAAGATTCCTCCAGACATTGCAAAGATTCGTTTCGAAATTTTCTTCATGAATAGCTTTAAAATTCTTCAAGGAATTCCTGCAGAAATTGCTCTAGAAATTTGTTCAAGAATTTCACCATATATTTTTTTAAAATTCTTCATTATTTCTTCTAGGTTTCGCCAGACTGGCTTTTAAGTAGTGCCTATTTTAGTGATTTCTTCAAAAATTCATCTAAGGATTCTTTCAGAAGTCAAAGTATTCTATTAGAAAATCTTCCTCCAGGAATTCGTTTAAAAAATTAGCTTGAGAATCATTTGGAAAATTTCTCAAGTAATTTCTTCAGACATGTCTTAAGAGATTTCTCAAAAAAAATCACCTATGGAATGCTTCCGAAATTGCTCCTTTTGTAAATCCACCAGGGATTGCATTTAGATAAATTACGAATTCCTCCAACAAATTCGCCATGGATTGAGAAATCCTAGCATGAACTGCTTCAGCTATTTTCTCATAATATCTTCAGGTATTCCTTTAGGGCTACCAGCAAAAAAATTTCCGAAGCTATCTTTAGAAAACGTTTTTTCAAGTTCCTCAGAAATCTCTTCACAGATTTTTTATCAATAACCCCTCCGGTGATTGTTTTGGTAAATCTTCCAAGCATTGCTTCAGAAATTCCTCAAGCAATTCCTTCGGAAATGCAGATTTGCTCCTGAAATTCCTCAAAGTTTGCTTCATATATTTTTTTAGGGATTCCTTAAGAAAAATTTTCAATAATTCATTAAAAAGTCCCTCAAAAGTCTTCTTCTCAAACTTTTTCAGGGATTTCTTTAAAAAAATCCAAAGATTTTTTTAGGAATCCCCCTAGGGAATGTACCAAAAATCACTCCAAACACCGTTTATATTATCCATTCCTTTCAAGTGTTTCATGAATGGCAAATTATTACAGTACCTAATTCCTTTTTAAAATCTGATATGTTTTCTTTAATAAAATCTCCCAACGGCTCCATAGATTCTAGAAAGCCTTCCATAGATTGCTTTCCTTTCCACAAAACCTCTTCTAAAAATTACTTTAGAAAACCCTCCAGAGATTCATTCAAACATTTCGGCACAAATTCTTTTGGAAGCTTTCAAAGGATTCATTTGATAATTGCTCCAAGGTAATTTAGATTTTTTTCAGAGAACTTCTTCGGGTATTTCTTTAGAAATCTGTCCAGTGATTCCATTGTATTTTCCCGAAGGAATGCCTAAGAGCAAGGAGAAAGATGCAAAGAGCTCGCATCGATGAGGGTAGAATCTAGTTCCCACTTTTAGTTACCTTGTTGAACACGAAGGCGGTGGCTTGCCCCGGTATTTCTGATGGGGTTTCTCTAATAATTTCTAGGAATCTCTACACCTCCTAGATTCCTACTAGGATTCTCTAGAAATTCCTTCTATGTTACCACTCAGAATTCGACGAACTCCTCCAGAAATTCCTTTAAAAATTCTTGAGACCATTCAAGACAATCTTATTGGGATTATTTCAGAAGTTCTTTTGGTGATTCCTCCAGGAACATCTTCAGAGATTTAATCTAGAAACTCCAGCTGGGATCCCGCAGCAATTCTTCCCAGGACTCCTCCAGAAATTTTTACTGAAAAACCTTCATGAGTTTTTCTAGGGATTTCTCTCTATAGATTTTTTCGAGAATTCTTGTTGGGATTATTCATTGCAATATTTCTGATATTCTTCCAGAAGTTCCTCCGATGATTCATCCTGGAATTCTTCCAGTAATTTCAGCTGGGGTTCCTCAAGCAATTCTTTCTGCGGTTCTTCTATATATTATTGCTGGGACTTTTTTAAAATTCAAGCTGCTGTACTTCAGAAACTCTACTAAGGATTTTTCTAGAGTTTTCTCATGGTTTTCTTGCTGGGACCTTCCGGGCGACCCTCCTGGGATTCTTGCAGATATTTCTTTGGTTGTTCTTTGAGGGCTCATCCATGAATCTTCCAGAGATTTTATCCAGAGATTCCTCCAGATATTCTTCATGGAATTCCTGGAAAAGCACAGTTTGACCCTCCTTCAAGGATCCCACAAACATCTCCTCCCGCGGTTCTTCCAGCAATTCTTCCTCCAGAAATTTTAACTATGAAACCTCCAAGAATTCTCGTAGTAATTCCTATAAGAAAGTATTTTGGCTTTCTTGCTGTACTTTTCCGGAAAATCTTCCCGCGATTTCTTCAGATTCTCTTCTCTATGAATTACTCCAGAAAACCTTTACCGGTTCTTCAAGGGCTTCTCTAGATATTGCTCCAGGTATTTCTTCAAGAAATTTTTGTTTGAATTCTCTCAGGTACGATGGGGTTTTATCTAGAATTCCCTGTACTGTTTCCTTCATCAATTCCTCCTAGATTTTTTGCTGAATTTCTACAATGAAGCTGTCTAAGAATTCCTCCAATTTTTTTACTAAGATTCTTCCGGAAACTCCCTCCGGTAATTCCTGAAGGAACTTTTGTCCAAGACATTTTATCCAAGGATTCCCTCATAAAGTTTTCAAAGAATTCCTCCTGGAACTCTGTGTGGCTTTTCTGCATGAATTCCCGCTGGATTCCCCAAGCAATTCCTAGTGTAATTCTTCCAACAATTAAACCTAGGACTACTCGAAAATTTCTTATTGTAATACCTCCCGGAAATCTTATAGGCATCCTTCTAAGGATTTTCCTTGCTTCAAAAACTCATGCTGGGATTATTCAAGGTTTAAGTTACGCAAATGAAAATTAAAAAAACAAAATATTCAAGCAAACTTTCTCGGAATCTTCCAGAAGTTCCTTTGGTGTTTCCTCCAGAAATTTTATCCTGGGAATCCCAGGATTTTCTAATAACAATCATGGGGTTCCTCAAGGAACTTCTTTTGATCTTCATCCAGGAATTCCAGCCGGAATTCCACAAAGGATTCCTGCTGTAATTCTTTCAGAGATTTTTCTTAAGACGTATTTACAAATTCCTACAGAGATTTTATTCATGGATTACTCTAGAAATTTCTCCTGAAACTCCTCTTGGCCTTCCTCCAGGAATTGAAGCTAAAGGAATCCGAATAGAAATCTGTAGAGAAATCCATCAAAGAATTTCTGGAGATAGCATAGTTAGAATTTCCAGAGCAATCTTAGGAGGTATTACTGGAGAAATCTCTAGTGAAATCCCATCAGGAATGCATGAATTGGAAAAAGAAGTTCCTTGAATATTTATTTATTTATTTATGGCTTACATTCATCTGACACAACACAGGTCTTAATGAATAACTATAAAACTAAAACACTTATAAAATATTTTACCGTGTACAAAAATTACATAAAAATACTAACGTCTTTGAGACAACTTAAAACGAAAACTATCACTGGACATATTAAAATCAAAAAGGTCGAAAACTAGATTGAAAGATGAGCACATATATCTTATCGGATCATGTTCACCGTATTGCCCATTGCGCGCGCCTAGTTGGAGAAAACCACGTTGTCTGAGTCTTCTTTCAGGGGCATACATATTGATTTGCTCTAAGATTAAAGGCGAGTCGATTTCTCCCTTCAAAATTTTAGCGACAAAGACAGCTTGAGCGTTGAATCGCCTCTGCTCCAAAGTATTGAGCTCTAAAAGTCGGCAGCGATCTTCGTAAGGCGGCAAGTTTACAGGATCAAGCCACGGAAGATTTCGTAGAGCATGTTTTACAAATTTCAATACGTTTTATCCAAGTAGTATGATAAGGACACCAAACTACATTCCCGAATTCTAGAACTGAACGTACAAGTGAGCAATAGAGTGAACGCAAACATAGAGGGTCTCGAAAATCTTTAGATATTTTGAATATGAATCCTAACTGTTTGTTAGCTTTGGTGATTATGTCTGTGTAGTGTGTCCGAAACGTAAGCCCACTATCTAAAGTGACACCTAAGTCTCGAACATCCTCCATTCGTTGAAGTGTTTGTCCGCCTATGCTGTAGTTGAAGATCAGTGGTTTTAGCTTTCGGTGAAAAGAGACTACGTAACATTTCCCGACACTTAATGTTAAAAAGTTTCGTACGCACCACGCTTGGAAATTGCTCAGTCGGTTTTGCAGTTCCACACAATCGAAGAGGGTTTTGATGACCATGAAGATTTTCACGTCATCGGCGTAAAAAACGCGGCATCCAGGAGGCAGGAGTGTTGCAATTTCATTGACGAAAATGATAAACAGCAAAGGGCCAAGGTTGCTGCCTTGAGGAACTCCGGAGAGGTTACGAAATAATGCTGAATGTTCTGGTCCCATCCTCACACAAAGAGATCGCCCTGTGAGGTATGACCTAAACCAGCGGACAAACGATGATGACATACCAATTTTCTCCAGTCTTCCGAGTAATATCCCGTGATCAACTCGGTCGAATGCTGCCTTCAGGTCGGTGTACACAGTATCTACTTGGAATCCAGAATCCATATTTTGTAGACAGGTTGAAACGAAGCTTACCAGGTTAGTCCAAACTGATCTTTTGGGAAAGAAACCATGTTGATCCGTAGAAATATAGTTTCTGCAGCTGGATAGAAGGGCCTCATTGATAATGATTTCCAACACCTTGGAAGTTGAGCACAACGAAGTAATGCCGCGGTAGTTCTCGATGTTAGATTTGTCGCCTTTCTTGAATACCGGAAACATTTCGGAGAGCTTCCATGCTTGAGGAAATTTCCGTTGTTGTAACGAAGCATTGAATAGTAACAAAAGCGGATAGATGAGCACGGTTGAACACTTTTTTAAAATGCAAGATGGAATCTGATCAGGACCCGTAGAGTAAGACAGTTTTAGCTTCTCACTGGCAGACTTAACTTGTTCAGCAGTTATTCGAAACATGCTAAAATCTATCACATCGCTTGGTGTCTCGTTCAGTGCTTCTAGGATCTGTGGTGCTGAAGCTGATTCGTTGTTGAATGCACATTTAAAATGAACGCAATAATGGCAAATAAATTGCACTTGGCCTGCAACGTGGTAGCAGTTTCATCTTTCAAGTACATTTCCACAGGTAAACCGTTTTCTTTTCTCTTGTTGTTTACAAAAGCCCAAAACTGTTTCGGGTTTAGACTAAGATTCTCTTGCGTACGTAACACATATCGTTTGTAGAGAAAACGATTATATAGTCGATACCTATTACTGGCATGGACGAACAATCGCTTCTGAAAAGGGCATCGTGATCTGGAATAGTTCCGCAAAGCTTTCGATCTCAAACGCTTCAATTTACGCAATCGGAGATTAGACCATACAGGTTTGGGAGGCGCTCGACGGGCAGGAACATGTTGGGCAATCACTCTCGTCACTTCGCTGGTAAAGTAATCTACTAAGTCGTCCACGTCGGCCACGTGAATATGTACCAGGAGGAATGCCTAGAGAAATCTCTGGAAGAATCGGTAGAAGTATACCTCAAGAAGAAATCTATGGCGGAGTTGCTGTAGGAATCGCAGGATAATTTTCTGGAGGAATCCCAGGAAGATTGTTCGATAGAATTCCAGCAAGGCTGCCAGGAGAAATCCCAAGAGGAATCATTTGAAGATTTCATGGAGGAACACCAGTAAGAATTGCTGGACGAGTGCTAGGAGGAATTGCTGGAAGACTCGAAGGAGGAATTGCTACGGAATTCGAATTACAGCTGATATTTCTAGATGTAGTCCAAAACGAGTTCCGGGAGGAACCCCATGAGGAATTTCACTGAAGGAATTCCTAGAGGAATCACCGGAGAAACTTTTGGGAGAATCTCAGGAATATTGTCTTGAATAGTCCCACCAAGAATACCTTAAGAAATATCAATACAAATCTCTAGAGAAATCCCTAGAAGAATTGCGGGAGGTATCATAGTGGGATTTTGTAGAGACTGCTAGAGGAATCTCTGCAGAAATTACTAGTGAAACCCCATAAGGACTGTCTGGTGGAATCCTAGAAGAAGTTCATTTAAGAAATAACTCGATGAATCCATAAAGGAATATGTACCTTGAGAAAACTCTGAACAATAGAAATACACTAGAACTCCAATGGCGCTGTAGTCACATTTCGTATTTAATTATTTTAATAACTTTAATTGCAATAATTTACTATTTTTAAGTGTCCATCTTGTAGAGGACCTTTTGTTTTTGTAAACAAAATTAGCTTGACACTTCTAGTACCGCTGCTGACGCTGTAAGGGCGTGGCAAACTAGATGTTAGTCACTCGAACAGTCGCGACATTGGACTTCTGTGGTTAGTTATTCTACTCTCTGAACGAAGCTATTGAGGTGTCAATCGAGGTTAGCCATGACATGTTCAGAATGGCTATGCAGATGTACCTAGACAGAGGCGAATTTCCAAAGATGCGGGAAAGGCAAAGACTGGTTCTTCTGCCGATACAAGGAGAAGCCACCAGGCAATCCGTACATACAGACCTGTCAGTCTACTGAACGAACACCGCCGGGAAACTGTTGGAGCGGATCATTATGTCGAAGCAGTACCGAAAAGCCAGATGACTCTGCGCTCTTGGATAACCAGTCCAGCTTCCGGAAGGGTCGATAGACGGTGGACGCTATTGGGGCTGTTACCAAAACAGCTGAGATGGCACTTCAAAAAAAGCTAAGGGGAATACGCTCTTGTGATGTCGTCACGCTAGACGTGAATGCGTTCAACAGCGTTAGCTAACCCGGGTAGCCTATGGCGGATACTGGAGAGCTGCTTCCAGAATAGGGTGCTCATCTGTAACACCAGGGAAGACGCGAGGATCTACAACCTAACCGCGAGGGTACCTCAGGGATCCATCCTGGGAAATGCCTTTAGCAAATTGCCCGTACCTGCTATTGTGGTTCCACTTGTAGATATGAGTAGCTGCTTGATTTGGCTCACCTGGTTGGTTATGAACGTTTTCCAACGTCCGGGAGATGTTCGAAGCCACTGGATCACTGTAGTGGAATCTGAACAGAAGAAGGCAGGGGAAACGGTCTTGAGTGCCGTAGCGGTTTTCTGGTACAACTGCGTGGAGAGATGGGCAGGCAGCGAGCCCAAGGAGCACACAAGTCACAAAGGAGTGTCGACAGCGCAGGTTTATGGTTGTACAGGAGCTACATTCATGTAATCTAACTCAAAGGCAGACTAACTTGAAAATGACTCATGTCCAACCAAAAACCTGCGCTGTCGACACTTTTTTGTGGCTTGTGTGCTGCTTGGGAGAGGTGAAAGTTGCGACTTCGAGACTAGGAGTTTCACACGTACTTCATGGGTGGATTGGGCGTGAACGTAGCAAATCGTGGCTTTTTATCCTCATGGAGCAGATCAATGGTCGTGTGGAACTCTTTCCCCTCTCGTTGCAGTTTCGGGAGTAGCGGTTGATCCTATTCGCAGCTCTCGTTGTTGGAAGCTTTCAACGCTAATAAGCGTTGCATGAACAGCCTTGGTGACGGGGGTCCCACGAGCCCCCAGCGGATCAAAGATTTGGGCTACGTAGGTATGTAGGGCATAACCTTGCGCTTGGTGAGAACGGAAACTGGAAAGGGTAACAGGTGCTTAAATCGGAATACGTTACTTTCTGGTTCCCAAAGGAGCCCAAGCGTGCTAACGGACTGCGGATCCTGGAGGTCACGCCATGGCTGTACTGATCGGTCTTCGGAATGGATGTCTTCGAGAACATTGACGGAGAAACTTCGCATCGAATGCGAATGGCGGTATCGACGTCGTGAGCACCAGACAGAAAATAGTCGACATTAAAATCCTTGGAGACTGGCTGAGCAGCGGAGGGAAACTGATTGCCCACATACACTCTTTTGGCATATTTCAAAGAAGTCATTATCATATGATGACGTTTGCATAAGATGCAGCAGCATATAATGTAGTGCAGATAAACGCACACCAAATTTAGGAAGTGTATTTCTAAAGATAGGAAACGCGATATCTTAATTGGTGAAATTCTTCGAGATCTCTAATTAGTTCATCCATCAGTCAATTGCTACCGAGAACCGGAGGAGAAAATATAAAATAAGCCAACATGCCAGAAACTCGCGTAGACCCCCGGCAACCGTGTCTTAAGGCATACGAACGATTTCTCGCATGTCAGAAAGGAAAGGCTTCTTGCCACATGCCACTGACTGCCTGGCAGGCTGAATGATGGTTTACTGTTTCCCATCAGGTCACCATTGCATCGGTGTGTCCAAGTCCGCACCAAACGGAGCAAACCCGCGCGCGCGAGGGAAAGCAGTGTCAGAGTCCACCGCAAGACAGCTGCTCGGTAGTCAACGCGTTCATGTTGGTTGGTTGTTTAGTTGGTTCGATAAAACGATACACCGACCGGCGATGCTCGCTGGCTGAGGAGAAACATATGCAACACTTCATCTTCACGCCATCTCCACTGCTGCACTGCTGTTTGCCGCCAAACCGACCGACTTTTTTTCCCAGAGACGTGGATGACACACGGAGCTTAGCTGGTATTTATTTTATTTTGCTCGTTTTTATGAAATCTTAGACAAATTAGTTCTCCGGACTGAAATGAGGCGATAATCGTGCCAGCTGATTAATGAAGCGTGTTGATTTTTCCTGTTCCGTCGTGCGGTGTTCCCGATATGGGTGAGTTTTTTCTTTCTATCTCCCATTTCGACTACTGCTCTTTGATGGCTTGGAAAACATGACGGCGCGGCGCAGGGGTATCGCTTTTCATAAGGAGATTAGGGGGATTTATATGGGTTGAAGCGACCTTAGAAAAATTTATGTAGAGTTTGATTCGGTTGCAGTGAGCATGATATAGGTGGGATTTATTATATTTAGAACTACACTGCTACAAAACCGATCACGTCAGTTACGAATTTTGTTTACCTTCAAAAGGGAGAAATCTCTAATACTTTATAAAGTAAATTTTACTTCCTAGATAAGTTCCGTTATGTACAGTTCCGCCTACCAGCATGTACTTTCATTCATCACCAGTCCGGCGTTCGTGTTTCATGCAGGTGTCTGCCATCGATCAAAATTTTCTGGCGATGTCAGGGGGCCAGCAAAAGGCAAAATCCCCGTAGCTCACAACAAAAACACGTTCAAAATTGTTTGTGCTGAAAACTTATGCGTTACACAATTTCTTACTGATTTATTTGCTATCTTCGCGTTGTCGTGTAATTTCGAACGATTGCACGCCAAAATTTTCGTAACCTTTTGCTAGTTTTACACGTTTTACTTAAGTAATAACTTATGGTAATGACTAATTCGCAGATGTCGTGCACTTCCCAGATCTGTCAGAGTGCCCAAAAGTGTCAATTTCCCAAACATGTCAAATTCATGTGGGCTACGGCACATCTATTCGTGGTTGACGTCCGCGCTACCCCGCTGGGCGATGTCGATGGTTCATGTCGTTCGCAAAGCACACAAATTGACCGGATTTCGCGAAAATCATAAAGTTATCCGAAATCGCAGCGGCAGCGGACAAGATGATGTGAGGACCAAATCGTCACACTCCGTATCATCCTAGAGCAGCTCAAAAATTCTCAAGAGTTCCTCAAAAGGATGTATAATATTACCGCAACAGTTCTTCATCATAATCGGCGATGTCTATGCAAACGTTAGTTACTGTGCCTTACTATCGGTCAGAATAAGGCCTGAGAGGCCTCTGTTGCATGTAGGAGTCGTCTCCATTCGACTCGGTCCTTGACTGTGCGTCCGATTTGCGGTGGCTGTACTTTTCGCGGTGCAGACGATGGATGCTTCTCTCAGCAGCTGATGCAGCTCGTATTTCATTTGCCTTCTCCAAACCCCGTTTTCCATCTGGAATCCGCCGTGGATGGTACGCAAAATCTTTCGTTCGAGAACTCCAAGGGTACGTTGGTTCTCTGCACGTATAGTCCATGTTTCGATACTGGCAATGTCGCCATTAAGGTGCTTATCGTAATGCCGCATCCACCTCTCGACCACCTCACGCTCGCTCATGAGAAGATTCCCGTGATTGGAATCAACAATACTTATCCAGAGGAATCACCGAAGGAATTTCAAGAGGAATCCCCGAAAAAAATTAAGATGAAATTCCTGAAGGAATTTTAGGAGGAATCACTGAAAGATTTCCAAAAGAAAGCCTCGAGGTAATTCTAGGAGAAATCCCCAGAGGTATTTCATGAGGAACCTCTGAAGAAATTCGAAGAGGAACCACCAAAGGAGTTCCAAGAGGAAACTCTGACGGAATATCCAGGAGGAATCCCCGAAAAAAATCAGGAGGAATTCTCGTAAGAATTCAATGAGAAATTCCCGAAGGAATACCCGGAGGAATCCTCGAAGAAAGTCCAGGAAAACTCCTGAAGGAAGTCCAGGAGGAATCTCAGAAGAAATTCCAGGGGGAATTTCCGAAGGATTTCCAGGCGGAATTTTCGAAGGGGTTTCAACGGAATCTCCCAAAGGGAATCTTTTCGGATAGGGTATGGGGAAGGATTTGCAGGTGGTTTCCCCTAAAGAATTCCTGGAGGAGTCCAGAAGAAAATCCTGGAGAAATACTTGTAGAATTTCCATGAAATATCCTTCAAGCATATTCTGAAGATATGCCTGATCCTGAAATTATTTAAGGAACTCCTACGAGATTCGCTGGAGAAACTCTTGTAGAAATTCCTGAACGAGCTTCTGGAGAAATCTCTGATATAACTCCTGGAGGCATCCGTGGAAAAAATCTAAATCTCAATCTACAATCTGAAAGAACCTCAGGAGCGATCCCGGGAAGAGCTTCTGGAAGAATTCCTAACGGAATTTCTGGTAAAATCTTTAAAGCAACTTCTCGAAGAATCCCCTAAGAATATCCGGAAGGAATCTTAAAAGGAAGACATAAGACATAAGATTCTCTGAAGGAACTCCTGGAGAGATTTCTGAGGAATCTCCGAAGGAACATCTTCAAGCATCCCTGTAAATCTTGGAGGAATTTCTGAAGGAACTCTTAGTCCACTAGGAATTCTAGAAGAACTTCTTACGGAATTCTTGATGGACCTCCAGGAGGCATTTATGAATCCTCCTGCATGAAAGAATCTCTGAAGGGGTTTCTGGAAGAATACCTGAGTGTACTCCTGTTGAAATAGCTTAGGGAACTTCTGAAGGAATTCCTAATGATCACCTGGAGGCATCATTGAATCCTCCTGGAACTATTGGGGAGATCCCTGAACGAATTCCTGGAGAGATCACCGAAGAAACTTCTGGAGCAATCCTTGAAAGAACTCCTGTAAGAATTTCTGAAAAAAAATCATGAGGCTTCCAGTAGGGTTAACAGGTATAACATGCCCCCTTCAGCAGAAACGACAATATCTCTGAAACTTAAACCTTTTTCCAGCTATTGTTGTTTGCGATCTTTGTCTTTGGAGGAGCGGCTATGGACACTTTTTAACGTTTTTCGAAAACGTTCCAAATTTTGCCGTTTCAAACCAACCGGGACAATACGCCCCATCAAGAGAAATACGTCCCGCCCCGTGATAAAACTGTCCCAGGGCGTAATTCCAGCACATGCTTATCCTAGGAGGGACTTTCAACCACTGTTTACCGGCATAAAATTTGCAAAATAGTACAAGGGAACACTTTTTAATGTTTTTTTTTTTGTTTTACAGTATCAATCAACAAACGGATCAACTTGATGGAAGTTATTCCTTAATATAATATAACTCATGCGAAAAGTGTTAAAATCGCTAAAAAATGAAGGGGGCGTTTTGCCCCGGTGGGGAGCATTATATTCTTTAACACTATTAATTTCAAGAGGAATCTCCGAAGGAGTTTCAGGAGGGATTCTTAAAGAAATTCCAGGGGTGACCGATTTTATAATAGGATGGTCCAAAAAATCAAGATTTTACAAAACTACAAAACTTTCAAAAAATCACAACTTTTGATCCGGTCTATTGGTTCAAAAGTTGTGATTTTTGAAAGTTTGTAGTTTTGTAAAATCTTGATTTTTTGGACCATCCTATTATAAAATCGGATATGCAATCATTTTTCATATATGACAAGATTATTAGTTTTAGATTTTAAAAAAATATTTCGAAAAAACTTTAGTGAATATCAATATTTAAAAAATGATCAAAATATAAGTTTTTTTTTGTGATTTTCACAATGCTGGTTTTTTAAACGATAAACTATAAAAACAACATATAAAAAAACAGAAGTGTTCAAGCCGTTTTTGAGCTGCATTTTTTTTTAAATTACAAGTGTTGCAACGCCGAAGTAAGTTCAATTAACAGGTTGATATTGAACCCGTCTAGTCTAGCATAAATGAATGAGCATGACAGCTCGCACAAATTCGTGCATAATAGTGGTAGTGTAGATAGGCAAAACAAAATAGCAAAACAGCTGTTGAAGAGGGAAAAGGTTGCTATTCGTTATTGGAAAAAGAATAGTTGTGATTTAGTTATAATTGACTTCCAAATTTCCACCACAATTTGAAGTCGAGTAATTTACAAGTGCAGTGATATTGAGCGTGTAATTAGGGTACACAAATAATGTAAAATACTTATCGTATATTCTTTAGTGGCTGTGAAGATCAACCTGGTATCAACGCCTGCAAACGGAAAGGAAAGCAACAGCATTTGTCCTAAACGATATCCGTAAGTAGATTTGTGAAGAGAAATGGAGAACCGTCGTCTAATAACAGGTAACATTTATGTTGATAGCCAAGCATTCGTGAACGACAAGTAGTCTAGGGTAGCGGTACCTAACACCAACACAAGTTACAACCGGAAAAGTTGAAAATATTTAGCGGACAAGGAAACCGCTTCTTGTAAGTAGATTTAGATTAACAATAAGGCTTGGAATGGATTTAATTGAATTAAAAATAAATTTCAGTTTTAAGCGTTGCTGAAAACCAGTCAGCTGCTTTGGAAAATTTGGTTTCCCTTCGGGAACAACAAGTTTTGTGCTCATATTCATATGGAATGACCATATACGTCTCCATCACTTTAAATAACTTTTAATTTTTTTATCTGTATTAAAGAGATTTTTAGCCCCAGGCTTGTTCATCTCTGGACCCACGCTTTATTTCCCTTCCGAAGAAAAAAAAACATACACTTTGTAAATTTGTTAGGAGTGGGAATCGATCACAGGCCCCCTGCGTGATAGTCAAGTGTTCTAACCATCACACTAGGTCCGCTCCACTTTTAATTTTATTTTTATATATACCATCATGGGCTACTGGGTGAGCTTCAGTTAGTAAAAATTTACCACTAAATTCACCTGCTGCAGAATGATGTTCCACCATAAGTTTTGTCAGGTATTCCTTCAGATGTTCCTTCTGAATTTCTCCATAAATTCCTTCCGATTTTCCCACAAAAGTTTCTGCTCAGTTTACTTTTAGAGTTTTTTTTTCTGAGATTCTTTCAGAAGCTCTTTTTGGAATTCCTCCAGGAGTACCATCGGAGATTAATTTAAGAGTTCGTTCTAAAGTTTCTCGAGAAGTTCCTTCGAGGGAGCCCCAGGAGTTTCTACTGAAATTACTCCAGCAATTTATTATGGTGAGTTTTTTTCTTGGATTCGTCAAGAAGTTCCTTATAGGATTTGCTTTTTTGGGAATTCCTTCAGCAGTTGTTTCTGGGAATTCTTCAAACGTTTTTTCTGTGATTTTTCAAGGAGTTCTTTCTGAGATTCTTCAAAGTGTTTCTTGGAGTATTTCTTGTATTCTTGCAGATGCTCCTTCAAGGATTCCCTCTGGAGTTCCTCTACGAATTGGAGTTTCTCCTGGGATTCTTCAACATTTTCCAAGAATGACCAGGCCCGAGCAGAGGGGAATATCAAATTAATAACTACGAAATCACAAAACCTGTTTTTATATCTTGTTTTGTTATTATTGAATTATCAAGGCATTACGTTTCCATAACATGTTTTGTTGGACAATCTTATTTTGTTATGACCAAGCAATTGGTATGCAGCCCTTAAATAACATTTCAATATTACATTCTGTTGTGGAACAAGTTTGGTTATTATTGTATTATTGAGAGTGCACAAATACTTTATGGTATTGCTATCTAAACTAAAACAAATTTTGAAACAAAACCTACGTCATTCTACAACGTTATTTACAGCATTTGAGGGAAAGCAACTGCATATTCACTCATCAATTTGTCTTCCCCTTCCATTTATCATTACATCCAAACTGAGACAAAGTGTATGCCCCATATCACTAGCTAGTATTCCGTGGGAAAAAGTTTGCATAATGCACCAGAAAAACTGTTTAACGATTTTTTGAAAAGTGCGCAAAGTTAGGCCCTAGGTGCGCAAAGTATGGTACGCTTACGGTATCACATTTGATAAGAGGTGTGGTATATTACGTGACATTGAGGTGCTGTAATGTGTACAAAACAAAGTCTCTGCTGGGCGGCGCGAGGTTTTGCTAAATTTCTGAAATTGACTGAGTTGTAGCTGAAAAGTATCCAAAATACCAGCCACTGCCCAAGTGGCGCAGTACCCTGCATACATCTAAACGAGAACATAGCAGACGATATTGATGGTTTTTAAGGTTTTCAAAGGGACGTTCCAGATTCCGCCTTTGACATGTGAATTTCAATGATAAAAATGTCAAACTTATGGAGTAAACTTGTTTGAACGAAGCTAATACAGACAGCTGAATCCAAAATTGTAGATGGTTTTGAATGGGATTTTTCAGAAATATTTTGTATTTCACATGTTTTCCCTGTCGTTCCAGAGGATGAAGTCGGATCTACCTATTTGAAAGATAGGTACATGAATAGTTGAAAATACACCTATTAGGGAAGAGAGAAACTGAAGTTCGCATTCTCACATGTTGGTCTAAATATATAGAATTCTCAGCCATCACGAAGTCATATATTATGTAGAATAGGATGCTAAAGTGCAGGCCATACCCGACTAGATGAACATAACAAGAATATATCATAATTATATCTTAATGTGATATAACTAACAAATTACACTAGTTTACAGCATTTTTGAACTCGGTAAGTTGATGATCGTTTTTGGTATAGAATCATGCCCTGAGTTCGAAAACGCGAAGGAAAAAAATTACAGTAGAGCGGAATTTTTTTCGACTTTTCATACAAGGTTGATGATTTGAAATCGATTTTTGTTCTATTTTTAAGCAAAGTCGCTCACTTCACACATCTCATTCTCCGTAATCAATGCTCCGATCGAGCTGAATTTTTTACTGTAACTCACCCACATATGACATGTCAAATAAACGTTGAAAAAGATTTTTTTTTCTTATTGAAAAAAATACATTTCTCCATATTTTTTTGGAAATTTTGCTAAAATTTAAGGAGGTCGTCCCCAAAACTCACCAATATCTTGATTTTCATCAATCTGATGCAAAACCTGCATTCATATAATCGAATGGTATTATATTCAGCTTTTAATTTATGGAAAAAGATTTAAAATTGGTTGAACAAAACGCAAGGTATTTGAATTTTATTAAATTCCATATTTTAAAAAGTTGCAAAACTCGATATTGAGCTAAAACTCAAAAACGGTTCTACTTTAAATTTTTTGATGCACGGTTTCGAAATCAGCGCAAAAATATGCTTCAAAAATTTTGGTCGTTGACAGAAGTTCACATTTTTCGTTTTATTTTGTAAACCAGTGTTATGTTATAATTTTGTTATGACATGGACTGTTTCAAACTTTTTCAAACTAAATTATAACAAAATATATTATAATCTTTTGTAACTAGTTTTATTACAAATAAATCAGAACAAACTCTGTTATAACTTTGTTATTTTTGCAACTGAACAAAATAATCAGTTGCAAAAATAACATAATTATATCAGAATATGAAATAATTTTAATTTTTAGCTATATTACAAAAAAATGAGAAATTTGATTAAGTATTCGTTTTTTTCATTGCTTGTAGAGCAAAAGGTCGATGGATAGCAGGTAAAAGATCAGAAAATGCTTATAAGGAAACAGCTTTATTCTATGTAATTGAAAAATTAAAAAAAAAAACATTCAATTGGGTTTTTAAATTTGGGAAAATATATTGATTTTTCGATTCTATACGAAAGAGCACCTTCTTCTGAGCCACTATGATTTTTTTCAGATTTTAAGAACCCCATTTTGGTACCTAAAATCAATTTCAAAGAAATTTTTTGAAATCACCTTTTGACAGCTGGTCAACTGTTTGACAGCTCCGCCCAGTACAAACTGCGACAAGGGGTGATTCAACAAATCGCTCCCATACAAACTTCAAATTAATTTTTAAATAGGTTCCCGGGCTCCAAAATTCATGAAAATTTGGATTTCGGCTCAGTTTGACATGCAGATTCAGAATATCGAATTATCTCAACACCGTTAAAGAAGCCAATGGCTGTTGAGGGGCTGCAGTTTTGCTTGTTTTTCATTGCGTAGAATGCCGGAAGCGTATCCGGCTACCCTCAAAACTGAAAAGTACTCATATTTTTTCAACTTTGAACCGATTTAAGTGAACTTCGACTCGTTTGAATAAGAAATCTTTTTTTTGGTTGATTGGTTATGCGAATAGAACGATTGGGTTACGCGGTATTCCCAAAAGTCCAAATTTTCTGGAACATATCCTTACGCTATTGAGGGGCCCAGATGCAAAGAGGTGTAAGTGACCGTTTTGTCGAGTTTGAGCTAAACATATCAAAAAATCTTCAGATTTCAAGCTCACAGGAACTTTATAAAGATTATTTTTATGATGATTAGAAAAATTACAGTAAATCAGAGAAAATTGGGTTGATATTAAAACTCCATACATTTTGAATGGGATGAAAAACTGGTGAAAAACTTCAAAGCTCATTTACTCGAAAGTGGGTTTTTGTAACTTACACCCCTTTGCTTCTAAGCTCCTCTATTCTAATATCGGCGTTGTTGGAGTTAGCGTATTGAAAAGATATGGTCTCTCGTGAAACATGCTTCGTAATTACACTGTTGAAAATGCTTTGACATCCACGTGCAGCACAACAGAACATGTGCTCGATGAACAAATTGAGATTTGAATTATGAAAATGCTACGGTCAACCTTGGCTTGGTCAGCCAAAGCAAAATCAAGAAATTGACATTTATGCTTCGTAATGATTACTTTGAAGTCAATACTTTGGGCCTAGGCTGGGCAGATATGCTATTGGTGATTTGATGGTGCATGAAGAAGAAGAAGAACGATGGTGTTTTGAAAAATCCTATCCCTACCACATAGGAGAAGATTTTAAAATGCCTCTATAAAATCTAAAACAAAATCTAATTAAAAACGGTTTGATGTACGGTGTAAGACTTTGGACGGACTACATATTGAACGTATAAATTTAAATTTAACATTTTTTTTTCTTGGTAAGGTACTTAATTTGTACCAATCACCAGTTGGGTTTTTAAATTAAGAATAATATATTGATTTTTTGATTTTATTCAAAAGAGCACCTTTTTTTAAGCCAGTATGATTTTTTTCAGATTTTTAGAACTTTATTTTGATACCTAAATTCAATTACAAAAAGATTTTTTGAAATCACCTTTTGACAGTTGGGCAACTGCTTGACAGCTCCGCCCAGTACGAAATGCGACGAGGGGTGATTCGACAAATCGCTCCCATACAAACTTTGAATCGATTTTTAAATAGGTTCCCGGGCACCAAAGTTCATGAAAATTTGGATTTCGGCTCAATTTGGCATGTAGATTGTGAATATGGAATTATCTCAACACCACTAAAGAAGCCAATTGCAGCTGGTCTATGGAAAACTCCACGTGTATGTCAATTCGGGGTTTTTCTTAACTCACGATGACCAGATCGGTTCAGTCGGATTTGTTTTTGATGGAAAAAATAAATCTGGATCAAATGAGATCAATATTGTCAAAATCGGAGAAAATTTATCGCAGATATATCCATTACATAGTTTACCTGCTATATTTTATTGTCTGCTGTTTCATATTATGAAGTAAAAAATAAAGGCATTGCAACTTCTAGAA
This sequence comes from Aedes albopictus, assembly GCF_035046485.1. Taxonomy (NCBI): domain Eukaryota; kingdom Metazoa; phylum Arthropoda; class Insecta; order Diptera; family Culicidae; genus Aedes; species Aedes albopictus. The sequence continues at coordinate 237,083,297 of NC_085137.1, forward strand.
ATTTCATCAGACTCTTCCGTATTTTTTATTTTATTCATTGCTATAATTTGAGTTTTGCCAAATTCCTATCACTTTTCTACGATTCCCAATTCTTATAGGTTAAGTAAAATTTTAGCTTCAAAAAGTGATACATCTGCAAATGAGTTTATTGTTTATCTCAAAATTGAGTAAACTTAGTTGAATTTATATGTCATTTTAACAGTACTGCTATTCTAAACTCTAATTATAACGACAAAAAGTACCGAACAGACTATGTATTACGAAGTAATGAATGTTAGTGAGAGTGGAGATAGCAAATATGGCACCTACTAAATAATACTAATCAATAAAAATGTCAACTATACAGACAATTCTGCTCAATTGATGATTGCATTTGTCTATTATAACTTTTTTCTTTCGATCTATTATTATTCGATCATATATTGTTTGACATTATGTCATAAATATCTTTTTTCATTACTAAAAATAATCTAAAACAGAATAAAACTAAACAGCATCTGCAAAAGTAATCATATCGGCATATGATATAATTACCTTTTACCTTCGCTCACGTAGGTACGTGTATAATCGCCGTTCTCACAACGCGAACAAAACAAAAAATTAAAAAAAAAAATCATCTCCATCTGGAAAGAATCTTTGTCGCCGCCAAAATGCACCCCATGAAGAAGCTCAATCATAAATAGTCGACTAGCAACTTTTTCGTCGTTCTCTTTGTTCCGAAACAGCCGACGACGGGCCATGCGAACGCCACCACTGTTATTAGTGTTACAGTGCACATGTCTGTGCACCGCGATAGCGCTGTTGGTAAGAGAGAGAGGTTCATTGTTTGATCTTGCATTCAAATCTCTGTCTATTTTTGTCCTGCGAATGGCAAACATGAAATGGGGGAATGGGGAAACTGGCAATACGTAGAACCAGTAAAGCTTCTATCGTCCCTCACTGCAAGTGGTGTGATAGCCTCATTGGTAAAGGCGACTGAAAATTTACGATAGCAGGATTGTGGAGGTTCCAATCCCGTCCATGTTTGTAAATTTTATAAAGCAATCGAATTTTTTTTTATGTGACCTATTATTTTCTAAAAATAGAATAACACACTTAAAATAATTACCCAAAAATGAGTAAAAAAAAGTTAGTTTTTACCCTAATTTTGCTTTCGGAATGTTATCAATAACTCTTTAATATCAAAATTTGTTATTGAAATATTTCCCAAATTCACTGTTATTAAGTTGTTATTGCCACTAACAAAACATGTTATTAAATTGATTTTTCAGGAACAAATTTTTGTTATGTGACTTGTTATTTTGCCGCTTATGACAGACAAGTTTATAACTCAATATGTTATGTTAATAACATGAAAATTACTAATTCTATCATGCAGTTATTTTGCCAAAATAACGCATTTTGTTATGCTGTTCTTATTCTCTTCTGCTCGGGGGAGTTTTTTTTTATTCCTAATCACTTAACCTAATTTACAGCTCTTTTGTCCACTTGGGCACTACGTGAGCGATTCCAATTGGACGCTGCACTTACACTTTTGTACAGCGCCTACATGTATTCTATTGTTATTCAACTGTATCGAACTGGTGCCTTGTGCTGCTTCAACTTTTCTACCCTGTCCACGGTAGAATGATGAGCACGATGATGCTGGTGGTTGGCTGCTGTTCCTTTTTCCAGTCCAATTGGGGGTCGTCCATTATGAGTTGTGGTTCGCCGATATCCAAATTCCGGGTCCGTTAGAGCTATATGCTCCGAAGAGGGTCAGGTGCCAGCTGCTCTCGGGGGGAAGAGCAACTGACGAAAAATTGCAAGTGCCGGGGCTGGGTTCGAACCCATGACCATCCGCTTATGAAGCGAACGTGTGGACCACTGCGCCACGGGCCCCGACTGATGACCAGGAGTTGCTTCTGGGATTATCCAAGAGTTCCTTTAAAAATTCCTCCTTCTGAGAATTGCAACCGTTACTTCTACCGGTATTTCTCCAAAGCTTCATTCCGGAATTCATTCCGTCCTTTTAGGGTTTCCACAAGAGTCTTCTGGGATTTTTTAAGGAGTTTCTTCTGAGATACCGAAGTAACTCTGTAAAACTCGAACGCGATTTTATATGGGAAATTTAACTAATATTTTGCCAGGTGTCCCCAGGATTCCTTCAGTTCTCTCTGTGATTCTTCCAGGGTTTTTTTTTCTGAGATTTCTAAAGTGGTTCCGGGCATCCAGGAGTACCAGAAATCCTCCAGGAATTACTTTTGTGATTCCTCCAGCATTTCCTTTTGAGATATCTATAAATTTGAAATGCCTTCAGAAGAACTTTTCCCGGGATTCCCAGAAGGAATAGGACACAATAAGTGAAGTACTAGACTTGAAGCAATGGTGAGATGCTAAACTCTCCGTTTCTGCATTGGAACGGTGCATGCTCATGGGTATTATGATTCCTAGCCTAATTTGATGGAGCTTGAGCAAAACTTTGGGAAACTGCGTTGTTGAAGTTGCAATAAATGGAGAATACAACAATACAGTTACCCAAAGTTTTGCTCAAACAGCTTTTAATTAGACAAGAAATCAAAATCCTTGCTTTTTACACCATTTTATTGCAGTAACGGAGAGTTCATTTTCTCATTGTATAAAAATTGAGATCATTACTGCACATCTAGTACTTCACTGATTGCGTCCTATTATTGGAGAAATGTAATTTCAGGAGTATCTTTTGAAGAAAATCCAGAACAAACATCTGGGGGAATTTATACAAAACTGCTGGAGTAATTCCATAAAAAAAAAATGGGGAATGAAGGAACAATGTCGAAAGGCATTACCTAAGTAATCCCGGAAGGAGTTCGTAAAATAATTCCGGAATAAGTTTTAGGAGGCGAATCCCCCAAGTAGTTTTTTCTTGATGAAACCAAGAAAGAGTCCCTGGAATTTCTGAAGGAATGCCTGCAAGGAACTTTTTAAACGATCCCGAAAAGAACTTCTGGAGGAAAGAAACTCAGAGTGAAATTCCTAAATGGATCTCACAAGGAACTTCTTGTGTAATCTCCGGAGAGAATGCTGAAAAATTTTCAGGAGAAAGTATGGGAGAAATTCATGAACGAAATCTAAAGAAAGTTCCTGGAGGAATCCCGATAAGAGTTGATGAAAAAATCCCGCTAGAAATTCTTGATGGAATCCAGCAAAGAACTCCTGGAGACATCTTAAAATTTTCAAAAGAAGGAATTCCAAGAAGAACTTTTGGAAGAATACCGGTAGAAATCACGGTTGAAATTGCTGAAAGGGGGACTTTTTGAAGGAAACAATTGAATGGTCTCGGGAAAATCGCCTATTATGGCACACCTTAAAAACTTCCGCCCTATTTTGCTCATCCTTTGACAGATACGCGTATTTCGACTACTTTTTGTAATCTTGTAATCTAAGTGATTACAAGATACAAGATAACTGACACTGAGGAAGACTACAAATGGTACAAAACTGATTACACTCATTCGAAGATGGTTTTCTGCTTAAAGGGTTCAAAAAGTCGATGCAAGAACTTAAAAACTCGCCAATTGTTGCACACCTCATAAGAAAATCATGGAGTGAGCAACGATTGGCGTGTTTATAAGGTGTGCAATAATTGGCGATTTGTTTAATGGTTTCCTTTGTGAACTTGAGTTGCTGAGCTGGTGAAATGGAAAGTACCGTAAAACGGGGTATCGTTGATCAGCGGGGTAACATTGATCGGCTTAATCCACCACATGAAATTTTCATTGCATCTGTTTCTGCTAACGAATGGTTTTTCGTAAGCTGATACTGTTTAACTATTGCATGACATCAAGTTCATGAAAATTAAGTTTTAAAATCATATAAATAAATCGATTTTTCTTTGACTGTGTTTCATACCGCACTGAGTTACATTCTCAAACATGCATGCTTGGAATTATTACTTAATACAATTTTTAGTTCAAAATCACTGTATGAACTCAATATAATATCCCAAAGTTGGATTTCGTTAAAATAAATTTTATGAAAGTGCTCTTTAAAAAAAAGAAATAAATAATATATGTACAATTTAAAGTAGGCTTTCAATTCCTTAAGCCATTGCCTACCTTCAGGCGTTAATCGTTGTTTGAAGAGTTTTAATCCTAAAATAACTCAAGAAGTACCGTAAACCAGGGTCAAATTGATCAACGGGGTGAAATTGATCATTTGGGTACTACATTGTATTGCATACCAGGAACTTTTAAGCGTCGCAATGATCTCAAATTTATTACTTCAACTAGTTCATACATGTCTAGAGATGAGTTTCATCTTTTAAATTTTCAGGAAAAAACTCAGCCTGGAGTGGTAGGCCAGATCCTCCAGGAAGAAGAAATGTCCGTATATTTCTCCGCTGGTAGAACGAACTATTTCTTGTCTTGTAGCGGCTAGATCGGTCGTTAAAGAACTAATAGAGTGGAACGTCTGTTGGATTTCAACGTTCAAGACGGATTTCTGGAATCGGTCGATAATTCTTTGCAGTTTAGGGATGTATGGACTTCGTGCTTCAATGAGTGAGAAGGTACACCGGAACAAGTTAGCTATGTGTGACGGTGTCACACCGTTCCTCCGGCATGAGATCAAAAATTCTTTTCTAGAAATCATGCTTGCTGCATGCTTGTTGTTTGTGTAAAAAAGTTAGTTTTGGCTTTTTTGTTTTCAAGGAATTTGCAATGTATTTTTCACTTAGCTGAAATCATTGCTTCTAAACAATTGATTGCCACTAGGACTTCCCGTATTTTCTTTTGTTTTAACATTTTTTTGGAGCCTTTGTTGGGTAGTTATGGAGCAATTCCGAATATGAATAAGTTAATAAATAGTTCTTTTTTGACGAAAAAGTCATTTATTGTAACAGAAGTCTCTTATTTTAAAAGAAATTGCCTACCTTTAGGCGTTAAGGGGGAAATTTCAAAATTCAATTTTGAAAATTCACTAGTTGTAAGAGTTTTGACGCGTTATTCGGGTTTAGAAGAGCAAAATTAAGTGGATAAGGAAATTTTTCTTTTTACCCGATGACTAATTGTATACCGATCAATTTCGCCCCAAAGTGGCAGCTTTTTCGATTTTGAAGTAATTTTACTAAAAGTTTAAATTTGTTGAACAAAATTCTGTCACATGGTTTCATGGAGATCCATTGGGTACTAATTTTACAGATTTTTTTTTTTGTAATATTTGAATTGCCACTAATGTTATCAGCAAAAGTTGTTTTAAAGTGATCAATTTGACCCCGGATTACGGTACACAACTTGTAAGAATTTGGACAACATATTCGGAATCAGGGCTTCTAAATTTAGTAAGAGTATTTTTCAACACAAACGAACATTGTAAACATAGGTGATCAATGTAACCCCAAATCAACAAAACCAAAAATTAGATTAAAAATCCTATTTAAATTTGTTTTTAAGTTTCACAATACTTTTTGAAGTAGCTCAGCACACAATCAGAGGGTCAGTACTTGTTTTGAAAATATCAAACATGTAACGATTGCTTAAACAAGGGAATTAATCAAGAAAGATTGAAAATTTCGATCAATGTGACCCCGGATTACGGTTATCAAACTTAGCAAAATAAAATTACGACAATAAAACCACGTTCGATAATTTTTTGTTCATTTCTAGAGATTTCAAGTTCATGACCAATTCAACTTCTAATCCAGTATGGTTATGTTCGTACGCTCTACATATTTTCAGAATCGTTTTAAATTTCTAACTTAAAAGGGAGGAGGGGGAGATTAACTACCTGAATCATATTCCATTCAACCAAGCAAAGTATTCTGAAAAGACGTGACTCAAAATAACTAGGGCATCTTTATCACGACCCGTCCTTGTTTCGTTCGCTTTAGAACTCTAATCCGACAATTAACAACTCCTTCGTCATGTATCATCGTCGCAGAGGAACGGAAATGCCTTAAAAGAGAAAATCAAGTTATAAGTCGATCAAGCTTGGAATGAAGGAAGAAACAAAATTAAAACGGTTGAGTGTCAATAAATGATCATTATTTATGACGGTTTGATATGATAATTAGACGCAAGAAGGATGTTTTGTCATTTTATTTCCTGATGCTAGGATAGAAGCGCTGCCAGCATACCAATCGAAAAAAATGAATACCTCATCAAGGTATGTGATGGTGCATAACGTGTAAGGTTTATATGCGGGGGTTGGTCATGAATAGGAGAAAGCAACAAAAGGACGACTCTCGAAAGAGGACGTGTTGAGAGTTCTAGCCAACTGTGCAAACACAGCACATTCTTTATTTTATTTCCGGGTGTTACGTCCCAATAGAGACATGAAGCGCTTTTCAGAATGGTGTTATGTTGGAACTTTTACATTAATTTAGCAAGAGCTTTCTTTGTTAAATATGTCATTTTTGTATTTGTGTACCAAGCAATATAAATACACATTTTTATTCCAACTAAAAAAATCTCATCCAAAGCATGATTTGAACCCAAGTACTATCAATACTATCAGTACTATCAGTGGCTATTGAGCTGTGAGCTTCTCGGTTGCGCTAAAAAACTTGATTGAATTTTGTTTTTATATGGTGTTACGGAATCGATTTTTGGAACATTTGTTTTATTTAGGTGTGTTTTAAAATTGAAATAAATAAATTCAAATTTAAATTACATGTTCACGACATTTTGTATCCAGAAAACTACCGAATCAGTTATCGTATTAGTTAAACGTTATTTATGTTAACATGTGTGACTTTGACGACATGAAGTCATTATTCCCTGGCCTAGCCACACCAACCACTTCTGCAACGACCTGTGCGCCAAGGCAATATGTTATTTAAAATTACCTTGGACGGGAGGCTCGTTTGTATTGGTGAAATTTCTACGTTCCCTGGAGGAGCGCGCAGTGCTTCCAACACTCTGCTCTGACTATCGACTTTAACGCCCGGAGCTTCTACATTCTAAATGCCTTTAATCTTTCTCCTTGTTATACCCTTTCTACACTCTAGCCTAGCCACATCCATACGTGAATAGTGATGATGCCCGAAGGGATTGATACCGGCGCGCTCGCGATGCACGCTACTCTACCATCTAAATAGCTTACGCCAGCGCGCCAACAAGGCATCGATCAGTCAGTCAGGTCGTCGTCGTCTCCTGGTTCGGTTCGTTTCATTTATGGTTATGCTTCCAGATGCCATGTTGCCACGTTTCTTTTTCTACCTTTTGCTTGCATGCAGTATTAGCTAGCTGTTCTTGTTGTTGTTGTTTTTGTCGCTGTTGGGTAGAAGCCAGGAAAGAAGCGATTTAACTCAGGTGAGCCGAAGAGAGGACTTCGGAGCTTTCGGACGATGGCGAACACACCTGGACGGCAGGGTTGCCAGATTGCTGATGTTTTGCTGGTTCAACTCTATTCGAGCACAAATGCCTAGAAAAAGAAAATACGAATTTTAGGCTTGTTTATTTTTTTCTGAACAATCTTCAGTAAGTTTGTTGGGGCTCCTTGGCATGTTACATTAGCCTGATGACGTTAACATCTACCTTGAACAACTGCAGTACCGTGATTTCGGGTGAAATTGATCAGTGGGGTGAAATTGATCGACGAGAGGACTCTTTTCATTTGTTAAAAATAACGCTTTAAACTTAAAACAATATGTAAAAAATGTTCATCATCTGGCTCAAGAGTTATTGAATGATGAGTTTACATGTTTTACAGCCAATTAGAAACATTTTTCTGTATAAAATTCAATATTTTCCGGAACTGCTTGTCAGGCGAACTTTAAAGACACTTTCAAATTTTTGTTACCGTAGCTGTATCGCCTTGTGTATCGCTAATGTAATGAATATTCGAATGAATGTTTCTAGGTGCCAAGTATTCGCTAAACCTGATTTTGTCATCAAAAGTTCTATAGATATTGAAATTAATGCAAAAAATGTACTTTTTCGGAAGTTATAACATATTTAGTACTTTCAGGCGTTTTCTTAAGATTTATTAAACTTAAAACCCTAATAAAAATGTATTATACACTGCTGATAGGATGATTGATTGTATCATTCCCTGTATGATCAAGATGATAGCCCGAAATGGTTGTTAAGCACATTGTATCATATTTTTCTATTAGGGAACTTAAATAATTAAAAATTGACTTTGGAAAAAAAATGATGTTCTACGAGTTTATTCGAAATTTAATTTGTGAGAAATTCAAAAAAAAGATTAAAAATCGGTTGAAAATTGAGAAAGTTATGGCACTTGAAGTGAAAACACCTTTTTATTACTCGAAAATTCGACTTTGAAGCGATTGCGCGACCTCTAAATCCCAATATTTTTGGCTTAAACTCAGAGGTTTCCCTTTTTGTGTCATTAGAATCCAAAAGAGCTTCGAATTCCAGGTTTCAACAACTTTTGAAAAATAAGCCGCAGCCTACTATACACCCCCTGGTCACCGTTGTCATTGTACATATTCTTATGCACATTATTTGCTCTGAAAAGCTCTCTGTTTAGAATATGAAAAAAAGCATTAAGGGTCTGTCCGTAAACTACGTAGGCTCATTTTGGGTCATCTCATACCCACCCTCCCCATTCGTAGACTTTTGTTCATACAAAATTTTCATAATGGAGCGTACACTTTGGCCAGACCCCCCGTCCTCCCCTAAGAGTCTACGTAGTTTATAGACAGGCCCTGATTGGGAATGTATAAAAATAACCTGCATAAAAAGAGGCTTTCGTGTAGTCTAGTAGATTGGGAACTTCTTTTATTAAAACTAAGCACAATCTTAGTGGAGTGTCACTGAATCTTCAAAATTTGAATATGTCAAGTCAAACCCATTGTCTTGAGTCTCGTTCTGAGCTATCCGGCCGAAAGACAACCTGCCAACACTGCCACGAAAGCTCGCACCTTTCCGCCGTCGTTCGTTAATGAAAAATTTACCTTTCCGGCAGGCAGGCAGCGCAGCGCAGCACCCGTGCGGTTGGCCTTCTTCGGCTATGCTCGGGCTACTTCGTGTGTAGTAAGCTGCTCGCGCCGCCGCCGTCGTCGTCGGTTTTGGGGTGGCAGATGTTTCCTTCGGCGCAGCACCGTTTAGTTTCGAATATCGCCACTCTGGGCAACGACGTGTCGTACGTAGTGCTGCTGCCGATGCCGTTTGTCGGTTGCTTGTTTTTGCTTCCTCTCTACCTCCTCCCGCCGCCGGTTCGTATGTGATTTGTGTGCCTCTTACCTGAACTGGGCTTGCCGGATTCCTGTACCGCACCCCCTCCTCTGCTGCTGTACCTGGACGAGAATAGGGTGCAGCCTCCGCAGGATTAGGGTGTGTGAGAGCAAGAGGGCCCGGTTCAACGGCGGGTGTGGGCGTTCGATGCGCAGCGATGACGACACTGGATAAACAATAGAAGAGCATGGTGGTGATTTAAATTTTGAACCGACCGACTTCAACCGACTGCAGTGACGAGGGTGCACGGTGAATTGTGGAAACTTGTGATTAAACGGTGAAGCTCTGCCGCTATCTACCGGTGTGTTTGGGAGTGATTAACTAGCGATTGATTATGCTAATTGATGGTTACTTAATTTGGCTAATTACGGCAACTGGTCTACTGTGGCGAGTGTGAACGTGTGTTTACTCTGGGTGCTCGTGGCGAAAACAACAACTGAAGAGAGCTGTGCGCCGCGGACGCCAAGGAAAAGCAAGACCATCTGTTGCAAGGTGAAGTGCAAACCTCAGAAACAACAAACGAAGAGCGTGAAATAATGGTTTCTTGAAAATAGAAATGTTTATTTGATCAATTGAAGGAGATCCGTCGGAAAACAGCAGCAGTTAGTACAAGTGTGATTGATTCCGATGTAAGTGGCCTCAGCGAGTAAACGAGGCGAATTACCTGCTTAAAAGTGGTGCCACCAGAAAATTAAACCGAATTGGCCCCCAAACAACTGAGAAAAGGGGCAAAATTTGTGAGTGTGAATTTGTCGTTAGATCCAAAAGTGAAAATTGTGAGCGGCTTTTCAGAAAACGCAGCGACGCACGTCAAGCCGTGAGTTTGAAGTTTGATTGCGTTCCGACCATAGCGAAAGGCCAACCTCAAAGTGGCCTATCGATTTGATGCGAAGCATTATCCGACACTGATCGACAGTTTTGTCCACCCAGCCGTTTTCACGGTGAATGTGATTGCAGTTCAATAGCGTACAAGTGTGCAACCAGAGACAGAGAGCGAGCGAAAGAGGGATATCTTGAAGAGCCGCTGATGCGGAATGCGGTGATTGGTGATTGACGGTTGCTGCGGCAGACGACTGTCGTGGTAAATATACAAACGACCAACGATCGATCGACTGGAAAAATGGTTGAGTGAAAAATTGCGCGCTTTGTGGTGCCTGGAAAAGTGCGCCGATTTTTTCGAAAATCGTTTGAATTGGGCTGTTTGTGTATTGTGTGGATGTTTTGCTGTTCGTGACAATTGAACCAGAAAGACAACGATCAACACACCACGGTGCGGACTTGGCAGGAGTTTGGTTTGTTCAATAGACTGCTGATTGATGTTACACAAGACGGGTTTCACGAGAGGAACACACCGGATGGATTTGTCCAGAATGATAAAAGGTAACAATCAATTCAAACACTTAGTATATCGTTTACATTTAACAACAGATTTACTGTTTGTGGCTATTCTTGTGATAAATGGTCTAAAAATTCATAATATTGCTACTAGATGTTCATCGACTAATTCGAGAACAATTCCCAAACCGAAATATAAAATGTCCCATCTTCAACGTGCTTCATTCTATTCATTCTATTCATCGTTGTTCCTATCAAAAATGGGAAATATTTAAAGTTCAGCAGACTGTTTTAGCCTAAGACTAAATACCATATCAACTTTTGAAGTTCAATTCATAATGTTTGTGGTTCTCCAGTGCCTTAAAGTGCTCGAAAATTATATGGGACGCTAATTTTTTAGACAAACCGAAAAACTCGATTCAAATGAAAATGATAATTTCAGGGCCCTCAATAACAAGGCAAAAACTAGCATTAGCGTTTAGAGTATCTTCGCTGGTTTTACATAATCGGACAATACAGAATAGGTTTCATTTGCGATCATAAAAAAAATGTCTTCTCAGAGTCCCCACACATTTTTTCAAAACTTTTTTGAAAAACTTTAGTTTGAGCGGGCCTTCCCAAACAACACAATGCGATTTCGCGGGCCACCCCCATCGACAAAACAAACCGATTTCCAAGCAGGATTCGACTAGGCTTCTGGTTGCGTTGCCAGTCACACTAACACACTCGCAAAAGATGAGCAGTAGGCCTACCTTGCCGCATGCGGGTTCCCTGCTTAAATCCCCTGTTTTTCGTAGGATGAAAATGGGAGCCACATGCTTAATAAGGGAACCAATACCCTATATTCTAAACATTAGCAATTTTAGAAGACTTCAAATACTTCAAATGAATGCATTTTGTCACTTCCACGGTGAATAACTTTATTTATGTCTAAAATGTCCAATTAGAGATTGTGATACGCTTACCGTATATTACATTATTTGTTAAACATATAGATTTTTAACAGTGCTCGTCTATTGAAAATGTCTAAATAATGTTAGGGAACCCGAGTTATCAGTTCCAGCGAACTCTCTGTCTTAAGAATTGGATATAAGTTGGGGAGTTTTTACTACAATTTAACCACTCCAGTTTGGGGTCTCTAATTAGCCATGTAGATAAGGCTTCCGATCGCCAATCCGGAGACGGCGGGTTCGATTCCCGACTGGGAACATTAGGGAGCATTTTTAGACTTGCCTGGGCATAGTGTATTATTGTCCATGGCGCACAATATACAAATTCATGCTATGGTAGCAAAGAAAGTCATTCAGTTTAGTTCGGTTAAAATCTGTGGAAGTGCTCAAAGAACACTAAGTTGTAGTGAAGGATTGCAATACTATGGAACTTTTAGAGATTTCGGGGACACATTTTATGATTAAATACAACATCGAATTTCTACAAAGTCTTTGGAGATTTAGTGGCAATTGCATTACATAGCAGAACTTCAAGAATTCACTTTCAAATGAAAGTCATGTACTTTATGATAATTCTGTGGAAATTATTAAAAGTTTCCTTTTGTTGCAGATTTCTTCGGTCTATCGTCAATTTTAGCTGCTGAACTTGGCACTATATTCTTGCATGTAAACCTAACTGAAAATACAAACTGTATGCAACAGCTTAAAAACATTTATTTCAGAACACATGAAAAATTTAGATTTTTTCCACAATAGATGAAGATTCTTATAAACCCGCGGATATCGCGTAAGTGTCTCTACTTACGGGTCTGCCACACCCCCTTTTGGCCCTTCATATAGCGGTATGTTGAATTCAGAGCGGTAATGAAATTTATTCTTCACTGTTAAGTGGAACTGCATGCAGAGCAAGACTCAAGCTAGGATGGCGACTACCTACATACATACATACATACATCATTGTGTTCACTTATTTAAAACGAAAAATGTAAAATAGATAAATAAACATTTTGAAACATTTTTTCGCCATACTTGTGTCATCCTTTGAAAGTTTTTGGGCGTTTTATGTTGATCTACTTTATTGGAGTCTTTCATAGCTTAGTTTCATAGCTGCCCCCCAGTATGGGGCAAAAATTGTCTAAAACGATCATTTTCCAGCAACGAACTTAAAACATTTCCAACTTTTGTAAAATAAGGGACGGCCTAATGTCCAGCCTGCTCTCGCTGGCTCCCTCTTCAAAGGAGTACAAGCTACCTACAATGCCCTACGATCGATGCTGCAGAGACCAAGGATCGGTATATTCGCCTCATTCCATTCATATTCACTCTTCTTTGCTAAAGCGAATCGAGAAAGGTGCAGCGTACGGATTGTCGTGATCAAACACGCAACCCCATCACCAGTGGGAAGCGTTGCGTCAGCTGCTTGACATGGATATTCGTTGCCGTTCGTCGGATTTGGATCGCAAGCGAATGAATGAATGGCGAATGGTGTAGAATGCTGGTGAGTGAATGAAGCGGCTATTTTCATAAGTAGTAAAGAATTTCTGCATGTAATGCATATTTTTTTACTGTATTGTTGTTGAAATGCGAGATTAGCAAAGAAAATAGTTTGAAAACATCAAAAATTCGTATGCACAATATCAATCGTATCACTTACGAATCGCATCACCACTCGATCGCTTGCGATGCGAATGTGTTGCTGACAAGCATACACACACAAACTAAAGCGACAACTGTTCGCTGCTGACTGTCTTCGAATGTGGAAGAAGATGAAAAGTGGAAATCAGGAACCCTGGAAGAGACCAATATCGAAAGGAGCATTTTATAATCACAAATGCTTATCGTTCCTTCGCTTCAATCCATCTAATGTCATAAAGAAGGTTGACACTTCGTCTGTGATCCGAGAACTTAATTTTGATCCATCAGGAGTTGCGCGTATCAGCCGTATTAGTTTCGCCGGAAAACCATGTTCTAACATTATTTACATATGCTCATTTCTTTTGTTTGAATCTTACGCTGCTTTAAAATCAATTAACAGGTGATGAGTTTGCTAGTTATACTCTCGAAATTTGTCTACGATCATACGCAAATTAAACATTTGATCCTTCGTCAATCAACCTTCGCGAATACCTGCCTTGTATTTGCCGATGAAGGGCTTCTAAGGAGGTCTCAGTCCTAGTCTCAGTCTGTTGAATATTTAGGACAAGCGACATTATCTTGTATGACGAATTTAAAATCGCCTTGTAGTTTGCACACTCTAGTCTGTGTTATTTTTTTGTGGATTGGACATACGAGGCCTTCCAGCCAGCTTCCCATTGGATTGGTAACATGGCAAATTAACTAGCTGATGTCTCCACATGCCAATTTTTCTCTCGTGTCAATAATTCTTGCATCCATTTGATCTACTGAAACCGCATAACCCATAGAAAACGCATAATTTAAATAAAGTACTTGGATAATAGCCCATATTTCAGCGAAGTTATTATTGTCGGTTCCAAATAAAACCAGCCCCGGTCCAAAACACTCTCTCTTTCGCATAAAGCTCAAACCACAGACATAGGGTACATATCTATCGTGCAGCACTTTTATGTGTATTATTACGAAAACGGCGACGTTGGCCGGCTATGACGACTGCGAGGTTCCCTTCTCCACGCTCACTCGCCACTTCGACTTAAATGAGACCTTACCGTTGCTAACGCCGACCGACCCAACCGCGGTTGCAAGCGCGCGAGTTGGCCCGTACTACTTGTACTTGGTGCAATAATAGTGAATGGATGGTGACGGCGACTGAACCTTGCTTTCACGACAACGGCGGCAATTTAAGCCAGAAACTCTGGCTTGGCGCGCGCGTTAAAAGGCATTAGCGGAAAACTGCAAACCTAAGGCAAAGTGTCCGGTTTTAGTTGTTCCACTATACCTATACACGATGACGATGGTGGTCAGCGCAAATAGGAGCTCCACAAAGCCACCTGGGCCTTCGGAGTTTTGAGCTGTGCGAGTGTGTGCGACTGGTGGATGGAAATTTATTTCCAGCTTCGAGCGCAGTTGCAATTGAAACACATGAATGTTTCATGTGCTCTCTGGCAAGGGTGGTAGAGATAGCGCCCAGCAGCAGGGAGTTCGTAAGACGCGGGGAGAGCACGAAAAAGGTGTTTCGAAGTAAGTTTCGGTGCCCGGTGGTGGAACTCTAGCTGCTCGGATCTATGCTGTTTGGACTGGAACAAGCTGTGTTTTGCAATGGGACTACTAGCAATTCTCTCTTTCTGTTGTATTTCTGATGACAGAAGGAGGTCAAAAATTAGTCATTCCCCATGTTGGGCAATTTAGTGGATTGAAAATGGTATAGCTTTGGAATGAATAAGTTGTTTCTTTCGTGAAACGAGTGCGAAATAATATTGACCAATTGGCAATTGCTACATGATAAGCTTCTTCTTCTTGGCATAACGTTCCAACTGGGACGAGGTCTGCTTCTCAGCATAGTGTTCTATGATCATTTTCACAGTTTTTCACTGCGATCTTCCATCGCCAGTTAATCTCTTTTATAAGTATGTCTAACTTGTTAGTCTGTTTTGAGCAACTTCTAAAAAAAAGTCGAAAATATATGCTTGTTACAGGATGGCAAAAATGATACATTGACAAAGAAAGCTCAGAGTTACAAATAGTGAATGTACTTATAGAACACTTAGTTCAGAAGCAGGATTAGTCACAGTTCGGACATCACAACAAGAACGAGGAGAACACAACACGAGTTAAATATCGAAAATTGAATTTCTAAGACAACTTTGAAAACCAATAGCGTTGTCGTCTGTCTTATACTAAATTATTTCAAACCAGAATCGGTTCGCTCGTGTGTATCGAGCGTTTCTTGGCCTTTTGGGAATAGACTCACACTCCCTTCCTACCAGCTGTGGATCGAAGCTGTTTCTGTTCTACGTCCCCTAGCCATTAAATAAATCAGCATCGCACCGGTATTTCCACACGTTATAAATCTCCCCGATGCGACTTCCCGATGTGGTGTATGGTGACGATGGCGGTAGTGGTAACAGCTGGTTCAGGACGCCAACAGCGACGGGATTCTCTGGGAAATCGCTTCGGACTATTAGTTAATCGCTCAATAAAATTATTTTAATTAATGATCCCTTGTTATGACTTTGGATGTATAGTGCTCAATATATGGTGGTTAGTCGCTGAACCGATTGAAAAAGAAATGACTTTGTGTCGTAAAATAATACCGGTATAGGGGATGTGTGCCATCAGTAATCTCACGCTCCCATTTTCATCCTATTCGAAAACAAGCGATTACGGCACCGATTGATTCCGTTCTTTTTGTTTTCATGTGTGCTCACTTCTAACAAAAAATACAAAAATAAGAAACAAAACAAACAGCGCTTCAATCCTTTGTTTTTCGTAGGATGAAAATGGGAGCCACATGCTTAATAAGGGAACCAATACCCTACGTACAAATCAACGAGAAAGGTTCTCAGTAATTGTATTTTTAAGGAGAAATATTTAATTAACTCCTTTTTCTTTCATCTGGATGCAGCAACAAGGATAATGACCAATTAGGCTGGCCCAAATACAAAAAAGGCGTAAAGTTCCATGGAGAACTTTATCTTTAGATGAGAAGAACAGATTCAATTCAGAGTGGAGCGCACCTGGTGTAGTTGTTAGAACACTTGACTATCACGCCGAGGACCTGGGATCGAATCCCACTCCCGACATACTCACAAAATGTGGGTTCTTCCTTCGGAAGGGAAGTAAAGCGTGAGTCCCGATATGAACTAGCCTAATATCTCGTTAATACAGACAAAAAAAAAAAGATTCAATTCAATCGGTCGGAAACTGAGCTAGCGCAAATAAGCTGGAATTTGTATGAGGTTTTTTCTGGCCAAATACATGGAAATTGGATGACCCCCAATCGATCGTTAAGGGCAAATGCAATACTAAAGTGGTCCACGTCATCAGGCGACAGAGATAGTCGAGTAAGTGGTTCCGTGGCTTAGAGGAATAGAAGCCCGTTTTGCATATTTGGACTTGTGGGTTCGATTCCCACCGGAGCACGCATATTTCTTTTTCTTAAATCTCAATTCGTTGCGTACATGAATGATAAAGCATTTCAACATTGCCTATATTTTTTTAAACCAGTGTCGTGCTGCAGGATTAATTTTCTTTGTTGCCCCTGAGGTAGGCCCCAATACAATAGTTGTTTTACTTTTATTTATTCATAATTCACGAATTTCACTAGGAGCTTATCCTAAAACGTTTGTGGGATTTCTCTTCTTCATTCTTCATGGCGGGTCTTCTTTCTCACTGTAACTTGGCCTGCCTCACTTCAACAAAGTGTTTTTTAGTACTTTAACATTTTCTTTTCCTGTCATTGCATACATTTGTATATTGTGTAGCAAGCACAATGATAAACTCTGCCCAGAGAAGTCCCTCCTCCCGGCTCCCGGCCGGAATGGGAAATGAACCTGCCGTTTCCAGATTGGCGATCAAAAGCCTCATCCACAAGACTTTACTCCGTTATCTAGATATTTTTCTCTTAATTTCCCTTGAGGTTATTTTATAAATTCCTCCATATTTTTTTGCAATAATCAATCTAATTCTTCCACGGGGGTGCTATGTACTTGAGGGGTTTTCGGCCTTGCATTCTCTGGTGCAATCAAAACGATATATATTTTCGATGCCCGACGTTTCGATGGACTATGCCATCTTTCTCAAGGATTCTATTTAAACAAATTGGACGTAGTACATATTAAAGACAAACAGAAACACTATAAAGGTGAACACAACTTACAGAAATATCGTTCTTCGTCTGGTGGTATGAATTGCACATGAATTATAGTCAAATTTTGGACGGACTTCATCAATTTCCTACAATTTTACAAACAATGATAGAAATAAACAATTTTACATAACATTTAAGACATTACTAACTATTTTTGTCAGAAAAAACTGGGAAGTTTTGTATGGCGGGTCACTACTCTGATCGTCACTATGTTATTCTAATTTTAAACCGTCAATTTGATTCCAGTCAGAAATTTGTTTGAATGTTGCGTACAAGTTCTGTGGGTTTTAGTTTCCTATTGGGTGTCATTGTCGTTAGTGTGAGTGATGTCAGTTATTTGCCTATCTACGTGGTTTGTTTTGGTTCTTGTCTTTAGTGTGTGTAATATTCCTGCATATATCATACTTAAGCTGTCGCAGTCGCTTCGTTTGTTTACCGTCCTGTTTGTGTTAATAATGTGGCACACTTCTAGAACGGGGAGAGCAGAGAAACGTCGATGGCAGTCGAGTATCTCCGTTCTGTCCAAATCGAAACGATGTTTGTTGTCGGCCGAATGCAGCAAGAGAGCTGTTCTCTCTTTTAGTCGGCCGAGTTCATAGCTGTTGTAGTTGTCGTCGTTGTTGTTGTTTTCGATGTCATTCATTAGTCTGTCTAATTTGGTCATGTCGCTTCTGTGGTGTCCTATTCGTTTCTTCAGCGTGGTGGTGGTTAGTCCAACGTAGCTTGCATCACAACCTCCGCAGGGTATCTTGTAGATGACGTTGTTGCGTTGGTCTTTTGGTATTGGATCCTTGGTCTGGGTAAACAAACTCTTGATGGTGTGTTCGTTCCTCATCGCCGTCATGATATTAGGGAAGTCTGTTTTGAATGTTTTTGCCAGTCTATTTGTTAGGTTTGGAACGAACACCATAGGTTTGTACATGACTTCCTCATTTGTACTGCTACGTCTATCCGCTACATCTCTGCGCTGATTTATGAGGCGATGTCGGAGTGGTCGGGGATAGTGGTTTATTTTTAGATGGTTGTCAATGATCGCATCAACCTCTGATTGAGACAAATTAGTGCTCAATTTCCTGACTCACTTTATAAAGTTCGTGTACTTGGCTGGAGCATAAATTTATGCTCCACGTAAGGAGGCACAACTAAACCTGTCAAACTCCATAGTGAAAAAATAGGTTGCCGTCCCCTTGAATTCTTCTGACGATATTTCTGAGGTTCTATTCATGAATTTATCCGGGAATTGCTCCAAGTGTTTCACCAGGGATTCACTTAGAAACTATTTCTGGGATTATTCCAGAAATTCCTTATTGTACCTATTTTTCTAAAAAGAAATCACCAGAAAATATTCCAAAAATTAAATTAGGGATTTTCCCAAGAATATCTCTCGAGGTTTTGTGCAGTGCTTTTTTCTAGAATCCCACAAGACATTTATCTAATATTTCTACAGCAGATCCTTCCAGGATTTCTTCACTGATTTATTTGCGAATTTTAGCAGGAGTACTCTCAAGAAAGTTTATTCAGGAATTGCCTAGGAATACTTCTAGCAGGGATTCCTTCAAATATTTTATCTAGGATTCTGCTAGAGGTTTCTCCACGGATTTTTCTAGGGAGTGCATCTTGAATTCCTTCAGGAATTCTCCCAGAATTTTCTGTAGAGATTCCTCTACGAATTCCTCCGAGAATTCCGTCAGAGATTCTTTCGTGGTTTTCCATTATTGGAGTCAACTTTGCAACAACACGGCAAGAGCTGTTTTCGATTCGAAGCACTTCCACAAGCGGTGCGAAAAGGTTAAGGAAATGGTGCTGATTCGAGCAGTATGTGTCGATATACTTGTCGATCGGATGTTGATTTATGTTCATTCGTTTATTTCTTAAGCTAGATGTTCCGATAAAAACTGCTCGAACTAGTTACATTTCCGATGCCGTTTACTAGATTTTCTTTTGGAACTCAAAGCTCATAATTACGCAGAATATCCACAGTTATTAACAGATAGCTGCCAATGACTATTTTGCAGATGCATATCGTATGACAGGCATGAACGTACTCTATGCCAAGGAATGTCAAAGAAAATAACTTTAGGAAACATTTCTGCAACGACCGGGAATCGAACCCGTCACCCTCAGTATGGTCTTGCAGAATACCCGTGTGCTAACCGCATTGGCTATACGGGCCCTTAACAAACGATATTATCAGCTGAGAATAATGCGGGTAATCCAAAAGGTTTCCAAAAAAAATCGTACTCTAATTGTTGTTAATAAATTCTACAACGACTGTTGTTGGACATTCTGAAAAAATCAGAATGTAGAACAAGTTTTCACACAATGTTGACAAGTTTTCACGCAACGAGCAAACTCCCAGACGAAAAACGAAAAATATTCATGTAAGATTGTAGTTTTTTTTGTATTTTTCAATGAAACAAAGCCAATGTACCTTTACAGACCCCTTGAAAGAGATGGTATAAATCATTGAGACGTCGGGCCCCGACGTCTCAATGATTTATACCATGTCGGGCGTAAGAAATATACTTTCGTTTTAATCGCTTGATAGACTGAAAGCCCAAAATCCCCTGTGAAAGTACATACAGTAGACGTTTGCTCGGTGCAAACGCTTTAGCTGCAATGCTTTTTAACTGCAAGTCCGCTAAGTGCAACAATTTGTCAGTTATCGCACCGCTCTCTATCAAAATCAAAACGTCAACTGAGCTGCGATGTTTTTCGAACGCACTACAACTACAATGCGATGTTTTTGGGTGTATTTTGGCTGCGTCCGAAATAAATTGATAACCGTTTGACGTCTGTCAGTCGTTGCAGTTAACGAATTACATTCGGTAACTGTAACGTAAACATGTTGCGTTAATCGAACGTCTACTGTACCTACGACATATTCCAATCGAGATCCACGAAGACGAAATTTTGGCATGCTGTCAAACCAACTTTGATCAGTAATCTGTCAACGTGTCGTGTGTTGTTATTGGATTCGGACGTGCCTTTTTCTTGGCTTCTGTTTTTGCGTGATTAACGTTGAATTCAAAACTCCAAAATCGCTAATTGCTTGTGAAAGAACGATTTGTGTAACGCTTAAGCTCATTAACCGTTAACATAATCAATTCGAGCGATATTTTGCTCAGATATCCGTAGTTATAATTACCGCCATGGACTGCGAGAAGTGTGGTCTACATGTCACAACGAGAAAGCAGCCATACATTGTGTGCAATGGATTGTGTAGCCGAACGTATCACGCTAGTTGTGTTGGGCTAGACAAAGAACAGCTTGCTGCAGTATCCCCGCCGCATAGAAACAGCTCTTGGATGTGCGACGAATGTATGGACGAGTTTATCAAGTGGAGAACGGATCGAACGAACACAGCCAGTACGATCGTTTTCGAAGCGAAATCTGTATTGCAACTCGATGTCGAAGAATTGAAACGAAAAGTCGACTCAATCATGTCAACCCTAGCGAACAGTTCGTCGAGTACCGTGGAACGACCTCCAGAACGACATTCGACTCCTTGCTCATCAATTCATCTCGAAAGTGGCACCAGCATGGGCACTGGTGGAACGGTGCTACACAACGGTTCATCATTGATAACTGAGTATTCATTTCACTCACCCGATCAAAAAGACACCGATGAAGACTTTGCATTGCTTTTGACAAATATTGATGGAAGGGCTACGGAAGAACAAGTTCAGCGAATGGTTTCTCGTTGCCTAGATATGGGTGAAAATGAATGTAAAAATGTAAGAAAGCTTGTGTCGCGTTGGATTGATAGTAGTTGCTTGGACTACGTGTCTTTTAAAGTTATTTTAGACCGTAAATGGAAACCTCTAGCATTAAGATCGTCTACATGGCCAGAACATATAAAATATCGTGAATTTGTGAGAAAACGTTGTACATGGAAACCAAAGGATTTGTAGTTTAGCAGTTAGCATCGATTTTTGTTGTATTTTTGGTTGCTTGTGTCTGTTAACGTTTTGATTGATTCCGTTTGATGTTGATTTGAACTGTGAGATGCTTGCAATGTAATTAATTTTATTTTAGAGGGACGTCGATTTTTAATGTGGATTGTTGCGTTTATTTATGTTGTAGTAGATTTTAAGTAGTGTTAGTATTAATCATTCAATTAGACTGTAAAAGTCCGTTGAATTAATCATGAAATAAAGAAATAAAGAATTATTCAGCATTCCGTTCGTTAGATATTTGAGGGAGAAGCCAACCTGTACATATAATGTTCTCCATTACTAAAGACAATGCAGAACTTTTTAAATAAAGCCAAAAAGCTTTGTCGCAGATCGCAAAGCGATCCGACACATAATTGTTTCACATTTATGCGAAGAAGAAATAATAACAACAAGCTTATGGCACTGTTTTTCACATCCGAAGGGACCTATAATTTGTGAGTATTTGGGGCGTTCAATACACAATCTAATTGTTTTGGGCCTGTGTTATAGCAGTCTCAGCTGTTCCCAAATTGTGGAATACTAAGCTTATTCTGTTCAAAATCTCAAGCAATAGTCATTCCAAATCCTGAAGAATGAAAACGTGTAGTTCACCTAAATTTGGTTCAAATGTGCCAGCGTCATGAAAAAAAAAAACAAATTCGCCAAATGGGCACAATAGGTCATTAGCGCCTGGGAGCAGAGTTAGTTACGCTACCGTCCAAGTTTCTCAGCTACTCCGCTAGCCGATTGAAAGGCGGAAAAAATGTCGCAAAATGGTCTGCCTAATTGAATTAGGATGACCGAGCCAAAAAATAAAACTAGCAGCGAGAGCGAGGGCGTAATTGTTTGACCAAACTCCTACCAAGTGGTCTCACCAATTTAGGGTTTTGTCATCCGCTGGTAAGTCCGCAACAACGGCGAATTAAAAGTTTGACTAATGGTAAGCGTTTAGCGGTGCAATTCTTCGCTTAAATTGAAGGTTGTGTGTTAGTGGGACTGTAGTTGCATGGGAAACTGACATTTTATATTGTTTCGTAAACTTTCCGCAGTCCCAGCAGCAGACCAGACCAGTGCTGCCATGCGTCTTAATCAGCAGGAATATGGTTCGCCACCTACTCTCCATCGTTGCTATTGACAAACAAGCGCGAATGAAATGTGTGTATCGATTGCTCATCCGTTAACGGCACTGAATCGCCCACGTCCACACCACCGCACCGCACCGTTTCGTCCGGAGTCCGCGGGTCGCAGACATAAAATACGATCCAGCGAGCTTGATTGCGATGAGTGTGACTGTGTAAACACATTTGCCAACGTTTGTAAACAATCCGGCCGTGCGCAGTTATGGGGAGTGAAAAGTGGATTCTCCAATATCATAATGGGTCGCTTCATGGAAGGATGGAGGGGCCGCGCTCTGTTTATGTGTAAACCTCGCATTATAAACACTTTGAGGGAGTACATTTCTTTGCTCTCGCTTGGTGGAGCAAAAATGCCATAACGAGCCCTACGATATGGCTGCCAGACTGCCAGCCTCAGCCTCAGCCGTGCAATCCAGATTACGTGATTTAATTAATTCTTTCGCGGTTACAAACAACGGAGGCACATTCCAACCCGAGCTGGCAGCAGCATTCATTAACAGTGACAGCGCGTAACTGACTGGTTTCACCATTTCAAACTGTGTGCACCTGCAAAAGATATGTATATGCAGAACGCAAAACCTTCTCGGCCTCGGTCTCGGTCTTGTCAATCCGGTGTAACGACTGGCTGCCAACCTTTGGATTTCTGGCGGATCCTGTACACCATTTACTCACTCATTCAAACGGATTAAAATTTAACCAGCCGTCGTTTCAGGTAGCAGCTGACTTTTTGTATCAGCAGCACGGACCCTCCCTTCGTTGTTGTTGGTTGTTGTAGTATAAAATCCCTGCCAAATATTTAACATCATGCGCCGATAATAGGGCAGATACGTAAGCTGAGTATAACGTACAACAAAAGAAAGATTTTGCACCCCTGGTGATGCATAATTCTAACCTTCATACGTATAGACATTCTACAGTTGTGGACCCTCATCATTATGTGCGTAATGGATTCAGCAGCGGTATAGTCCACAAGCTCATAGGTATTTTGTTTTATTTGTGAGATTTAGCTTGATTGACCGCCAGATCAGCTACACTCACATAAGGAACCAATGAGATAACTGCAGTCATTATCTGTGTGTGAGTGTTGGTGAATTTTCTATTTTAGGCGAGAATAACACTTGCTACGTCAGATTCCAGTTCAATGTAGGAAAGGGGAGGAAGTAGTGACGTAACCCGTTTGGGCAATGGTTCTGTGGCAGAGGTTCGCTTTGGTGCGTGGATGCCATTGGTGTATTTGAGGTTACTCCAAGAAAAAGCTCTATATTGGAAACTTTTTTTACGCCCTTGTATTTGTTGAAAAATGCTTTGTGATTTTTCCCAGTTTCCTGTTTTCTTCAGCTTTATCAAAGACGAGGAAATTGCTCGTGTGATTTTTGGATATTTTCCTCGCAAATGGAGGATAATATTACTTTTATGAATATTTTGATTTTAGCGCTTCCTCCCGTGTAAAACAGCTCTTCCATAAAATTGGGATTTTTTCTCCAAAAGTGTGGAGCGAAATGTGATATTTTTTCAAAGCGTTCTCATAAAAATAAAGTGAATACCCTCTGTCAATTTCGAAAACTTTTCGCAACTTCATTTCCTAAAAAAACTTTTGGATACTGGGAAATTCTTGTGTTGAACATTAAAAACTTACTTTATTATTTTGGGATGAGATGAGTATTACCAGTATTACATTTGTTGAGTATTGTTAGTACATATTACATTTTTGTACTTTCATACATTTGAGAAAAATCTCCTTTATGATATTCATTCCCGAAATATATTTAATAGCTCATATGATTTTTTGCGCTTGCCACAAATTCCTACGGAAATTCCTCCGTGGATTTTTTTGCAGAAATTTTCATGCAGAAATAATTTCTCAAACAATTCCTCCCAAAATTCCCATAGGAACTCCTTCACGGATTTTTTTTTCAATCTTCCAAATATTCATGGAAATGGTATAGAAATTAC
Organism: Aedes albopictus; assembly: GCF_035046485.1. Classification (NCBI taxonomy): domain Eukaryota; kingdom Metazoa; phylum Arthropoda; class Insecta; order Diptera; family Culicidae; genus Aedes; species Aedes albopictus. The sequence goes on from NC_085137.1 coordinate 237,107,558, forward strand.
TCCAGGAATTTCCATAGAAGTTCCACTTTTGACATTTTAAAAAGACTACTTTAAAAATATTTTGCATAGATTGCTTCAGAACATCCTCCAGGTTTATTTTTTACAGATATTCATCATGTGATGCCTTCTGGAATTCTCCCACATATTTATTCAGAAACTTCTCAAAGAATTCCTTAAGAAAATCTAAAGCTAATAATAATAATAATAATCCTACTACAAAAAAACTAGGGCTTTTCAGAATATTTTCTAAAACTTTCTTCAGAACTATTCAGAAATATATAAGATAAAAAGGAATTTTTATTCCTTCGGAAAATCTCATGTTTCGAAACATTTTCTAAAGATTCATCCGGAAATTTTCTTTGGGAAATGCTCTAGAACAGTGATTCCCAAAGTGGGCGAAATCGCCCCCTTGGGGGCGAAAATCTGGTCCAGGGGGGCGAAAATTTGAAAAATCAAAATTGGAGGGCGAAAATACTAAAAAGGGGGGCGATTTTTTCAATGATTAGAAGCCATCAAAAGTATTGAATTACATGTCGAGAATGTGAACTGAATCATAAAAACTCCCTGACATTCAAGCTTACAGTTCAAGTTTTGTATGTATAAGATAATAAAAAATGCTGTGACCATTAAACATAAGCATCGACTTAATTCTACAGTATTATTGGTATTTATGTGGACTCTTTGGCAAAATTGCTAGACGTTTTTCTTAAGGGTTTGTGTGATTCTGGAAATCTAAATAAAAATATATTTGGAAACTCCTATTACGAGTCCTATAATGAACATTCATGAATCGTGATTAGTTTTTGTCAATATTATGAAAAGAACATAGTTTTTTTTCCGCGAATTAATGAGATAAATTGCATTTCAACTTGTAGGAGGACTTATTCATGGAATTTCCAAGCAAAACCATCAATAGGGTCAGGTACCATTTGGGCAGGAGCACCTATTTTGGGAACTTGCTGCTATAACTCAGTCATTTTCAAACCGATTGGCTTGAATTTTTACACATGGCTAGATACTGTGCGTATCTGATCGTGTCTCAAAAATCAAGTCAATCGGTTCAAAATTGAGTTATAGCAGCAAGTGCCCAAATAGCCCCAGACCCTATCAATCGAATTTCAGAACACTTTTCTGATGAAATTCGTATCACAGTGTTTACAAACAACTGTGCTTGAAAGTATTTCAGAGAAGCTTCTTGGATTCCAAACTTTACTGAAGGTAATTTGAAAACAATCCAAAAAATCTGCGTAAAATTCCATTTAAATATGCCATTTAAATCTAGTCATAAATGCTGCATATTTGTTTATTTGATATTTTATTTAAAACACAGAAAGCATTCGAATTTATACGAAGCTCGTTTATTTGAATCTGGATGTGGATTTGGAAAAACGCAACTACATTTGAAAATACACCGATATTTATTATTATTATTTTTCATTATTATCGAGATTTTCAGCCCCCGGCAACAAACCGATTTTTTCCTGAGTTGCACTTTTTCACATAACATATGTTTGTTATTGTTTTCAAATTCTCCACCAGTCTGACTACTTGTGACCAAACCTTGACTCTCAGTTGTTGAAAAAGTCCTTTTAAGAACAATGATAAAACATCTGGTTGGGAATACCGAGTGTTCATATGTGTTCACAGTTCGTTCTATTTCGATTAATAAATGTTCAATTAACAACGCAACGGTTTGAGAAGTAGGCATAAAACGATTTTAATATTTTTGTAAGTACGATTTCAATTCACTATATTTTTTTCAAATGCGGAAAATCAACGCATTTACAAAACAATTTAATGTAAATGAGAGCGACACAGATTTAGATACACTGAATGGCACAGCTAGATTTGTCACAGCGCTTTTGAAGGCATTAGCTAAGCACAGTTTCAGCTTTCTACTATAGAAAAAATAAAATCTCACTTAGGGGGGCGAAAATATTTTTTTGAAGCTCTAAGGGGGCGATACCTCCTAAAAGTTTGGGAAACATTGCTCTAGAAATTCCTTCAAAAGATTTCCACAAATATTCTGCTAGGGAGGATCCCTCCGGAAATTTATAAATTCTATTGAAAATTTAAATCTGGCATGAATTTGTTCATAAATTCCCCAGAAATGTTTTCTTTCAAATAATTTTCTAGGAATAAGAAATGTCTCAATATATTTATGCAGAATTTTCCGAATTTCCTGTTTAAAATTGTCAAGATATTCATTCAGTAAATCCTCCCGGGGTGGTTTCTGCATATCTTCAGTAGCTTTGGGCAATTTTGAATCGATGTTCGCAACCAGGGTTCCTGATTTCCACTTTTCATCTTCTTCCACATTCGAATACAGTCAGCAGCGAACGGTTGTCGCTTTAGTTCGTGTGTATGCTTGTCAGCGACGACAGCACACTCTGACGAACGGTGGGAAGCCACACTTGGAAATTACTCATTCGTCCACATTCGCATGCGCATCGCAAGCGATCGTTCGGTGATGCGATTCGTGAGTGATATTGCGCATACGATTTTTTTAAGTTTTCAAAAAATGTTTATCATTTTCTTTGCTGATCTAGCATTTCAACAACAATACACTAAAAATGTATGCATTACATGCAGAAATTCTCTTCTAGTTATGATAATAGCCGCTTCGATCGCTCACCAGCATTCGTCACCATTCGCCATTCATTCATTCGCTTGCGATCCAAACAGCGACGACCGGCATCGAATATCCATGTCAAGCAGCTTGCGCTTCGCTTCCCACTGGTGATGGGGTTGCGTGTTTGATCACGACAATCCGTTTGCTGCATCTTTCTCGATTCGCTTCAGCAAAGAGGAGTGAATATGAATGGAGTGAGGCGAATATACCGATCCTTATTCGCAACATCGATGTTTTTGTTCCAATTAATCGATTGTTTGAATCGATGTTAAAGCCCCACGAAATCGACCGAATCGATTTTTACGATTTTTACACTCGATTTTTCTTTCGATTAAAAAATATAATAGGTATTACCTTTTTTACGATAAAATTGAGGTGAAATGTGAAATCGAAGTACATAAAGTCGAGGGTCCACTAAATCGAGGTATACCTGTATATTTCGGGTTTCTTGGGCAATCTAAGTGAATCTTTCTCCGGTTTCTGGAGGAATCCTTCTTTTGTCTAGAGAGTCCCTTTCAGGGTTCTAGCACATCCTTCTCAGCATTCCAAACCCTTTTTTTGGGAATACCTCTCAGGATTTTAGATGAATCTTTTTTATTATGTGGAATATCCCCCCTCAGGATGCCTTTCAATACTGCAGGAGAATTTCTCTCAGGATTCTGGAAGAATCCGCCAGGGAGTTTTAGGGATATCCATCTAAGAATTCTGGGAGAATCCCGAGGAAAAACTTCTCTCAGGGTTCTGCAGCAATCCATGTTGGTAGAACCACGCGAGGCACATGCATACTACTACAAAAATCTCCTGTAGATTTCGTTTGCATCATTCAGGAACGTGTACACTAGCAAACGTCAAAGCGATCGAACTCTAGCACCTCTGGTGGAAGGAACGCGAAAATCAAACCAAATTAAAATTCATCGTTAAACCCATGTACCAAGGCCTTTCGTCTGTTTGTCGGCGATTCTAGGGAATCTCTCTCTAGAGTCTAAGGTAATTCATTTCAGGGTTTCTGGGTATTCCCTACCAAGGGTGATATCCCTTTCAGGATTATAAGTAATTTCTGGATGATCTGGGTTGATCCCTCTCAGGATTCTGAAAGACCCTCAGATAGGATCCCACTCAGAATTCTGAGGAATTTTTTCATAGGAATTCTTGAAGAATCATACTCTGCATTCTCAGACTTGTGGCGAAATCCCTCTCTGAATTCTATGGGAATATTTCCTAGGATTCTGAGGGAATCCCACACAGGATTCTAGTGGTATCATTCTCAGGATTCTGCGTAAGATTTTTTTTAGATTCTGGGGGAATACCACTATGTACTCTTCCCAAGACTCTCTGAAAATTCGGCTTTCTGGGGTAATGCCACCAGGATTCTGGGATAATTTCTCTCATGATTCTGGGGAATATTTTTCATGATTCGAGGGCACTTTCTTTCAGAATTATCAATTATTGAAGAATCTTTCACGAGATTCTGGGCAGAGTTCTCTAGAGAAACTGGGATTTTGTAGAATCCCTCACATAGATTTTGTGATTCCTCTTAGGATTCGGAAGAAATCCTTCTCAGTATTCTATTCTATTCTATTCTAGAGGAATCACTATCAGAGTGGGACAATCCCTTTCAGGAGTTTAAAAAAAAGACAAAAAGACAAATCACACCGTCTTCAGCCAGAGGCTGCACAGACTGAACACATTACTTACACTAGACAACGGACAACACAGAACACCCAGTGGCCCAGTGGTGAATTTTTCGTTTGACGAAAAGTTTCCACCGACTGGAGCGGGAATCGAACCCACAATCCCTGGCGTACGATACGGCTAGACGACTGCCGCCGCTAACCGCAGGGCCACGAAGCCCACAGGGGAGTCCTCTCAAAGATTCTGGGCAATGTATTTCAGGAATCTGCGGTACTTTTTCTGTGTTATGTGGAAATACCTATCAGAATTCCAGAGAATCCTTCTCAGGATGCTGGAGAAGGCAATTCTAGAAGTTTTCGTAATCCCTTCCTGAGAGAATCCACATCATAGGTTTCTAGATATATTTCTCTCAAGAATCTGGAAGATTCTCTCTTCAGATATCCCTCTCAGGATTCTGGAGGAATCACTCGTAGAATTCTAGAGAATATCTTTCGGGATTATGGCAGACTTATTCGGCAGGATTCCACCCAGAATTTTGAGGGAAGTCTGGGAGAATACTTAAAAGGATTCTGGAGGATTTCTTCTCAAGTTTCTGGGGGAATCCTATCTTCCAGAATTCTGAGAGAGTATATCTCAGGTTTCTTTGGCAAACTCGCCCAGTATTTTGCGGTAACCTTTCTCAGAATTCTGGAATCCTTCTTAGAGTTATAAGCTACGCTTTTTTAGGATTCTGGGTAATTTCTTTTAAGTTTCTTGAGGAATTCATCTTCTCTTAGGATTCTGCGACTATCTATCACAGGATTCTGGGAGAATTCCACTCGTGACTCTGAGACAATCCGTCACATAGAATTCAGAGTGAATTCCTTCCAAAATACCGGAAGAATCTTGTTTTCTTTTCTAGATAATGTCGCTCAGGATTCTGGTGCAATCATTTTCAGCATTCTGAAGAAATCTCTCTAATAATTCTAGAGGAACTTTTTTCAGAATTCTGGAGGAGTCTTTTTAAATATTCTGGTGGAATTTCTCTCAGCAGTCTACGGGAATTTATTTCAGTACTATACTTCTTGGAGTTCTGTTATTTAGTGTGTGCTGGGGTTTTTTCTTTCGGTTCAAAAATATTAGATTACATTTTTTTTTCAGAATGCACTTTTTTTTATTGTTATATTCATTTTTGAATCAAAGTCGCGAAGTGTTCTAATATTTTGATATTGAATTTATTTAGAAAAATAATGCAGCAAACGAATTGTTTTATAGTTCTGTAATATTTTATAATATCGAATAGATGTTAAAACATCGATTCAAAGCATTCGATTAAATCGGTTAATCGATTCTGTTGATCCGATTCGAATCGATTCACAAAAACCGATGTCTCAGCTAGATTTGCCCAATGCTAATCTTCAGCTTATGCTTCTCCAGTTTCCTCAGGAATTTCCCCTTTAGATTCCCCTAAAGATTGTTCAAAAAATGCTAGAAGCTAGATTTTTTTTTTTTGTAAACGGTATTTTTTTTTAATTTCTTCACTAAATATGTACTAAAGCCATTCTCATGGGGCCGTGCCAGTGTAGGGGCGTTGAAAATTGAAGACCCCAGTAACCAGATTTTATTTTACCACGAAAGCATTGGTAAATACCATGTGGTAGTCGAAACGCGATAGAATGTGTGCTACGATTACTGTAAAGATACGATAGAGCTCGCACGTTGTAGATTTGTTGGCATATGATAGATTGATTAGGTTTTGGTGTCCATATACTACGTAGACTCATTTTTGGTTGTCTCAGATTCCCCCATCCCCGCTCGTAGTCTTTTATTATTATTAACTCTTTATTATGGGGAAATTCAGCTCAAGGCTGGTTCATCTTCAAACCTCGTAGACTTTTGTCTCGATTGAATCTCAAAATTTTGAAATTTGTATGGAACGTAGGCTTTGGTCAGACATCCCTTTCTCTCCTAAGACTTTACGTATGTAGTTTATAGACAGGCCCTTGTAGTATACCGGGACCGAGTATATCATCTCCGTCATTGAACATGATAGAAGACGGTACTGTTTTCTTTTACCACACGCCACTGACAATTTTGTAAAAAGTTTGTATACCGTTTTGTTTCATGCTGTTTGGCGATTCAGTAAAGACAATCATCTCATACTGCTTTACAATACCACTGGATTGTGATAAAGTAAGATACTGAAAAAGTTGTAACATTTAGAGATTTTATCTTAGCAATGAAGCTGTGTTTGAAGGCAAAAATTGGACTCAATTTGGCGTTTTCAGAAAAAAAAATCAGAGCTGCTGTGTAAATGACTCTACCTTCCAGTTCACCAACAACATTATATTCAACAATCAGAAAGTGACCCAATGGGGAAACGTTCGCTGACCACACACACATTTTTATGAGTTATTGAACATTTCCGCCTGCTTATAGATATACACTCCACCGGACTGCGGTTACTGGGCAAAGATTGTGAAAACATATGACCGAACGACCAACCAACTGACTACAAGTTACCAATATGCAACAACCACCTACCAACCGACCGCGTGGAGGACAGAGTAGGTATGCGGGTGAGAACTGAAATGGAATCGTGGAAAACCACTGCCGGGTGCAGTCTAGGTACCTCGGACTGCATAAGTCCACACACCTCCCTCGGCTCCTCCTGTTCATGGCCGTACTCCATGCCGCGTCGCCCATGTCGGTCGGTCGGTCGGTAAAGCAACGAAGCATGCTTTTTTATCTCTGGTGTATGTGCGAAAGCTGTTAATATTTATAAGGTATTTATTACCACACACCACACAACAACGCTGCGATGCATTTTCGTTCGATAAGTTCAACAGTTGACGATGTTGTTGGCTTCGCAACAGCACAGCACAGCACAACTGACGACAAGACAATGATTTCGCAAGCTTTGCTAGGTTTGCCACAGTGGGGGTGTACGTACGTGAACTGAAGCTGTCGAGGGTGGTTAACTTTTTATGTTTAACATCAGCGACGACACCTTATGGAAGAGTTGAATTGAGTTACTTAGTTGACAACGAATTCAATTTATTTTAATCTGTGACTTCCCGTTACGCTTGTAGATCCTAGGTATTTTCTGCAGTAATATTTTTTTACTACACAAAACTTCATTTCGTATCAATACTTGAATCTACTGGGTTATATGTACCGGATGTGGCCTTAGGTTCTAATAGAATTAATCTTCAAAATGATTCGGGCTTGTCGTTCGTTGACACAAAGATCCTTAGACCGCAGTAGGGAAAAACTCGCTTCATCTGCTTTCTGACTGTTATGAAGTCTGCTGAACAGCTACGAGTGTATCACATCGGCTATACAACCTCCTGTGACAACAGTAGGGTCTCCAATCGGTTTCCTATTGTTCATCAACCTCAAAACTCATTAAAGCTCTTCATCCCACCGCAATCCTTATCAAGTTCCTCAGAAAGTAATTTCCCTTCACAGCAGAGTCAACATCGCGGCGCTCGCCACCAAACGTGATGGTGAAAAATGGCGCGCAAAGCTGAGGCAAAAGTCAGGCACCGGAATCGCTAAGAGCCAAGAATTCCATTCATCCATCGAATCGAAAACGTGCCTCTTTTCACAGTTGTCGTCATCGTCGTCGTTGACAAACACCTCGCTCGCTCAGACATACTTCAGTTCTTAGCAACTAGCAACAACTCCGATGGGCACCGGCACCAACAACACCGAAAACATCAGTCAATTTGCATGTGCCTGATGGTCGTCGTTGTCGTTGCTTTTTGTCGCAGTTAGGTATGGGACGAACGACCCGGCCGGTGTTGGTTGTTTGATTTGGCCGAAAGAATTCCGCTGAATCCCTCATCTTCATCCATCCAGAAGTTGAAAGTTGGAGAAAAATCAAAGTACGTGATAAAATTCTAAAAACAACACAATCCGATGTTTATTCCGACCAACAGCAACCAACAACGGTGGACTTTGAGCAGGAAATAGATTCTGTAAAAGTTTTGTAATAATAGATCTATACAGCTACTTTCATTCGAAGAAGATTCATCCGCGTCTGGATGCTGCTGCGTGCAATCCGTCTTCTTGTGTTGTTTGACTTACAGCACTCTCAGCAACCCCAGCCCTATATCTCCGCGCCACCGATTTGTCGGTTAGAAAAATGACCTCTGTGATGCTCTTTCTCCAGCCGCCGCCACAAACTGGCTGGATTTAAACGCACATTCTCTGTAAACAGATAAGAAATGGGAATCAGCTGCGAACTAAGACGAGCGACGACGACGGCGACGGGGAGATTGGATGAGCGAACCTTAGCGTCGTCGTCGTCTCCTTGTCGAAGTCGTATCTACTAAACAACGTGGTCGGAATATGTTTTAAAGGAAAAAAAAAATGAATTGTGTACCAAGTAGCTGCTAGCTGTTACGTCAAACGAAGTAACTGGGTGATGGAATTCCAGTGTAAATGAAATTGTTCTTTGCTTTGGGGGATACCGTTTGGGAGTGAACTTCGGAAGGTTTTGACTTCTCGATGGAATGAAAAAAATATGATTTTTCGGATGTTTATGCAATCAACATACATACATACATACACATAAGTATGTACAGTAATGTTCCGATTTCATCACGTCCTCGCTTCAATCCGTCATTTTTCATTAATATGTTGTTACATTTGAGAGCAAGTGTTTCTCCTCTTCTTCAAGATGAATTTTGAAAGCGTGTTTTGCAACGTTAAAAATATTGAAAATATTTTACATACATTTATTGTTCAACATCACATTTAAGTCAAGATATAATCAACAATAGTACGCCGCAATACTCGGTTTGTGGCTGCCGCTCTCCATCCTCGGTCGCGCCCAATGCTCGCCAAGTCACGCTCCTTCTGGTCCGCCCATAATGCTCTCTACGCTCCACGCCTTCAGTTGCAAACACCAGCTTTGCAGGGTTGTTGTCCGGCATTCTTGCAACATGCCCTGCCCACCGTATCCTTCCGGCTTTGGCCACCTTCTGGATACTGGGTTCGCCGTAAAGTGCAGCGAGCACGTGGTTCATCCTTCTCCGCCACACACCGTTCTAATGCACACCGCCGAAAATTGTCCTTAGCACGCGTCGCTCGAAAACTCCGAGTGCTTGCAGGTCCTTCTCGAGCATGATCCATGTCTCGTGCCCGTAGAGGATCACCGGTCTTATTAGCGTTTTATACATGGTGCATTTGGTGCGTAGGTGAATCTTTTTCGATCGCAGTTTCTTCTGGACAGTGCTGAAAAATTCATTTCGTCATATCTGAATTCAATCACCTACAGCTCATTTTAGAAGCTGAACCTGAGAATATGGTATATGAAAAACTTGTGCGGCTAGACCAGTTCTGCAAGAAAGTCACGGAAAAACCACTACTTTTCGAATATTTAAGGTAAATGTCACGGACTACCTTCGAAAAATCCCAATGATATTCACGGTGAATATCATTTGGCATTTTTCAAAGGTAGTCCGTGACATTTACATGAAATATTCGAAAAATAGTAGCCCGTAGTAGGCCCGACTTCCGCTGATGATGCGCCTCCGAATTTCATGGCTCACGTTGTTGTCAGCCGTCAGTAAGGATCCGAGGTTGACGAATTCCTCCACCATCTCGAAAGTATCCCCGTCTATCGAAAAACTACTACCCTGGAGATCGTACCCCGGCTGTTGAGCCCGGCTCGTCGCATAACACCTTCCAGAGCGATGTTGAAGAGCAGGCATGAGAGTCCATCACCTTGTCGCAGTTCCCGGCGAGATTCGAATGAACTGGATAGTTCACCCGAAATCCTTACGCAGTTTTGCACACCGTCCATCGTTGCTTTAATCAGTCTAGTCAGCTGCCAGGAAAGCCGTTTTCGTCCATGATTCTCCATGGCTCTGCGCGGTCGATACTGTCGAATGCCGCTTTGAAGTCGATGAACAGGTGATGCGTTGGGACCTGGTATTCGCGGCATTTCTGGAGGATTTGCCGTACGGTAAAAATCTGGTCCGTTGTCGACCGGCCGTCAATGGAGCCGGCTTGATAACTTCTCACGAACTTATTCGTTTTAGGTGACAGACGACGGAAGATGATCTGGGATAGCACTTTGTAGGCACTTTAGTCAAAATAGTGATCGCCCTAAAGTTCTCACATTCCAAATGGTCGCCTTTCTTGTGAATGGGGCAGATTACCCCTTCCTTCCACTCCTCCGGTGGCTGTTCGGTTTCCAAGATCCTGACTACCAGCCGATGCAGACAGGTGGCCAACTTTTCTGGGCCCATCTTACCAGCTGCTTTGTTGGTTTTGAGCTGGTGAATGGCATCCTTAACTTCCCTCAGCGTGGGAGTTGGTTCATTTCCGTCCTCCGCTGCGCTGGCGTCGTCGTTTCCTCCGTTGCCGTGGGCTTCCGTGCCTGAAAATGCTTATAGACTTCGAAGAATATTGAAAAGCATTTTTGAAAAGGGGCGTGATAACATCAAAACGGTACTGTACTGGCTTTAAATTTATTTCATAAATGAATGATTGTTTTTTTTTAAATCGCACTAACTTATGTTTTCTTTTTTTTATTTGCAGGTATTTTATTGTACAATCTGAACGATACGGGATTTTGTGAGTATTTTTCAAATCAAAATGGCCTAATAACACAATAAATTATAGTTTTTATAGTATTCAGTGAATCATATAAGAATAAATTTAAAAACATTATTATTCTTCCTTGAGTTTCTTCCGAGACTCGTTATTGGATATCTATCGTAATGGCGAAATACATTTCTTACAGAACTTATTCCGATTTTTTCTTGGTTTTTCCGTGAATGCCGTGAATGATTTCATTCAGAGGTTTTTTTTGGATTTGCTCTAAGGGGCCGTAAACAAATTACGTCACGTCAGGGGGAGGGGGTTTTGTAGAACGTGATGACCCTTACAAAACATATTAAGGTCCAGTACAAAAAGTGTGACATATTGGGAAGGGGGTTGAAGAAGGTTGATTTTTGCGTGACATAATTTGTGTATCACCCCTTAGAGCTCCTTCTGAGATTTCTGAAAGTTGTTTTTTTTTACCAGAACTCAACCCATGATGTCTGCCGTAGCTTTTTTTACGATTTACGATTCTTTCCGATTTCAAAGAGTCTTGCATGATTTTCTCTGGAGATGCTTCTAAAGATTAACCAAACTTTATTTAAAATTTTCTCTTAGTAATTTTCTTAGTTGAATTTTAGAGAGATTTCTGCAGGATCTTTTTCCAGAGAATTTCTCTAGAGCGTTTCCTGAGGTTTCTCTTGGATTTCCTGGTGGAATTTCAGCAGTAGTGTCTACCGGGATTATTCTTAGAGAGTTTCTCTTGGGTTTTTCCCCTTATGTTTCCTTCCGGGATTATTCCCAGATTTTTTCCAAGTTGTGTCAGTTTTTCTCTGGGTTTCTTCCGAAGTTTCTCTCGAAATTTCTCCAGTCGGTCTTTCCGGTGTTTCTAGCCAGATTTCACCTAGATGTATTCCGATATCTTTTCGGGAACTTCATACAAAGAATTCCGTTGGTTATTCCAAGATGTATTCCGAGAGAATCTGCTCGGAAATCCCCGCAAGAACTCCGGGCTTAACAGCTGGAGAAAGTATTAAAGGAACAACCAGAAACCCAGTAAAGTTTTCGGTAGAGGTTCCGGGAAGAACTCTGGAAGTAATCCCGGGAATGCAAAAAAAAAAAAAAACTCGAGTTTATTACTGCATGAAGTCTTAGAAAACAACTACGAGGAAAAACCTGGAACATCACCAAAAAAATCTCGAGAAAATTCCATGAAAAACATCAGCAATAGCTCCTACATGAAACTCAAAAGGAATTTTGGAAGAAACCCCGGAAAAATCGTTCGAAGAAGTCCCTGGACGTCCCGAAAAACTATGAGAGAGCAATACCAAGAGGGAGAAGTTTTTTTAGAAATATTCTATCCGAAGCTTTGTAGAAAGCTAGTGGCAGTTCCTTGAAGAAACTGTAGAAAACCCAAAATCAATAAATAAAGGAAACACCCGGAAAATTTCCGAAGAAATCCGTGGAGGGACTATAGTAGAATTCCCAGGAAAAACTCCTAAGAAAATCTGGGCAAAATTCCAGGAAAAAATTGTGGAAAAATCTCAAGAAGAACATCGGAAGATATCTCGGAAAATCGTTTAATAGAAATCCGAAGAAAAACTCTAATATCTGGATGTGAAGAATTAGCCTAAGCGTTGAACTTCGCGTACAATGGAAACATTAAAAAATCATATTCTTGTGAAATGTCATCTAAATGTCCTGATAAACTCCTATAGAGTTCCCGGGATATGTCCTGTAAGAAATCAACTGTGGCATAATCTCACGAAGGAGTCTGGAAGCTGTACGGGAAATTGAAGAAATTATGAACGAAAATTTTGAAAAACTCGAGGAGGAATCGGTCGAAATTCAGAAATCCCGGAAGATTCTATAGGAAAGAATAGATCAAATCTGTGCACTCACATTGAATGTTTTTTTTTTAAGATTTTTTCAAATCAGTCGTTACTGTACTAACTATAGTTCATAGTGAATGATTTAAAATAAAATAAAAAATCTAAAATATCAACACGTAGACTTGAAAAACCACAGAAAAGGTCCGACATGAGGCCCGACGACCATTGAAAAAAAAAAACAAACTGAAGTCCACAACAGATGTTCCGCTCTTTTCACATTTTGTTTTAGAGTTGGTCAGGACATCATTGTGATGAACTAAGTTAATCAAGGTGATTTCACGCCTACTCGTTAGAAGCTGCTTGTGAGTCAGTTTTAAAACCTCTGTTTTTAGAGGATCAGGCTAGAAATAATAATTGCGTCTTCTGCAAAATTGATCAGGACATCAAGAACCATCCGATTATGAACTAGTTGATTTATTTGAGTTTAGTTGTTTGAAAATCTTAAACTGACCACAAGGATTGGTATACCGAAACCTTGCACTTTGAATAAGTTAGTTGGTTCTAGATTTATGCACCTAACGGGTCAACTCCTGGTGAGTCCCGAAACAATTTCAAATTTTTATATCTCAAGATCCTCACACAAAGAGGAACTGGTTGAGTTTAGATTTATCAACAAAATTGAGTTTCAGATTTTTTTTTAAATTTCTGTGTTCTGAGATACGAACTTTGTTGACGAAATTTGTCTAAACTTTATCAGGAATTCAACTTATTCTAAATCTATCCGCTAGGTGGCTCCAGTAAGCTTTAGAAGTTTTGTAATATCTGTAATGATTTTTTCTACATTAAAATAATTTCATCTCCGACAGTGATCACGAAATCTAGAACTATCTAAAAATGAACTTGTTTCGATGATACTTATGGGGAGCGGACCTGGTGTGATGGTTAAAGCGCATGCCTTTCAAGCCAAGGACCTGGGATCGAATCCCACTCCCGACAAATGCACAAAAATGTGAGTTATTCCTTCGGAAGGGAAGTAAAGCGTGGGTCCCGAGATGAACTACCCAATGGCTGAAAATCTCGTTAATACAGATAAAAAAATGGTACTTATTGCCCATCACTGGCACTTACTAGATTTGCTGGTATGTCTGGAACATACTGGAAACAAGTAACAGCTAAACAGAAAGTTTAGCCTTCTATTCCGCAGAATTGCTACTTTTTCTGTGGCTTAGTTGGTTAAAGCGCCGGTCCAGCGAACACGGAGTCGAGAGTTCGAATCCCACCAGAACGCGATTTTTTTGCACAAATGTCATCTCTCAATTTGTCAATTAGCAACATTATGTGCTTTCTAATTACAAATTTATCGAGCATAAACTTGTTGACTCAGTATTTATCCACTAAGTGGTGCTAGTTAATCCTAGATATTTTTGTAAAATTATGTATCAGGAGAACCATACTACTGGAAAATTCTTCTCCAACAAAATTGATCAGGATATCAAAGGCTTTCCGAATTGTGACCTAGTTGATTCTAGATTCTAGACTAGGTGGCACTAGTGAGTCTGTAAAATTCTAAATTTCTTTGGAGTTTTGGATTGTTGCATGGTGCATCTTTAGAATTTGAAACTCCTGTATTTCAAGATTTAGAGAAAATATGAGAGAAAAGACTTTGTCAAGTTTGATGAGAGCTTTCGGTCTCGAACTAATAGATTTAGAATTTATCAAATTTTCAGAAAAAAATGACCCAGATACTAAGGGGCATACGAGTAGTGTCAATTTGTCAATCTAGACTAACATGTGAAAAGGGTTGAACAACTATTGCAAGTCTCAGCTTTTCCCGTTTCTCCTGGGTGTATTTCAGTAACAGTTTTTCACAACCTGCTCCAATGTGTAATAACACGAAATTTTTCACCGCAGATTTTCGTTTTCAACTGCAACAGCTTTCTTTTGAGGTTTTGAAATACTCCAGAAAAAAAAAAATTCGACATGTCTTATGATTGTATAATATTTTGGGCGTTAATGGGTTAAGGAGAATTTAAAGCAGATATAATTTGTAGTAAAATTTCCAGCTTATCTGACTGCTTCGAATTGAATTTCTGTATTAATTTCTGTTCGAATGTTCCGTGAAACTTGTATACATTTGTTTATGAAATTCCAGGACGAACTTTTTGCCGGATTTTTGTAAAATGCTGTGAATTTTCTCAAGATCTGTAAGTACTATTCCTTAAATTTCTTCCACAGTCTCTTCAACAAATCATTGAATTTTGCCAGAAATATTGCCTGCAATTTCAGGAATGGAATCTTCCAAGAACGCCATATTTATTTACAGAACTTTGGAACTCTTATGCAAATCCTAAAAGAACGAAAAGAATTCCAGTAGGAATATCGGAAGGAATCTCAGTTGAAACTCCCAGACGGAGGAATTATTGAAGGAATTCTTGGATAAAACCCAGAACAACTTCTGGCCAATCTTGGGAAAACTTGTAGGAATCTCAGAAGGAACTCCGGGAGGTATTCGTTAAGAAACTCCCGAGGGAAGCCTTGAAGGAGCTTCTGGAACAATCCTAGAAACTCTTTGAGGAATCTCAGAAAGATCTCCTTGATAAATCACAGAAGACACTTTTGTAGAATTTCCAGAAGAACTGCTGGATGAATTCTCAAAAAAGGAAATACTAGAAGGAACTTTTTGACCAATCAAATATAAAAGTTCTTGAGGATTCCCAGAATCAATTCCTGGCGGAACACCAGCAGAATTTGCTTGAGTAAATTCAGTAGGAACTCTTGGGTGTCCTTCGACGGAATTTCCGGGGAAATCTTAGAAAGAACTCTTAGACCAATCTCTGAAGGCACTCCTGGAGGAATTTGAAAAGGGCTCCTGGACTAATATCAGACAAACAAATTCTAAGAAGAAACTGAGAAGAAACTTTTGTAGGAAAATCAGAAGGAATTCAGAAGGAGCTTCTGAAGGAATTTCAAGGAGGATTATTACTGAGTAGCAGGCGAATTCGCTGGTATTTTTTTTACTAACTAAAATTCATCCAGCAGCTCAAAAACGACTTGAAGGGCATTTCTATTTTTTTGATATGTTATGGAAAAATAATTGAACTTTCGTTAAAAAATATGTAGACAATGAGGTACAACTTTAAAATTCACTTTTTTTTCGCGACATTTTTTTTTTCTAAATTTTAGAACTAATAACTTTTTTATTTGTGAAAAAAGATTGAAAATCGGTATATTGTTTAAAAAATAAGAAATGTCGTTTTTTGAACCATTTCAAAATGGTCATGTTTTTCTAAGAACAAGCTTAAGAGCTATTAGTTTTTGAAATATTGAGTTTATAATATCGATAGAACCTAGGCATGACCTCAATTCATAATATAAATATGTCAGTTTTTTATCATAATTTTGAACAAATATCGCAACAACTTTACTGGCATTTGCTGGTATTTCGGAACATACTAGGAAACTTTTTAATTGTGTTGACTAATTGACAAATTGAAAGATGAATTTGTGAAAAAAGCGCGTTCCGATGGGATTCGAATTCGATGAATTTGTGAAACAAAATCGATGGGATTCGAACCTACGACTTCGCTTCTCTGGCACTCTAATCAACTGGGCCACAGAACAGGAAGGAGCTCTGTGGAATAGGCAGCCCGCACCATCAACACTCCGTTTTTAACAATTTCTTCTATCTTTGGACAATGATTTCAATCGTACTACACGCATTGGTGTCGTCTAACTACTAGTGATAGTGTTTTTTTAATTCCTATTAATACTTGCACTCCGCATACAGCATGTGTTGCCGGTGTCTAAATCTAGTATGCGTCTGTCCTGTAGCTTAGTTGGTTACAGCGCTGGTTTGACAAATTCGTAGTCGTTGGTTCAAATCTCAACAGAACGTGATTTTTTTTTTGCAAATACATCTATTAATTTATCAATGCTATTCGTCTCCTAATTACAGGCTTCACAAGATGTTCTATATTTTTCGTTGAGTGTGGTCTCCTTTAGTACAGAATTCAGACCAATACGGTATCTCCAGTAGTCTCGCGATACCACCGCAGCAAGCCCGAAATAACGGTGGTGTGGTGACACACGCGAGAATGCGACGCGCGGGAAAGCGCGACCGGGATGCTGCGAGGGCCGATGTTGTTTCCAACTGAGCTGAGTGTTGTCAAATTTGTTTACGTTTGATCTTGGTCGTTCGTTTTTTTTGTGTTCGCCGCCGCTGGTTCCGTTCCTCTTAAGTATTCTTTCTTTGGAGGTTTATAGAGAGTAAATGGTTCAGTGCACGAAGCAAATGGGCGTGTGATTTGCTGCTGCCTAGGGTATTTGTGCCTATCTTAGTCTCATTAAGGATGTGTAACATGAAAAAACACTCACAGCGCAATGAATACGCTTCAAACTTAATGATACAAACCTTTAACACACGTGCTCACTTCCACTGTTGATCTTACGATGCACTAGAGTGGGATTTACCTTCAATATTTGATTTAATTGCGATCGCAAATCGCGAGCCACTCGCACCTATCTTCAGCACACCGTAAAATTTTCATCTCATCGCGGTTCACCGGGTGGCCCCTTATTCATCTCAACAGTATTTACAGCAAATCCACAACCACTCTCACATTTTCTCATCGTAGAGCATTCTGCACTCACCCACTAACGCACTCCCTTTCCCTAGCAGGTGACAGTTTCATTGTGATTGTTTTCCTCTCTCGCAAAGGAGAAGTCACAACAATGTGCGGCGCGACGAATCGTCTATGCTCGCTCCCCACGTTTTGCACTCGCATACATTCACAGCTGATTGGCAAATCAGTGCTGCCGAACTGGATGATAGTTCGTAAAGCTTGAGCGGTAGCAGCATATTTAGATGAAAACCAAACCAAATATTTTGAAAGAAATGGCGTTGGAAAATGAAATTATTGATCGATTTGCGTAGAAGTTCGATTACCAAGATGTTAAACCAAGAAACGACCATATTCTGATTGAAAAAAACATCGTATTTGTAGTGACCAAATCTCATTCAATTAACTACTTGTTTCTTGATGTCTGGCACCGCTGTGATGCTTGCTTTGGTGCTTCGGTAGAGATGTGCGCCGCGGTTAAAACATCATTTTTGGTCGTCGGCGGCGGCGGCGTTAAAAATGAGAATTCAATATTTCGCTCTTTTACATCTCATATAGCGAAACATTTTAACAAACTATACTTTGCATATGAGAATGTAAATACACTAAAACCTCAATTTATGCATGTTATTTTAATGCACTTTTTAATTTATGCACCTTTTTTTATGACCTGCATAAATTAAGGGAAAGCTACTCAGAACCAATATTGTGCATAAGAATATTTAATAATGACGGTAACTATTGCAACGGCGGCTAAAGGGTGTTTATAAGGATGAGCGAATGGAAGTCACAGGGGAGTTTCAGGGGGTTCCCAGGGGTTTCCGCGAGGTACCAGGAGATCTCCGGGGGGTTTTCGGGGGTCTGAGGGGGTTTTCGAAAGCAGAGACTTCCAGAGGATTTTCGACGGGGTTTGGAGGCGTTACTGGTACGTTTTCGGGGGTTTCCGAGGATCTCACGTGCGTTAAACGGGTGCAAGTGGATCTTAGATGGATTCGGAGGCGTTAGGCAGGCGTTTTGGGGGGTTCAGATGCGTTACATTGGGTCCGAGGGGATTTTAGAGGGATTTTGGAGGCATTTCAGGAAGCTTCAGAGCATTTTTGGCGGGATTCAGAGGCCTTATGGAGGCGTTTCGGGGGTTTCGGAGCGTCGCAGGTGCGTTACATGGGGTACGAGGCGGTTTAAGGGGAATTTTGGAGCCATTTCAGGAAGTTTCAGAGCATTTTCGGCGGGATTCAGAGGCGTTACGGAAGCGTTTTTTTTTATGCACAAATTTCCCTCATTTTATGCCTTTTTTAATTTATGCACCCCCAGCCATGTGCATAAATTGAGGTTTTAGTGTAGTAACTTGTAATTGCGCACTCGTATATAGTGCGGCAGACAATTAAACGTTCCATAATAAATAAAAAAATCCATTAGGCGCAGTCCACAAATTACGTAACGCTCTTGGGGGAGGGGGGTAGTATGGCCAAGCGTTACGGCCCATACAAAAATTTTTGGATTTCCATACAAAAAAGCGTTACGGAGGGGGAGGGGGGGGGGGGTCGCAAAAATATAAATTTTAGCGTTACGTAATAAATGGATGCTGCCTAAATAATTCTTAAGTTATGGCATTAATTGAATTATTAGAACCTGAATTCTTCAGATTTCATTACATCGGCAATGAATGACATGCATTCATTTTGGGAGCGTTTAAACTTAAATCGATTATTTTCTGAAGATTATTGGGGAAATTCTAAGTTCGGCGGCGTGATGAGTTTTAAGCTGGCGGCGTGCTAGAAAATCAAAACATCCGGCGGCGTGAAGTAATAAATCTCGACGGCGCACATCTCTAGTCCTTGAGACAAAATGAGATGAATATAGGTACTAGGCCGAAGAAGGGGGCTTTTACCCTACTACTCTATATGACTGAGTGAGGACGACGACGTTATGTGACGCCATCAGGATGATATTAGTACGAAGAGGAGGAGTAAAAACCGGGGTTCTTTGCGTTGATGAAGATGAAGACAAGATTGAATTGAGCTCGGGTGGACGACCGGAGGTTAAGGGTACAAAAGGTCATGAATCAGAGATTTATGATGATGGTTCGGTGCACTTATATGATGCGGCACGATAGGATTTTTTTATGATGAAGGTTACGCACAGTCAATTCAATAGAAAGTGATGTTTCGGAATTATGATGATGTGTGTCAATCAGAGAGCGGGTTTTGTATATGAGGGAATCACTAAGACCAATGTGTGGGATAAATTTATTTGGACTAGTTACTATCGTATTCCAATTCAATTGATAGATTAATCTTCAATGGATTTATTATTGAAGGGCTGTCTAAGCTTGCCATTACATGAAAATAATTGTATAGATATTGACATATCAAATTTTTCATGCAAAATGGTAGAATATATTCAGCATTCACCCAATGCATTTTTGCTGTTAAAATTATGAATTCGTATTTTCATCAGTAAAAATAAAATTGAACTATGACTTTAGTTATCTTCAACGCACTTAATAACTTCAAAGGTAATCGTTGTAATTGTGGTGATCGTTACGCTTCCAGTTAATCTAGTTTCATTAAACGATTTGTTTTTTCCTCGAGTAAACGATTGAGAGCAAAGCTTTCAAGCTGTGAAATACCCTTATTAACAGTTGTTAACAAGGTTATCAACCCAGTGCGCGTCATGAACAGTATGACTTGGTAAAAACTTTGCATATACGTACTCACAAACCAATTAACCACCAGGTAGGTCTACCAGTGGAACTCCATCCACCCAGGCCAGAGGTAACAAAACGAGCCCACCAACTGTTACCAACCGAACCGGAGATTATCGAGTGTTGTTCATCCCGGAAAATCCATGGTGTGGCTGATGGCATCATGTTGGTCGGAGAGCATCGAAACCAGTTTAACCGACTATACCCGATCACCGTACATCACTGAACATTGGTAGCCCGGAGGAGGCATCCCAGAGAGAATTGTCTATTTTCATCCGGATAGGTGCCATTCCCCGGGACGGCCAGACAATTTCTGTTAGTTAACAACAAGTCGAGCCGAACACGGGGAAAAATGCATTATTGAGGAACCACAGTACCGTCCGTCCGTTCGTCAGATTGAAAGTCAGACCTTTTCACCGAGCTGCTGGCTGTTGGCTGCTGCTCCTCAATCTATCATTCATTCGGTTGCCTCTTTTTTCCCTGAACGCCGAACGGGTCGAATCCATTGAACGGGACCCGGACCCGCAACCAAAGGCTTCTGCTTTTGACCCTCACTCATCTCGGGCGTCTTCATCAGACAGAAAGGCTAACAGCAGCGCAGCGTCAAAGTCGTCCCCGTTCGTTCGTTCGTATAGGTAAATGGAATCGTTTAACAACTGTTGTTGTTCCGAGCTTGTAGCAGCCGTCGAAAAAGGCGATCCATCAGCAGAGAGTCCCGAAAAAAAAAGTAATTTCCCTCCTCTGGGGCACCTTTCCGAGTGCTTTTCGAACACTGTTGTTTTTGTGATCCGTGAACTTTCTGTCACGAGGCGACGGATGCACTTTCATCGGAATGAGCGCTTCGAGGATCTGGTACCTATCGGAAGAGGTGGGCAAATGAACTCGGTGCGATGTTACTCGGTGTTTGGAACTCGTTGAAATCACAACCGATTTGCCTGTGCAGTTGCATGGTTTGAATTGAAAACTTGTCATGTAGAAGTATTGGGCATCTAATAATATGGCACATAGTATAAAGTGTGGAAGTAGATAGTAGTAGCTCAATAGAAAAAGTAAAGCGTTTGGGACTATGAGATTCTGTATTAACGAAGATACCTTCTGATGTAAATCAATGGTATGATAACTGTTGATAATTTAAGGTTAATTTCGAAATTATCAAGATTTTAGATAAAATATATCGATTTCCTGGAAGTGTAATAATACTCGATGAAATACTGTCTATGAAAACATCGCCTCCCATCAACGTCTTGTGTTCCAGATGATTCACAAAACTCATTCACGGTAGATTTACTGAACTTCGCTGGAGTAAAAATTGCTTAGAATGTTATGTCATTGATTGATCACCTTCACCCCGGATTCAATGTTTTAAAATTTGATCATTTGAACTTTTATTTTTCAAAATGTTGCAGTTTCTTGTAAGAATTTCGTTTGTAGAACTTGATGCAGGGATTAAATTCATGAGCATTGTACCCATTTCAAAATTGTAGCATTCCTATTCTCTTCCTTTCACACCAACTCAAAACAGTAATCGTTCGAAATTCATCGAAAAACGGATGTTTCTCTCAACAAATACAGAAAACCAGAAGTCAGAGCAAATTCAAGACCCTTTCCCAAAACATCTCAGGTAGATTGCAAAGAGGATTCAATCAGACACGACTGCCCCGAACCTTCAGACGGTTCTGTCTGGCATCCAATTGCTCCGACTTCGAACTGGCCGCTGCTCAGGGATGAAAAACAGACCGAAGAACAATTGACTGTGTTATGTTGCATGCGTGCCTTCCTGTTTTCCAATCCGAGATTCACACACGGAGGAGGAGCGCAGACACCGGCGAAGACCAGAAAAACAGATTAAATAATTAACAAAATAACACTGCCGAGAGCAATCATCCAGTCCAGTCAAAGTGTTCCAATTTTCCCTTTCTTTCCTGATGGATCAGATCGGTTTCGATTCGGCAGGCTCGCTGACGATGGTGGTGGATGCACATCAAAAGCGTAAGCTTGTTTAGGTTGAACGAGATCCTTAAGCCGAACCTCGAAGGCAGTAGGTTTCAAATTATCTCCAGTCGGATGGGAAGTACCTCCGGTGGCAAATTTGGCGAGAAACCTAACGAAAAAGGAAATAGGTTTTTTTTTAAGATTTCTGGTAATTTTTATGTTTATCGTCAAGTCCCGGACGTTCGAGTAAAATCGGCTATGATTGCGAGTCATCAAACGTCATTTCATGTAGACATGATTAGTCAGTGCATGTGCTCTTCACATATTGCTGATTGAAGCAAAGGTATTTGCAATTTTTAGTCCAATTTGTCCAACAGTAATGTTGGCCTAAACACTTTAAAGTTTTTTTTTTCTAAAATAGTTTATACACTTCAAAATTCGAGGATTGATGAAGGACTTCCAATCACGGTCCACGAGTGATTTTATTTTTGAATATTTCCAGACAAATTTTCTGTAAAAGTGCCCGGTGGTTCTTGATTAAAAAATCATGAAAAAATTCAAGAAAAATGTGAAAAAACTTGTGATGGAATTTGTGTATTTTATAAGATGAATTGTTGAAGGACTGCTTGAGTGCTGTGGACGAATTTCCTGGAACATTTTTTGGACCAAATTTGTACAGAGTTTATGGGGGTGCTGGGTCATTAAGCCGAAGCATGTTAGGCCGAAGTACGTTTCGCAGAATGCGTCACTATGCCGAATGAGTTCAAAGTCAAAGACAAACAGCCTAAATTTGATTATGTTATATGCATTTACCTCGAAAGAACAGTCTATTTTGAAAAGAAGGAAATCTCTGATAGTAGAGCTAGGAAAGTGACCGTCCAGAATCATAGTACAAGTAATATTAGTATGTATGCTCTAGATGCGAGGTATTAGGTATCAGTAGGCCGGCCACAGAGGCATGTTATTCTCGATTTGGGATATTTGTGCCATCAAATGATAGATGCGAGGTTTTTTACGTTGAAAAAAGATCTTTTGAGGATTAAAAATTTATGATAAGAATTAGAACTTCGGCCTACCAATCCATTCGGCCTAACGTACTTCGGCCTAATGACTTGATACCGTTCGTTGGAAAACTGAATGCATTACCTCATATTTTTGTTTTTCATTTTTTTAACCAATAATGGAGCAATATTTAAGAAATCGGTTTCCAAACACTTTTTTAGGAAGGATCAAGGTATTTCCTGATTTCATTCCCTGATGGAGAATGTTTATCAGTTTTTCGAAATCTATTGTTATCGATATTTCGTTGAAAATGGTTTATGTGTAAGCAAGTTCAATTCCCACGTAAACATGTATCTACAGTTCGTCTTCAGCTATCGAACTCAAGAACTGACTTCAACTAGGTCATCCCGGATATTCAGCAATCTTTTTGAGGAACTTACCTCATAGATCTCTGAAGTCTGACTTCAGCTAGGTCGTCAAGATTTTTGTTTTACTCGTTGATTATGTACACCAACATTGTCATTTTTTGAATTGCTGGTTCCACAAAAGAGTGATGCAGACAATATAAATTAGTCTGTAAGGATTTATTATATTAGATTAGTACAGATTTGGACAATTTATCAAGATATCCAACAATCATGAGACTCAAAAGACTACAGGTGTTCTGAGGATGTATGTAATGACGTCTGTGGTCAATCAGCGAACTGTATCTTGGTTTCAAATCATCAACAAATAACACACGTTACCTTAGGCTTTTATAGTTAAAAAACTCCAGATACTTTAGTTGGATATCCCAATAACTCAGAGAAAACATATTAGAGATTTAAAGCTTCGAACCCATAGCCACTCCAACGATCATTTAGCATCTAAATATACAAACTTACATTAAAATAGAGTCTGGAACCATTTGGGTAGTGGGACCTATTTTGGGCACTTGATGATACAACTCAGTCAATTTCAAAACGATTGACTTGAATTTGCGAACATGGCTAGATACTGTATGTTGCTGATCGTGCCCCAATAATCAAGTCAATCGGTTCAAAATTGACAGAGCTAATGGAGCAAGAGCCCAAAATAGATCCCGCAGCCCAAATGGTCCCAGACCCTACTTAGTTTATGAGAAAGATTTGAGTGTGTCAATCGCCCTTGGCGATTTTTTACCCGATCTGAACCAGTAACACACCGGCCTTACTCCTTCCAGAAGTATACGAAAATGTTGATCTCATATATTTTCAAAACAAGGGAGCTATGCGAGTTGGGGTTGAAAATTTGGTACAATTCGTTTGGAAAATGATTTGTTGGCGATTTATTAAAATTTTAGTTTTTACCGGGATTAAACGGAATAAACTTATTTCCTATGGGATTTATGTAGGATATTTCAAAACAATTACCTATCTGATCAATATTTATTGACGTGTGATGGAACTTCTGGTGAATTCATAAGAAAATTCCTTAGCCTTCGAAAGAATGTTCAGCAAGAAGACATTTCCAAAGGTTTGCCAAATATCTTCAGTACGTAAAAACGGATGAACCATCAATAATTTGGAAGTAGACCTGTGCGCCGCCACGCTACGCCGCCGCCGCCGACACTTCTTGCCCCACGCCGATGCCGACCGAGGTATCGGCGGCGCGCCATACGCCGTTGTTTGTCGAGCGGCCAATTTTCATTTTTCACGCCGGTGAGCAGTGCACGAACGAAATTAAATTTATATAAACTTGAGATAAAAAAATCTTACAACCACTATCCCAAGAGTTTGATTACAATAATTAATTTCTCAACTCTTAGAACACACATTCACATCTCTCCAGAAGTTTCTTCAGAAGGATTAGTGATGCCTCCTGGAGATCCACCAGGGATCCCTCCAGATAAATCTTCAGGGATACCTCCAGGATGATTTTTTTTTTCAGAAGATCTCTCAGGAATATCTCGACAGGAGTACCTACCTTCAAAAATTATTTCAGGAGCATTCAGGGATGCCTACTAGAAATACATCAGAGATCATCCAGAAGATCCTTCAGAAATTCTCATAGAAGGAATTCTTCATGGATTCTTTTAGAAGTTCCTTCAAGAATTCCTGCAGGAGTTTCTCTAGGATCTAGTCCAGGAGTTTCCTCAGAGGAGATCTATCAGAAATTCTTGGAATTTGTTCAAGAACCCCACCTGAAATTCTTTCGAGGATTCCTCTTGGAATTACTTCGGGAAGCCTCAAGAAAAATTTGCAGAGATTCTTACAGGAGTTCTTTAAGGATTGCTCCAGAAGTTCCTTCGGTGATCACTCGGGAGTACGCTCAGGGGTCTCCCTAATAGCTCCAGGAGGATTCAAGGATGCCTCCATGTGATCATTAGGAATTCCTTCAGAAGTTCCTTAAGCTATTTTAACGGGAGATTGTTCAGGTATCCTTCCAGAAATCCCTTTGAATATTCTTTCAGAAGGATTAATAAATGCCACCTGAAGATCCATCACGAATCCCGTGAGAAGTTTCTTCAGGAATTCCTGTAGGAGATCTTTAGAAATTGGTCTAGGAGTTCCTGCAGGGATTCCTTCTGAAGTACCAATAGAAATCCATACAGCAGTTCTTTCCAGGAGTTCCATCAGAGATTCCTCCAGGTTTACTATTACTTCCTCCAGGTGTTTCAGGGATTCTTGTAGATGTTTCTTCAGAGATTCCTGCTGAAATTATTCAGGGATTCATCCTTCTGAAATCATTACAGAAGTTCCTTCAAATAATCTTATACAAAGATCCAAGAATATCACCCGGAAAACTACCCCAAATGTTATTTCAGCGATTCCTATATAACAGTTTCTTCCAAGATTTCTTCAGGATATCCTTAGAGGATTGTTCGAGAAGTTTCTTTAGGAACTCTTCCAGGGGTTGCTCCTGGGGTTCTCTCAGATTATAGATTGAGATTAAGATTTTTCAGGAAAACTCACGGATGCTTTCCGGAGCTACATCAGAGATTTCTCCAGAAACTCATTCAGGAATGCCTACAGGAATTCCTTCAGGGAATCTTGTAGGAGTTTCTTCAATAATTCACTTTGGATTATAATCAGGCATATCTCCAGGATATTCTTGAGGGACCTTTCATGGCGCTTCTACAAGTATTCCTCGCGGATTTCCTTCTGGAATTCTTTAGAGAATACTCCCTGCAAATCCTTCTCCCTACTCGGAAAGATAAACTGAAAATCCTTCGAGGCTTCCGCCTGGAAATTCTGTGGATATTCCTACCGGAATTCTTTTGAGCATTCTCCTGGAATCCCTGCAGGGATTTATCCTATAATTCCTCCGGAGATTTTTTTTTCGGGATTTCCTCCTAGACTTTCTTTGAGTATTCCTCCTAGAATTTTTTCGGTGATTCTTTCTAATATTCCGTCAAATTTCTTTGGTGGTTCCTCTTAGAATTCTCTCGGAGATTCCACCTGGATTTCTCATGGAATTTCACCACGGATTTCTCCGGCACTTCATTTAGGGATTCCTCTTGGATTACATCGGGGATTCCTCCTAGAATTCATTCTGGAATGTCTCCTGGAATCCCTTTGGGGATTTCTTTTAGAATTCCTTCAGGTATTCCTCCTAGACATCCTTCATGTATTCCTCCTGAAATTCTTTCGGGACTTTCTCCTGATATTCTAACGTGAACTTCTCCTGAAATTTCTTCGGGGTTTCCTCCTGCAATTTTTTTTTTTGATGATTTCTCTTAGACAGAGATGTCCATATCCTCAGTGTGGGAAAGAGAAATAGAAAATACACCACTCACGCTGTGCATCTGAACAGGAGCCCTTCTCTTATATGTGGATCCACCACTGCGATTCGGATGCGCGCAAGCTTGGGAGGTATAAATAAATCTCTTAGCTCCCTGAGCACTAGGCCACACAACAGTGCGGCGAGAGCGATTTAAAATTCTCTTCGGTGAAAGTGTAAAAAATCACCCGGGTGCGCGCTCCAGTGAGGTTTTTGCGCCAGAGTGCGCGCTGCGGTGAAACGCCGGAGAGTTCTCGCCCCGGCGACACCATGGTGATAATTCGGTGACTGCTGGGTGAAAACACGGGAGAGCGCCGGAGAGCGATGCGCGCGAAAGAGTGAGCCACACTCGATCCAAGGCGGACGAGCAAGAGCACGCACTAGCGCTTGGTCTACCTACCACCCAAAACAAGAGAAACTGGCTTCTTGGTGTGGTGAAAAATGTTCCTATCCCCAGTGTGGTCGATAAACTGACGCCGCAGTGAATCGCTACGGTGAAATGCCATCTCTGCTCTTAGATTTCCTTCGGAGATTCTTCCTTTCATTCTTTCAAAAAATCCTCATGGAATCGTTTCCATTACCGGACATGGTTTGTTTCTTCGATTGGGATTAGATGAACGTCAATAACTCCGTAGCTTGGAGGAAAGAAGCGCCCGTCTTGCATATTGATAGCCGAGGGTTTGATACCCACTGGAGCCCGTACATGTTTTTGCGACATTCAAATCTCAATTTGCACAAAACACGTGTTTCTGCTGTACACATGAATATCGTTGCATTTCCAACATTGACATTGATTGATTTAACTTTATTTGAGAGACTTTCAGCCCTTGGCTGGTTCGTCTCTCTTCCACATTGACATTGTATCTTATCAGCTTTGGAAGTTATTGGGATTCTTTGTTCACTTCAGAGTTTTGCTAGCTTCAGCTTCATTCTCCGCCATCAATCACATTGTTAAGTGGCTTTCGCCACGAGTCACATTGATTAAATATCAAGATGCTGGGCATTATTAAATATTATTATAAATGTAATATGTACAGTACATTCATATTTGGAGAACTATTACACAGCGTAACATTTTTTTTTTGTCTCAAGAGCAAACTTATGTGTCTCTGACAGATTTTGGGCCGCTGAATCTGAATCCGGGCTCAGATTTGCACCAGCGCGTCACAATTTTGAGCAATACCTTAATTTAAAGGGTAAAATATGCGATTTCGAGCTTTTTTGACTGCAAGCCATTAAGTACTTTTTTGAGCAATCAAAAAGTAAATTGGAGGATGACTTGGATGGGAAATATCGTACCTAACATAAATCGCTTAAAACTATCATATTCCGTTTGGTAAAACAAAATATTTTGCATGAGTCGTTTAATTCAGATGTTAATTGACCAATTTACCCTTTGATTGCTTAAACAAAATATTTCCATGCTTAAGGCGAAACTGGAAGCATTTCCTAATTTTTTTGGTTTTTGATTTTTTATTAAATAACGAAGCAATATTTTTAAAATCGGTTTTCGTGCACATGTAGAGTATGGATCAGGGTATCTTCTGATTTTTTTATGATATAGAAAATATTTTTCGTTTTCGCAGAAACCATTTTTTTAGTGTAATTTTATTCAAAAATTTTATTCAAAAACGAAAAACATTTTCTATCGCGTAAAAAAATCAGAAGATACCCTGATCCATACTCTACATGTGCACGAAAACCGATTTTGAAAATATCGCTTCGGTATTTAATAAAAAAAATCAAAAACCAAAAAGTGAGGAAATGGATCCAGTTTCGCCTTAATGCTTGCAGTCAAAAAAACCCAAAATCGCATATTTTGCCCAATAAATTGAGGTATAGCTCAAAACTATGACGTGCTGGAGCAAATCTGAGCCCGGATTCGGATTCAGTGGCCCAAAATCTGTCAGAGACACATAAGTTTGCTCTTGAGACAGACCAAAAGTTAATTTTTGTTACGCTGTGTTATCTGAAGTGTGTATTAAAGCGTTGAAATAATTCTTGGTTCTGACGAAACTAAAAACGTCAAGATATTGTTGTGTGAAGTGAACGATGAATTTTCACAAAAATTTTACTAGGTGTTACGTCTGTTTCTCTGTGCTCATACTATGCAAATCTGTTGCGTTATGACGGAAACAGTGTATCTACTAGAACGTTATGACCCACATTTTGGTCTACACGAAGAGTGCTGCAAAAGAGTAAAAGCACATTTTCCTCGTAATTTATGAGAAACCCTTCTCAGTAGATGAATCTGTTGTTCTGCATCCCTTCTGATGAATGTGACAGTGACGCCGAGTTTTTTTTTCGTGGCTTATCGCCTCTTCTGCCACGGCGGTTTGATACGCACGGCGATCAACCGACAGGGTTTGATTTGATACGGTCAACCATCCACCAGGCTGGATGGCTGCATACACAACAGATTCCACACCGCAAACACTACATATCTATGTACACTCCCGATCAAAAGTTTGGGGTCACCCCCTCAAAAACATGTTATTTTTTTAGGCCCACATCTCCACCAATTTGCGTCCGATTTCAAAACCCTTGGTTTCATTCAAAAGAAGATAATAAGTCAAAGAAACTTTGAACATGATTTAGGTGAAACTTTTTCAAAAAAAATTGTATATAAAATTAACCCAAAGTTACCAAATTTTCTAAAAAAAAGAATATAAACTTACGGCAGTGTCGCTGGAAATTGGGTCTACCAAATTTTAAGATGAGAGCGGTAATATGACCCATTTCCTATTAGCTTTCAACTGCTTTTTACAGAACTTAGCTAACAAATCTAGAAAAAAAGTTATTAAGTAAATTAATTCTTCATGTCATCGACCAAAAGTTTGGGGTCTCCCCTCAATATGATGTATCAGCCAAAAGTTTGAGGTCACTTTCGTAAAACATGGAAAAGTGATTTAATGATATCTTCGTCATCTATAGTTCAATTTTAATTCTTTTTAGCTCATTTCAAAGATAATTAACTAAATTTACGTTTGATGTCTTTAACTTAACATATTTAACGATTTTTGTATATAAAAATGTTATGTAAAGTTAACACATTTCGCCACACTTAAAAAAATGAGGCAACTTTACGTTAAGTTTTAGTATGTAAATTTTAACAAATATGTGTGGTTCAATGTCTATGCAGTAAGTATCATTCATTTTGTTTCAAATAAGCCAAAAAAAAATTAAAATTGAATGAAAGATGGCAAAGATATCAACAATTCACTTTTCCATGTTTTACGATAGTGACCCCAAATTTTTGGTCGATGACATGAAGAGTTAATTTACTTAATAACTTTTTTCTAGATTTTTTAGCTAAGTTCTATAAAAAGCAGTTGAAAGCTAATAGAAAATGGGTTATATTACCGCTTACATCTTAAAATTTGGTCGACCCAATTCATTTTTTAGAAAATTTGGCAATTTTGGGATAAGTTTACATACAAATTTTTTTGTAAAAGTTTCTTTTAAATCATGTTCAAAATTACTTTGACTTATTATCTTTTGAATTAGACCTAGGATTTTGAAATCGGACGCAAATTCTAAAGGTCTAAAAAAAATGACATGTTTTTGAGGAGGTGACCCCAAACTTTTGATCGGGAGTGTACATACATACAGAGGGGATAGCATGGCTTCCACTGCTGATTTTCCGGCGCCGAGAAAGAGAATCAATGAGTTTACACACTAGGCCCGGACTCCGTCCGGCTTTGACCGGGGTGTGGTGATAATCATCGACAACAACACCGTCGTCGTCCCAGAAAGAGTGGTGGCCCAGCGAGAGCGAGAGATAACGAATCGAACCAGCCAAGCCAGCCAGCAGCCTCAGTGCAGTTTGACGCGCGGATTGCGGTGATCTGCTGGGGCATCACTGCGGATGCTGGTACAATCCAGAATCCAGTGTTGTTTGAGGTTTGACTGACATGATGGCTCCTCTCAGATATGATGCATCATGGACCGACGAGATATGGCTTTGACTGGGAAATATGACGATATGGGTCCGGAGTTTTTGTTTTTGGTTTTCCTGTGGCCGACATTCCACAGTTTCGAATTTATCGAATCTTGACGGTTTGGCTACCATGGCTGAAATAATGTACATTTTGATAGAAGATGGGAAGTTTTTTTACCTTATTCTGGTCGCAAGGTTTGGTCTAGTTTCCGTGCTTCCGCTGTCTTTGTTTTATGTTTAGCTATAGACTTTGAAGATTGCAGAGTGCTGAACCAACATATAATTACAATCAAATAATGTTTGGACTTATGCTTTGTTCATCTACATGACTTTTTTGTGATTCTAATAAATCGTTTTGTTTTTCATTACAGGTACGATTCTTGGTTTTTGACGATTAGAAATTTGGTAAGCAATAAAAAATAATAAGAGTTTTGATCCTTTGAGATCATATAAAGTTATGCATTTTGAGGGCAATGTTACACTTTGAAAACCCATCTAAGTCATGATTCTACTTAATATGTAGAGCGGATTACCTATTTTTAAGTTGTTTCCAACAAAGTCACGTAATTCTCGTAATCGGTCCTGGACTCTTTTTTACAGGATCCCGTTCTAAAATCACCAATAAACACGACTACCGTGCCTAGCCTTCCTCATCTCGTAGCTCAGATTTTGTATTCCTTCATTGTGATGCAGTTTTTCTTCATGTTCAATTTTCGCTCCTACCTGGATTCCGATATGGCAAAGTATCGCATGTCTCCGGTCCGCTTAGCTGTGTAAATTTTTTACCCAGTAGATGCCGACAATCTCTTTCAGAAACTTTATCGCACACACACACACGTTTATCTTCGATTTATGCTCCAGCAGGAGCCCAGCAAATCCAATCCTGCTTGTTTTTCTGATGGCCTACAAACAGTAGATACTCGCAACAGGACGACGCAGGTAAAAAAAAGTTCCCGTAACAAAAACATCCTTCTGGTTTCTGGTTTGTCCTTTTCTAAAGTTACGCCAGGTACCTACAACCAACTCGGGAACGGTCCCAGCCACATACCTAAAACCTCTGCCTGTCTGTATAGTGAATGAGATTCTTGTTTTTGTTGCATCAATTCTTTAGAGGGCTTCCATTTCGATCTGCCTTACATCAAGAAAGCCTGTGATGTGCATGTGTATCAGCAGGGTATACATTACGTTTTGAGTTTTTTTCTTCTTTTTATATGGTCCAAGTTTAATTAAAGGCAGGAGGAGAAGTCCTGATCCTGGATGGGTCTTCTCACTTGCTCGAGATCGAGTTTCACCTTTTCTATCGTTGTTGCACCTGAGAATGGTGGTGTGTTGACCGAGATTTCCTTGAAGGTTTTTTTTTGTTCAAATCAAATAAGTTTGAGAAAAGATTGTTTTGGTTTTACGATTTTTTTGAAAATTGACAAAGAGGAAAGACAACGTTGTGTGTAGAGCACAAAATGTATTGACTTTCTCAAAAAGTTGAATCCGTACCCTGGTAAGACTAAGACTCTGTTTATAAGGACTGATTATTGAAAATGAAAAAGCATTGATTTCAAGTAAATTCTGCCGCTCTTTATTGCGTTAATAATCCTTAAGTAATGAAATAAAAACAAAACCCGGTTTAACTTAGTTCTCTCAAGTGCAATTTCTTGAGTCAGCACAAAACATACTCTAACGGGTCTTTAGGAGCATAATTCCTGAAGAAATTGCTGACGACTTTTCTACGGGAATTTCCAAAGGAATTCCTGGAAGAATACCTGGAATAATTTCTTAAGAAATCGCTGAAAAAACTTTCTAAAATATCCTTGAAAGCAATCTGAAGGCTTAAAGACTGGTAGTTTTTTTTTAGGAATCCATAAAAGATTTTCTGAAGGAACACATGGAAAACTTTCAGTAGAAATCCTCTGAGAAATTTCTTATAAACATTAAAGGTATTAATAAAGAAGAAATTTCTAAAGAAATCTGGAAGAATTTCTGAAGCAGACACTGACTGGAAGAATCTCTAAAAGAGACCTTAGAAGATGCTATTGAAGAATTGCTGGAGTTACTTCAGATGAAATCTACGAAAGATTTTTAGAAAGAGTCCTGAGTTTCTGAGGGAATCGCTGACGAATTTCATCAAGAAATCCCTGGAAGTTATTTTAAAGGAAGTACTGAAGAAATTTCTCAATGAATCCCGGGAAGATTTTCTTAAAGATTCCTGGGAAGAATTTGTAAATGAAACTTGGGAGTAATTTCTAAAGAATTCTTTTAACGGAATCTAGGGAAAATTTTCTGAAAGAATTCTACTTTTCTAAACGAACCGCTGGAGATATTTCCTAGGAATTTTTCTGGAAGAATTTCCTAAAGATTCTTTGGTGTTTTTATTAAATCCGTAAAGGAATTTATAAGAAGTACATAGATTTAGAGGAATCCGTGATGAAATATCTGGAGGAAACTCTAGTGGATTTTT
Source organism: Aedes albopictus (assembly GCF_035046485.1). Lineage (NCBI taxonomy): Eukaryota > Metazoa > Arthropoda > Insecta > Diptera > Culicidae > Aedes > Aedes albopictus. The sequence goes on from NC_085137.1 coordinate 237,140,581, forward strand.
TGAGAAAACAGTGGAAGATTTTTTTAATCAAAAGATTTTCTTGGAAAATTTTCTGGAGAAATTTCGGGAGGAATTTTTCAGAGGCATTATTGAATGAATGAAGTTTTTAAAGAAATTCCTAGAAGATGTTTTGAAAAAATATTTTAAAAACTACTGAAGAAATCCCACAAACAACCATAAAGAATCTCACAAAGATTTTCTCAAGGAATCGCTGCTGGAATTTTTGAAGGAATCCGAGGAAAGTCTCCTAACACGATTCCTGGAAAAAATTTCTTAAAAAATCTCTGGATGGGAATTCCACTAGGGCAACAAATTTCTTAAATTTACAAATTTTCTTATTTTAGGAAAATTCAGCATGGGCTTCATAAATTTCTTCATGATTTTTTTTTTTTGAAATTTTTCCACTGATTCCTTCATTATTCTTTCCAAATGTTCCTCCATCGATTTTTCGAAAGATTTATTTAAAAAACTTACCTTGGATGCATCATAATTATCTTTTATTAACTTTTTTACTGTTTCTGAAAGATTGCGTACTCTTTCCTATCTTCAGGTCTAGTGTAGAGGTTTCGACTCTATTCAGACTACAGCTAGAAATCCAGCAAAAAAAAAATCTGGTGAAAACTGGGAAATCACTGATTTTTTTAAATCTTTGTGGTAATAACTGATTTTT